>NC_064618.1:300826544-301140294 GCF_023898315.1 Schistocerca nitens | reverse complement strand
ACATGTAGAAAAGTGTGGAGGAGATCTTTATCGACAGTGGATGTCGAATGTCTAATTTGATGAACGTATTGCTAAATGATTTTAAGTTTATCAGATCAAACGCTCACTCCTGGCAAACCTTACTTCGGCTAAAAACCTGCAGACACAATTCATATTTCTACACTGAAACACCAAATAAATTGGTATACGCATACGTATTCAAATACAGAGGTATGTAAACTGGCACAATACGGTGCTGCGGTCGACAACGCCTATATAAGACAACAAGTTTCTGGCGCAGTTGGTAGATTGGTTACTGCTGCTACTACAATGGCAGGTTATCAAGATTTAAGTGAGTTTGACTTGGTGTTACAATCGGCGCACGAGCGATGTGACACAGCATCCCTGGGGTAGCGATGAAGTGCGGATTTTCCCGTACGACCAGTTCACGAGTGTACCGTGAATATCAGGAATAAAGTAAAACATCAAATCTCCGACATTGCTGCGGCCGGAAAAAGATTCTGCAAGAACGGGACCAACGACGACTGAAGAGAATCGTTCAACGTGACAGAAATGCTACCCTACCGCAAATTGCTGCAAATTTCAGTGCTAGATCATCAGCAAGTGTCATCGTGTGAACCATTCACCGAAACATCATCGATATGGGCTTTCGGAGCCGAAGGCCCATTCGTGTACTCTTGATGACTACACGAAACAAAGCTTTACGCCTCGCCTGGGCCAGTCGACACCTAGATTGGACTTTTGATCACTGGAAACATGTTACCTGGTCGAAAAAGTCTCGTTTCAAATTGTATCGACTGGATGGACATGTACGGATATGGAGACATCCTCCTGAATCCATGGATCCCGCATGTCAGCAGGGCATTGTTCAAGCTGACGGAGTTCTGTAATGGTGTAGAGCGTGTGCAGTTGGAGTGATATGGGACTCGCGATACTTCTAGATACGACTCTGACAGGTGACACGTACATAAGCATCCTGTTTGATCACCTGCATCAATTCATGTCAATTGTACATTCAGACGGACTTGGGCAATTCCAGCAGGACAATGAGACGTCCCACACATCCAGAATTGCTACAGAGTGGCTCCAGGAACACTTTTCTGAGTTTAAACACTTCATCTGGCCATCAATCTCTCAGACATAAACATTATTGAGCAAATCTGGGATCCCTTGCAACGTGATGTCCAGAAGAGATCTCCACCCCCTCGCACTCTCACGGCTTTATGGATAGCCCTGCAGGATTCATGGTGTCAATTCCCTCCAGCACTACTTCAGACATTAGTCGAGTCCATACCGCGGCGTGTGTCAACACACGATATTAGGCAGGTGTCCCAATGTCTCTGGCTCTTCAGTGTATATTTCACAGTTTGCGCCCCACAATGGAGCCTTTTTAAAAACTGTGTCGCAGTCCGCTGCATTTGTCACGAGATGACAGCTTCCGGTGCCCAGGGGAACTACAAAGACGAGTCGGGCTCGTAGCTACCTGTAAGGTGATTACTGCGGAAACCCCGGCTAAAATTGGAACTGAGCCAAACGGAGACAGACACGCTGTAAGCCGGTTTAACTACAGAGTACATTCTTGAAACTTTGTGTCCCTTCCACTCTTTCTGCGTCTTTCTCGTCTTCCTACAAAGGATTTTTTTTTTCCGGCTCTGTGCGTCGTGGGCGTCAGCGCCCCAATAAATTATTTGAATGAGGTTAAATTTAAAAAATAAAAAAATTGTTATTAAATATAGCTATTCTCTCACACTGATACGCAGAATTTCACGTGCAAGACTCTACGTCTCTGCATAGGTTCCGCCACTTACGTCTAATTGAATTTTTATTGTAATCAAGTCTTGGGCTCCCTCTACAATCTGCACCACCACACTTACCTCCATTACCAGTCAAATATGCCTCGACGCCTCAGACCGTGTTCTGTCAGCCTATACCTTATTTTAACCAATAAGTGCCACAAATTACTTTTCTCCCCGATTCGATTTAGTACTTGTTCACTCTTGTTCATTAGTTATTCGATTTAAACATATAATTCTCAGCTTTCTGACAGTCTGCGTATTATATCCCGTACTAATGTCAGTATTTTTGGTACCCAAATAGCAGAACTCGTCTACTACTTTCAGCTTCTCGTTTCCTAATCTAATTCCATTAGTGTCACCCGTCTTCATTCCCTGCATTCCAGTACTCTTCTTTTTCTAGGTCATGCTGAAAAATAAGACCTCCGAATTTTTATGGGAAAACTCCGATAGCTTTTTAAATAAAACAAACGTTATTATCATTCGACATATTTATTCTTCATGTCTACGTATTTTCTGCCCTTTCCCAAAAGGGGGCTCCGAATTGTAACTGCAACATGGCGGTGTGTGACGTAATTATGTCGATGCGTGGGAAACAGAGTGCTGTAATCGAGTTTCGAATTAGAAGAGTTCGTCCACACGTGACGCATCCTCCCCTTCAGCATGACAGACACACGAGCACTGCGACATCTGCAACGATCCGACAACGTGGGTTCACCGCCATCGATCATCCTCCATACTGTCCTGACTTGGCCCCATCCGATTTTCTTCTGTTTCGAAAACTTAAAGAACATCTTTGAGGACTTCACTGTGATAGTGATGAAGCAGTGCAAAGAGAGATGAGATTGTGTCTACGCCAATAATGTCAAACATTCTACAGCGACGGTATCAAGGAAACAAACTCTCGCGGGGAGAAATGTGTTCGTTTCCAGGGTGACTACGTACAGAAATAAATGTACAGACACGAATAAAATGGGTATAGAATGTTAATTAAGTTGGTTTCATTTAAAATCTTTAAGAGTTTTTACATAAAAAAATAGGAGGCCTTACTTCTGAGCACGCCGTCGTACTCTGTTGATATTCGTCTTATAATGTCATTTGAGGAAACTATTCATCCGTGCAACTGATCCAATAGTTCCTCTGCCGTTCTGATGTAGCTACCACGTCTTCGCTAAGATTAAAGTTTTTGAAGGAGAAAAAGACTCCAGCCGCAATCAGGTGTCGAAATAATTCGATGGTGAAAGTTGAACACTGGGTCTCGAACCCGGATCTCCCGATAACCGCAAGGGGTTGCCTTAACCACGTCAGCCATCACACGTTTCCTGTTAGACGCATATTCTCAACTTGTTACATGTCAGTAGCGTCCATTGTCCATTCACCCACTTGCTCGTAGCGTGTCGTTGAAACTTTGGAAAATTATAATTACTGTGCTGGAAACTTGTACGTTATTTGATTTTCAAAAAACTGAGCAAAACTCAACGTACTTAAACAGTTTTCTCTTTACTTATTCTGTTCGTCACTAAACTGACACACAATATTCTTAGCGCAACCCAATCTGACTTTCCACAATCCCTAAAAAAGTATGGCCGTCACTAGCAATAACCTATACCTTTCATGAACCACTTACCTCACAAAAATCTTCGTTACTCGAACTACTGCAATATATCGAGCGCCAATACTGCCAGCTAAATAAATATTCTAACTACGGAAGGCACTAACTACTGATAAGCATAGTTAGCAAATGAAAGATTTTGATAGAGAACAAACAATGTATTTACCTTAATAGTGTTCTATATATATATATATATATATATATATATATATATATATATATATATATATAAGTTCATGACCTCCATCTTTACAAATTTCCATTTTCTGGCGGACATTCGTCCAGATCGTCCGCGTATACTAACCTCTCAAAACTCTGGCACCTCTCTCTCCACATCCACCACTGCTGGCGGCTCACCTCCAACTGCGCAACGCTACGCGCTGTGCACATCCAACTGCCCAACACTACACAGGCGAATATTCCAACAATGAGTCCAATCAGCCACAGACTGCAGACAGCACAGTCAGTGATTTTCATACAGAGCACTACGTGGCGTTACCAACATAAAAACCTAAACAGCCTACTTACATCGTTTATTCCCGCAAGAGGCTCGGACCCTATTGTGCATCCGCACTGGAGTTATCTTGGGAGTCGCGCCTTCATATAAGCTTTATACAGGATGAATCACCTAAAACTTGCCCCGCAAATATGGCGGAAATGAAAATCGCTATTGCTGTGCGGATTTGACAGACTCGCTAGTCAGTGGATCGCATTGTTAGCCAGTCAACAGATTGTATTAATACACAGAGAGTGTATTTTTTGTGCAAATGTACACTTTTCTAAATGGAACAAAGTCTATTGACATTAACAGACTAAAAGTTGGATAAATTATAATGCCAGTCGTGTTTGTTGCAAGATTCTAGTGCGAGTCATTTACTAGATATCGTATTTTGAAAAGTTGAAACACTGACACCTGCACAATACCGGTGGCAGCACGTATAAAGAGTAACATAAGCGCATACACAAGTTATGTGGATTCTGAGAAGTAACGAGGTAGTTGAACATCACAGGTTGTGTTCAAAGTGACTACCGACATCGGTAAATACGCTTTCAGTCTGGTATGGAACGACTGCTGCACACATTCTAGCATTTCAGCGGTGATATCGGAGCAGGCTACAGTAATACGTCGTTGCATATCATCGGGAGTAGTTGGTATGTCCTTGTAGGCAGTGTCTTTCAGCAGCCGGCCGTTGTGGCCATGCGATTCTACGCGCTTCAGTCCGGAACCGCGCTGCTGCGACGGTCGCAGGTTCGAATCCTGCCTCGGGCATGGATGTGTGTGATGTCCTTAGGTTAGTTAGGTTTAAGTAGTTCTAAGTCTAGGGGACTGATGACCTCAGATGTTAAGTCCCATAGTGCTTGGAGCCATTTGAAGTGTCTTTCAGCTTTCCCCAGAAAAATGTCTACAGGCGTCAAATCCGGGGAACAGGCCGGACAGGGTACAGGTCCTCTGCGTCCAATCCAAAGATTTGGAAATAATTGATGAAGAAATGCTGCAGTGCTTCGTGAACTATGGGCTACACAGCTGTCATGTTGGTACCACAGGTTCCTCCTAGTCTGCAGAGGAACGTCTTTTAGCATCCGTGGAGAATGGTCTGTTAGGGGACTGAGATACCTGTGCGCGTTCAATGTTTCGTCTAAGAAAAACGGGCCTAAGAGCTGATGGATCACAATCCTTCACCACACGATTACACTTCATGGACGCTGATGCTCCACCTGACGAAGCCAACGGGGATTGTCAACAGACAAATAGTGCATGTTTCGGCGGTACCTGGCCATGGTTGGTAAATGTGGCTTCATCACTAAACAAGATACATGATACGTTTGAAGTATCCCGTCTTAACTCTCATGTACAGAAGTTAACATGATTCACATAATAGTTTCCAGGCAGCTGTTGACGGGGAGAGACCGATAGGGATGGAATCTATGTCAATGGACAATGCGTAGAACGCTTGCCTGACTAATTCCACTTCCTCGTTGGATTGCGCGGGAGCTAACCTGCGGATCAACTGCAACAGCAGCCAGAACATTAATTTCTTCCTCTTCTGTTGTCGAGATGGTTTACGTCTGTTGGAATATCTTGTCGCATGCGCCGTACAAGAACGAACTGCATTCTTCCCGCACTCTCCGTACAACATAACACGTCGGTTTTTTCTGTATTGGTATATGGCCTCGCCCACTCACGACCTACTGCTTGGACTGTCACCCACTAACTGACTAGCAAATCGAAATGCAATCAAGAAACACAAAAGCACACTATAAGCAAATATAACAACATCGTACCTTGCAACTACGCAGATTGAATGGCATAAACAACTGTCGATTTTTCGAAAAGAAAGGAAAAAATCTGGGAATGTGTTGAGAGAGGTGATATTTTACCTCTGTTCTCATGCATAGGGACACATGGTAATACCTTGGTTCTCGTATTAGGCAGTCTCTAGGCTATTTTTACTATACAAAAATTAACAATTGTTCGTCGTTTCTCCATTTTTGAAGAGGTCTGTAACGCCGTTAAAGAAATGCTTCGTTCTAAAGAAGCCATATTTTTAATCTTTAGCGAAGCATGAGAAGTGATGAATATCTGTAACAATTTAAAACTGTGTCAATACGTACAACTGCAACCAGATTTGCCGTGGAGGAACTCGCTTTACTCTTTAGCGGTATGTCACATAGAACCACTCAATATGCGATACACTATCATCCTTACAAAAGAATTCGGCTATTACTCTACCTCAAACGTTCCTGACATGTATCTGGTTGCATGTATCACAGTGTCTGAGAATGAGACTAATTTTAAAGGGAAAAAGGTTATATTATCTTACAAAAAACACTGGTGAGCAAAACTTAAGGATGAAGATTACTTTCACATGATGCGTCACTCTGAGGTAACATAGCTCGACGAAAATTGGACCAGACATTGAAAGAACGGTCACAGCACAATACAGATGGTAACTGAAAGAAATGCGCAATGAGACAAACAGAAATAACATCTGTACTGACCGCGATTTATGATGGTCCCCTGGACATAACAGAAGGCAAGGCATGGTTGTTAATAGGGTGTGTGTTCATCACGGACGGAAAAGCATGCTCTGCAACGAGTTCCCTTGCTGGTCACAAGACTGGTAATGGAAATGAGCGTTTGGCGTCATTGGCTGGGAGGCCCCTTACGGGGCAGGTCCGGCCGCCTTGGTGCAGGTCTTATCACAGTCGACGCCGGATGGGAATGAAATGATGATGAAGACAAGACAACACTCAGTACCTGACCGGAGTAAATCCCCGACCCAGCCGGGAATCGAACCGGGGCCCGTAGGACGGAAATCCGTCACGCTGACCACTCAACTATCAGGGCGGACCAAGATTGTTAAGGAGTTCTTGGCTGGAGCTTTCCATTCATCCACCAGTGCGTTTGACAACTGCTGGATGGTCGTTCGTGCACGCGGCCGTAGTGCAGTACGTTTCTCATATCCATGAAAAACGTGATCGATTGGGTTTAAGTGGAGTAAAGGGCAGGCCAGTCCATTCGCTGCCCACCCTCTCGTTCCAAGAGCTCTTTCACCTGCACTGTTCGATGCGGCTGCACAAGGGCGTTCACAGGAACCTGAAATCAGGGCCGAATGCACACCTGAAAAGATGTACATGGGGAAAGAGCACAGTGTGACCAGTGGGTGTCTTTTATTAAGGTATTTGGAGGTCAGTACACCCATGCAACATTAACCGTGCCGCGAGGGGTAGCCGCGCGGTCGTAGGCGTCTTATCACGGTCCCCCGTTGGTGGTTCGAGTCCTCCCTCGGGCTTGGGTGTGTGTGTCGCCTTTAGCGTAAGTTAGTTTAAGTTAAGAGTACGTAGTGCGTAAGCTTAGGGACCGATGAACTCAGCAGTTTGGTCCTGTAAGGCCTTACCACAAATTTCCAATTTTCCATTACCCGTCCGCACATGATAGCAACTGGATCAGCAAAACGATCATGTTCGACAATGCCCCTGCGTGCATTACGTGTTCCCACCTCCTGTAAGGTTGCAATCTACTCCTCTTATCGAACGCTTCCTTCCTTTTCCTGCGTGTCTATTTGTTTTTCTGTCTTTATATTTTTCATCCTACATGGGTGCTTCTCGATTGTCAAAAACATACACATCGAAGATTTGCCTTTAAAAGTAGGGGTAAGCTGACAAGAACAATATTGACGCTGTATTTTTTCTCTCTCATGTCTGAAAACATATGCGAACTGACGTCGGCGCATCTTAGTGGCCCTGCGAGAAACCAGCTAGTAGCCAGAATGAGATTTTCACTCTGCAGCGGAGTGTGCGCTGATATGAAACTTCCTGGCAGATTAAAACTGTGAGCCGGACCGAGACTCGAGCTCGGGACCTTTGCCTTTCGCGGGCATCTGAGCTACCCAAGCATGACTGACGCCCCGTCCGCACAGCTTTACTTCTGCCAGTATCTCGTCTCCTCCTTCTAAACTTCACAGAAGCTCTCCTGCGGTCCAGAGTTCGAGTCTCGGTCCGGCACACAGTTTTAATCTGCCCGGAAGTTTCAACCTGCCAGTAGGTTTTCTGACACCACTTGTCAAGGAGCAACATAGGCAGCCGACATCCGTGATGTTTAAAAACTCTGATGTTTAAAAACTCTTAGCGGAGAACATCAAATCAGCCATCATTTGACTATCAATCTCTGTATGTATACGTTCAATGTGTTTTAAAAGAGTAGCTGTCTTTTGTCTGTAAGATACTGTTAGGGTAAGATGCACCTGTTAGGCCTACCTCAATTGTAATTATCTTTTAAACTCACACCAACCAATATAACAGCGTTTAAAATAACATTGTAGGAGAAAGAAACCATCAAGGATTGTTAGAAAACCAATTTTTTTTTGCAATGGTGAATTTCATATTAGTTACTGTGTTACAATTGTTGCACTGTTGTTGTTGTTGTTGTGGTCTTCAGTCCTGAGACTGGTTTGATGCAGCTCTCCATGCTACTCTATCCTGTGCAAGCTTCTTCATCTCCCAGTACCTACTGCAACCTACATCCTTCTGAATCTGCTTAGTGTATTGATCTCTTGGTCTCCCTCTACGATTTTTACCCTCCACGCTGCCCTCCAATGCTAAATTTGTGATCCCTTGATGCCTCAAAACATGTCCTACCAACCGATCCCTTCTTCTGGTCAAGTTGTGCCACAAATTTCTCTTCTCCCCAATCCTATTCAATACCTCCTCATTAGTTACGTGATCTACCCACCTTATCTTCAGCATTCTTCTGTAGCACCACATTTCGAAAGCTTCTATTCTCTTCTTGTCCAAACTAGTTATCGTCCATGTCTCACTTCCATACATGGCTACACTCCATACAAATACTTTCAGAAACGACTTCCTGACACCTAAATCTATACTCGATGTTAACAAATTTCTCTTCTTCAGAAACGCTTTCCTTGCCATTGCCAGTCTACATTTTATGTCCTCTCTACTTCGACCATCATCGGTTATTTTGCTCCCCAAATAGCAAAACTCCTTTACTACTTTAAGTGTCTCATTTCCTAATCTAATACCCTCAACATCACCCGACTTAATTCGACTACATTCCATTATCCTCGTTTTGCTTTTGTTGATGTTCATCTTATATCCTCCTTTCAAGACACTGTCCATTCCGTTCAACTGCTCTTCCAAGTCCTTTGCTGTCTCTGACAGAATTACAATGTCATCGGCGAACCTCAAAGTTTTTACTTCTTCTCCATGAATTTTAATACCTACTCCAAATTTTTCTTTTGTTTCCTTTACTGCTTGCTCAATATACAGATTGAATAACATCGGGGAGAGGCTACAACCCTGTCTCACTCCTTTCCCAACCACTGCTTCCCTTTCATGCCCCTCGACTCTTATAACTGCCATCTGGTTTCTGTACAAACTGTAAATAGCCTTTCGCTCCCTGTATTTTACCCCTGCCACCTTCAGAATTTGAAAGAGAGTATTCCAGTCAACATTGTCAAAAGCTTTCTCTAAGTCTACAAATGCCAGAAACGTAGGTTTGCCTTTTCTTAATCTTTCTTCCAAGATAAGTCGTAAGGTCAGTATTGCCTCACGTGTTCCAACATTTCTACGGAATCCAAACTGATCTTCTCCGAGGTCGGCTTCTACCAGTTTTTCCATTCGTCTGTAAAGAATTCGCGTTAGTATTTTGCAGCTGTGACTTATTAAACTGATAGTTCGGTAATTTTCACATCTGTCAACACCTGCTTTCTTTGGGATTGGAATTATTATATTCTTCTTGAAGTCTGTGGGTATTTCGCCTGTCTCATACATCTTGCTCACCAGATGGTAGAGTTTTGTCATGACTGGCTCTCCCGAGGCCATCAGTAGTTCTAGTGGAATGTTGTCTACTCCCGGGGCCTTGTTTCGACTCAGGTCTTTCAGTGCTCTGTCAAACTCTTCACGCAGTATCTTATCTCCCATTTCATCCTCATCTACATCCTCTTCCATTTCCATAATATTGTCCTCAAGTACATCTCCCTTGTATAAACCCTCTATATACTCCTTCCACCTTTCTGCCTTCCCTTCTTTGCTTAGAACTGGGTTTCCATCTGAGCTCTTGATATTCATACATCTTCGCCACAATACGTTGGAATATTAATAAGTTAGCTACCACGGCAACGACTATCAAAACAGGTATTTCCCTTCATTGTTTAACATAATTTTATGCACTACCTACAGACCACAAACTATTCCTTTAATTCATTATTCTAGGTATTGCGTAAGGATTACCAAGAAAGCTTACACTTTCGGTAGGTCTAGAATCACTATTCAGACTGAATCTGTTCTCATTCCAGAAGGACACGCGACATGCTCCTCGTTGATTGAGTCGCTGTACTCTTGGCATAGTCGTAAACCGTGCCACCGTGTCACGACGTATTGGTCGTCGGGTAAAAAGACCACTCCCACGCAGTTGCTGTGCCACTGTGCAGAGTGTGATTGCGTGCCTTGCAGTCCTGTTATGTTTGGTTGTAGTTGCGCTCGCTGTTTGACGTGGGTCCCTTCTTGCCTGTTGCACAACGTAGCAGTCATTTGTTGCTTAGTTGCCAGTGGTTGACAGTCTTATCCACGATCTTACCTTTTCTTGTTTCTTGTGCGCCCCTGCTAGCTGAGTGGTCAGCGCGACGGCATGTCGTACCTAACGGCCCGTGTTCGATTCACGGCTGGGTCGGAGATTTTCTCCGCTCGGGGACTAGGTGTTGTGTTGTACTTATCATCATCATTTCATCCCCATCGAAACGCAAGTCGCCGAAGTGGCGTCAACTCGAAAGACTTGCACCAGGCGAACGGTCTACCCGACGAGAGGCCCTAGCCACATGGCATTACCACTACCTTCGTTTCTTCTAATATTTTGCGGTTAGGACAGCACAGTGAGACATATCTCAGAGTGCAAAAAATCGTAGTGACAATTTTTTTGGTCCGATTTTGTATTTGCGTGCACATAGATCTACAGTTGCAGCATATGCTAGTGTGACACGAGCGAAGTGTGTGTTGGTTGTGATTTGTTCCTTTTTGTGAGTCTCTTCATTTTGGGGGTGTTTATTGGGGTAAATGTAAATTGTGTGTGGAGAATTTTCTTTAAATATGATGATTTTTTGTGCTTAGTGTATTTTATGTGTGTGAAATTTCTGACAGCGATATTTCGCTCTGTGGTAGATCTTACATAAAAAGAGCAAGAGATCAAAAGCTGTTTTTGTTGCATGTTTCTATGCGCCACATATCAGTCAGCTATAGGTGAGTGTGTAACACCATAGCTTAGACACTACATACCTTTTGTTGATTCATTTAGCTTTCTGTTTTGTTCAACATCCCATCGTTGACCTTCTGTAATTAGTGCACGATTAATTCGATACTGTAATGAAGTGTAATCTCTGTAATATGTACAATATGAGCAAATAACATGTTTTGTATTTGTTATATAATCTCTTTGGTTATCTTTAAAATTAAATAATTTTATTTAAATAGTTTTGTGTAGAACTACCAATATATGCAAATGTTCTGTTTCATTTAAAATGTTTGTTCGCTGTTATGTAAACTGCTGACCTTCACTTAGGGTTCTTAGCTATTTTGTATGTAAAGGTGTTGTGGTTCCCCTCGGGAATGGAACTGTGTAGCGCGCGCAAATTGTGGTTGGCCTAGGTAGAAAAGGTGGTATTGAGAGTCAGTCGGGGACGAGCTACCAAACTATCAACTGCTCATGTAAAAGTTGTGTATTGTGCTGGTTCCGAGAGAGGCTTTTCCTGACGCTTTACAATGCCTCCGATGGATGGATAAAGAGCTGGAACTATTCTGGAATTGGTATCTCTCATAGCCACCAAGAAATCACAGAGTCCAGCAATTCTGCCTGCAAATCCACCTACGAACATGCAATCGCCACCACATTGCGCAATCACTGTAATGGAACACTATATTAATGTACTGTGAAGGATCAGCTCATAGGATGTTATAGTGTGCCCAAATATAAGGTAAAATTTGACTGAACTCTTGTACCTACCGTGATTTATCCTTAGTCACATATCCACTTAGGGTCCCTCCCACGCTAAAGTGTTTGTCGAGTGTCCTTTATTGAAGGCATACTAAAATTAATATGGCAAGAGAGTGTGCTAAAATTAGTATTGTTTGTTGAAAGGATCTTACAAATATCTCAAACTTGTGTTTCCCTGCAGTAAAAGTTCAGAACTGCAACTGTTGAGAGTTATATGTTCATGCTTGCTAAGTACTTGTTTCTTTAGTGTATTGAAAGTGGATTTAGTTTACTCTGCTACAGTGGTCAAGATTAAGGGCCTTCTCCATTGAAAGTAGTTCAAATGCACCAAGTTACTTAATTATTGAAAGTTTCAATTACTCTTGCTATTCAAGTCAAATTCTGTACAATATTGGGTTCCTCTTGTGTATTAAAAGTGCATATTAATGTTGTAACAGGATCAACAGTTGTCCATTGTGCTTATGCTAGGTAACAAGTAACAGAAAAACCACCATCTATGAAAACAGTAACTTCTTTGTTAAAAGGACAATGAGAAGTAATTTGTTAGTGAACTCCATTTAATTTTCATTCTACGTAGAAAGGTGTTTGGTAGTGAGAGAATTAATCTATGTGCAGTAACTAAATTTGCTGTGATCCATATGTGTATTTCATGTCAGATAGGAATTTGTTTGAAAAGTAATACTAAACCTACGTCCAATTTACGATTCTACAGTGAATATTAATAGTAACGTTATTGACCATTCAGTTTGACTAAGTCCTCAAGATATAGTGTGTTTTGTTATCTTTTATATTTATGCAAATAGTCTGTTGTGACCTGTTAACTCCAACCTTAACATGAACATACCGTATTCAGGTGCCAGAGTTCATTTCACCCCCGTGTGGCAAAGTATAGGTTGTGTTTGTCCGTTAAAGTTACTCATACCTATTTTCTTGAACAAGAATGTCAATCATTCTCTTGCCTAATTACGCTGGTGACCGTTTTCTTTATTCTTTGAACAGTGTAGCTAGGTAAAATATTGTTTGTTACTGTTTAAATATTTACGTAATTCTGTCTTTCACTTCCGATGAGCCACCTCCGTTAGGTACAACACGGCCAACGTAACAAAATTCATCTCAGAGGGTAACACTGCTCTGTTGCTTTATACCATAATTGCTTTAATAAGATAGTTTTATTTCACGACCCGACTCCAACTTTAAGGCTATGGTATAACAATAGCGGACGTAAGTGTTATAAGTGGCTAACTTCCTTTATTATACATTGATCACCCAGAACTTTATGACCAACTACCCAACAGCCAGTACGTCCACCTTTCGCATGAATAACAGCGACACGCGTCATCGTATGGAAGCAATGAGGCCATGGTAGCCCGCCGGAGGGAGTTGGCACCACAAGTCACCTATTTCCCGTTAATTTTGGGGAGGGCGGCCATGATCTCAGACGCCACATTCAGTCACATCCAAAATGTGTTCAATCAGGTGCAGATATGGCGAGTTGGGGGACCAGCACGTCAATTGGAACTCGCCACTCCGTTCCTCGAACAACATCATTACACTGATGACATTGTGAAATGGCGTATTATCTTGCTGAAAATTGCCACTTCCGTCGGGAAACATGATCGTCACGAAGGAGTGTATGTGGTTAGTAACGAGTGTACGATTCTCCTTGGCCGTCAGGGTGCTTTCCATTAGCCCCACTGGACCATGGATGCCCACGTGAATGTTCCCCAGAGCGCAATGGAGCCGACGCCAGCTTGTCTCCGTCCCACAGTACCGGTGTCAAGGAGCTGTTCCATTGGAAGATAACGGATTCGCGCCCTCCCATGGAGATGATGAAGAAGGTATCGGGAGTCATCGGACCGTGCAACGCTCTGCCACTGCGCCAACGTCCAGCGCCAATGGTCACGTGTCCTTTTCAGTCGTAGCGGCCGACGTCGAGGTGTTAACATTGGCACAGGGATCAGTCGTCGGCTGTGGAGGTCCATCGTTAGGAGTGTTTGGTGCACTGTGTGTTCAGGCACACTTGTACTCTGCCCGGCATTAAAGTCTGATGTTAGTTCCACCACAGTTCGCCGCCTGTCCTGTTTTACCAGTTTGCCCAGCATGAAACGTCCGACATCTATAACGAGGTGTGGCCACCCAACCCCACGATGTCTGAACGTGGATCCACCTTGGTTTCGCCACGTGTTGAAGACACTCATCCCAGCACTCCTCGAAAACGCGACAAACCGTGCAGTTTCCGAAATGCTCGTGCCGAACCTCCGGGCCATCACAATCTGCCCTCGGCCAGACTCAGATAGATCGCGCGCCTTCCCCACTAGGCACGGACAGCACGCTCACTGATACTACATGCACCGAGTGTGTATCTTAACTCAGGGCTTAACAACTGGCCGGTTTTGAGCGCGAGTACTCGCGTCTGCTCAGGCACGTGCTCGCGAGCAGCTGCAAGGTCGTGGAGTAGGTAGGGAGAGGAGGGAGGGGAAATGCGCGCGCACGTTTTAATAGGGCCGCAGCGTGCCTATTGAATTCGCGCCGACTGTGTAACGTTTAAAGTGCTACGATCAGCTCTTAACAGTCACTTCGCTGGTTAAGAATCATGTGAAGTCGCCGTTGTGTAACCCCAACCATGCTTTCGCAGTTCAACCCCCATTGGGAGGAATTGTATCTGTTTACTGAAAAAGATGGTGTTGCAAAATGTTTAGTATGTCACAAAACGCTGAATTCTTTTACGAAATTTAATTTGCAGCGACATTATATGTCGTACCACGGGAAAGACTACGGACGTGGAAAATGTGATTGACCAGATCGTGCACAGGAAGTTATTAAACTTAAAAGGAAGCTATCCGAAGAAGATCTGGACGACGAAGAAAAATCAAGTGAGGCAGCTCTCAGAGTGGGTTACCAAATTGCTGTGCTTTTAGAAAAACCCCTGCGCCCCTTAACTGATGGCGATTTAATAAAAGAATGTTTGGTAGTTGCAGCGGAACATCTGTGTCCATCTCAAGTTGAACAGTTTCGGATTGTGCCATTATCTAACATGACCATTATGCGTCGCATACAGGACATAGCAGACGACGTCCAGTGCCAGCTTGCAAATATCTGTAAAGATTTTATGGCGTATTCTCTAGCTCTGGACGAAAGTGTTGATATCACTGGAACAGCGCAGCTTTCCATATTTATTAGAGGTGTTAATAGAGATCTTCAGGTGAGGGAGGAGCTCCTCGATGTAGTAGCCATGAAGAACACTACAACCGGAGGTGATATTTTAAGTACTGTTGAAGAAAGTGTTGAAAATATAGGATTGTCGTGGAATTCTTTAGTTTCAGTGTCTACAGATGGTAGAGGCATACACTAAGCTAATAAAATTATGTGGCACGTGTACATTCTCCTTTATTTGTTTCATTTGTCGCAGTAATAATTCGTGAGTGATATCCCTGCAGGTGGCCGCGGATTTACGTCGACTTGCGGCAGCTGTTGTGTACTCCACGTGACTCTCCCCACTCTCCGCTCTGGTCCGGTAGTGGGGGTAGCGTGCTCGCGCTGCTCCGTGCTCGCGCCTTGCTGCTCACAGCTTGCTCCGCGACCACGTATGTTGTGAAGCCCTGATCTAACTAGTAGTCATTCCTCGCCAGGTGGCGCTGTTATCGCCTGGAAGGGTTTCTAGCGATAGTGGATCGACGGTCAAAATGTATATTGAACCAAAGTAGCGCTTATTTCACGAAAATACAAGGAAATGCAGCAGAAACGTCCCACTCTAGTTGTGCAAAATGGACCTCAAGAAAAGGAGGTTGATACTGGCATGTAACAGTGTCCCATCGAATGAACGGTCTGTTCACGCCAAGCATATTCACATGGGCGACTCATTCGACTGGATGCACCAAAATTTTGGAGCAACATCAACCGAATTTCTCATGCTGCTTGGGTGAGGTCCATACAGAAAAGGAAAAAATATGCTCAGCTCCCTGGGGATTCTCGCCCCTCCTAATGACACTACTGCCGACAAACAGCAAAAACTTTCCTTCAGAGCAGACATGATCAGCACTCTTAACATAATAACAACGAAATAGTGTCAGAAAAATGAAAAAAATATCACAGGGCAATATATCACAGTTTTTCCCATCACCCGTTCACACCCCTTCATCCCTCTTTCCACGAAAATAATAAAAAATAGCAAAAGTACAGTATTCGTTCATCACTAGCTTAGGCATTCCAGAAACCAACTCAGACAACCACTGGAACCAAAAAGGACTCTAAACAGTCTTCCGTCAAGATAGAGAACATGACAAGGCATCATACTGCCTCCTTGATTTATATTAATATCGTAATGTGAGGATTAGTACCGTACCTCAAGCTTGTACGTAGATAAAATGTGTTAGCAACGTCAGAAAATAATACCAGGAATCCCAGTTCCAGGTAACCTAAATCAAGTAATTCACTAGGAGCCTAGTCTTGACCGGTGTCATTAATCAGACATTTTTGTTTCATTATGCAGAATCTGTGTTATACGCATCATGCGTGAACTGGTGCCCACCAGTCTCAAACTACACGATTATCACATCTTTTCTTTTAAATTCTTGGTGATTAAATAATTTGCTCAAAATGCGAGAGAGATTAATCTTGGAATTTCTTTTCTTTAAAAAAAATGATCATAAGTAATAAAATAATGTTCTCCTACACATCAGGATGTCACGATTGCAGTAGTAATGTGACATAAGGAAGGCTTATCTCTAGCAAATTTGCATCCAAAGGGTATCTTGTGAACTTGATGGATCACCAGAGCCTATCAACTTATGTCCTCTAACGTAGTATATAATGTCCCTTACTCTACAAAAGTCTGTTGGGTTGTTTGGGGGAAGAGAACAGACAGCGAGGTCATCGGTCTCATCAAATTGGGGAAGGACGGGGAAGCAAGTCAGCCGTGCCCATTCAAAGGAACCATCCCGGCATTTGCCTGGAGCGATTTAGTGAAATAACAGAAAACCGAAATCAGGATGGCCGGACGCGGGTTTGAACCGTCGTCCTCCCGAACGCGAGTCCAGTGTGCTAACCACTGCGCCACCCCGCTCGATAATAGTCTGTTACTTTGATTACTATTTACAAGTTATATAAAATATTAACCTGAGTGCAAAATGACACAAAAAATAATTAATCTGAAAATGAAAGCTAGTGGCATCTCAGTGGGCCAGATACAATTACTGTCTAGTAATTGTGAACTAGTGAGTATTAATTGTCAGCATATGTTACATCACACAGTGGTGGCATATGCCACCTGTTTACACTGCAAAATAAATCGGCGTGAAAATTTTTTACCGTTCTTGTGAGTAGCATGTTCAGAAAGGGTGGCAGAATCCAAATTAGACAACGTATTCTGGCAATGCAGGTTGATGATCGTACAAAAGTCACACAGAGGGAAGAAAAGTTGCTAACATAAGTACGGTCGATATCGCTCAATGCTCCATTGGTATCAGCTGGTATCTGACAGCTCCTTCAAACATCTCGGCGCGTATACACTGGCATAATCTGTAACTGGCGATAGGCCGAAAACCTGGTAATAATATCAGCTGGAGCGCATCTGCGACTACACCGAGCATAAAGTCTATAATTCCTCCTCATGCTACACATATGAAGTCACTTTTCATGACACAATACAACTATCTACACCCTTCAAAACTCTAATACAACTAGCAGAAATTAATGATTTCCCCAAAGAACAATATTCTATCTCACAAAAACTTGCCTCACAAAACTCTAGGAAAAGAAGTCAGAAGAAAATGAGTCGAGGCACCATGAGAAAAATAAATTATTAGGGGAACAATTCGAGTATATCATATTTTGTTATTTCATCTGATGCTACCTTGAAGTTCCTGAAAGAGATTTAAAACACGTTTCGGCAGGATAGGCTGACGGCTCAATGGTTGTAATCACACTTTACTATCTAAAACAAACATTTGTAAAACAGGCATTAGAGTCGTGCCAGGGTATACATAAAATCGGGGAACACTTTTAATTATTTATTGCACAAGAACCAATCATTGTACAGATATCATAAATATGTCATTTTGAAGAGAAACCCTGATTTTTTTTTTCATGTATGCCGCCACAGCGTAGTTTGGTACATCTACATCTACATTTATACTCCGTAAGCCACCCAACGGTGTGTGGCGGAGGGAGGAGATAATTTGCCGATAGTCAGCGCTAGTCGCAAACATGGCGAGTTCAGGTGCGGAGCTTGCTTTCTGTGTGTTGGAGTTCGTACTTGGACATGTTGCAGCAATCGCTGATGCCTCAAATGCAGTCGGACTCTCTGTTCATCTTTCAGCAGAACGGGGCTCCAACCCATTTTCATCGTGAAGTTCGTGGGTACCTCACCATGGAGGTGCCGCATAGATGGACCGGCTGTGCTACAGAAGGGGACAGCTCCCCGATCACCAGATCTCACTCCGTGTGACTTTTTTCTTTGGGGACACATAAAGATTGGTGTATGTATCGCCTCTACCACGTGATGCAGAACAGCTCCGGGACGGAATACGGGAAGCGACTGACACAGTCGACGATGCCATGCTGGGACGGGTATGGCGAGAATTCGATCACCGTATTGACGTCTGCCGGGTCACTCATGGTTCGCATATCGAATGTATCGAATGTTTGTAAAAAGAAAAATAAAATAAAAAATAAAAAAACTTTCAGAGTGTCTCTTCAAAATGCAATATGTAAGACCTCTGTACAATTACAATGTTTAGTTCTTGTGCAATAAATAATTAAAGTGTTCCCTGACTTTATGTACACCCTATATATACAAACTACTGTAAACAAAAGAAAAATCGTGCAAAATGTTAACTGCTAAACACAAACAAATGCTATTACCAATATTAATATCTATGACGGGACACATTGTTTCTTCAGTGTTGCCAATCTTGGCTAATATGAAATCTCTGACCTAATATGAAGTCTCTGACCTAATATGAATATGAAGTCTCAACATATGCAGAGTATAGACTTGGCTCCTGTCTGTCCTTATCTTATACGTATTCTCGAGTCATGCTTATTGACTACGGTCCGGAGCTGGATTTCGAATTTCTTCTTCCTATTGCGTTTTCCCGCTCCCTTTGCTGACCTTGCATACCATTTCCTGAATCCATCTCTCGCCGTAGTATCTGGGTGTCTGATTTCTACCAGTTACTTCTCTGATTTTGAGGCCGACTGCCATTGCTACTTTCACCTACAGTACCACATTTGCTCTCATTCTCCCATGCGCTGCTGCACTGACGTCATTCCGTTTCTGCAATCGCTCTCCTATTATCCCACATGTATTCATTGAAATCTTCCAGATGAATTTGAATGCCTCCGTATCACTCTTTTCATCCCAGAGCGGGGATGTCTTAAGTTATATTGGCACTGTGTTTATAGACAGTTGTATCAGCTCGCCTCTGTTGTGTGGGTGGTGAAGATGCTGAGCCAGTTTTAGGATCTTACCGAAATACACTCCAGGAAATGGAAAAAAGAACACATTGACACCGGTGTGTCAGACCCACCATACTTGCTCCGGACACTGCGAGAGGGCTGTACAAGCAATGATCACACGCACGGCACAGCGGACACACCAGGAACCGCGGTGTTGGCTGTCGAATGGCGCTAGCTGCGCAGCATTTGTGCACCGCCGCCGTCAGTGTCAGCCAGTTTGCCGTGGCATACGGAGCTCCATCGCAGTCTTTAACACTGGTAGCATGCCGCGACAGCGTGGACGTGAACCGTATGTGCAGTTGACGGACTTTGAGCGAGGGCGTATAGTGGGCATGCGGGAGGCCGGGTGGACGTACCGCCGAATTGCTCAACACGTGGGGCGTGAGGTCTCCACAGTACATCGATGTTGTCGCCAGTGGTCGGCGGAAGGTGCACGTGCCCGTCGACCTGGGACCGGACCGCAGCGACGCACGGATGCACGCCAAGACCGTAGGATCCTACGCAGTGCCGTAGGGGACCGCACCGCCACTTCCCAGCAAATTAGGGACACTGTTGCTCCTGGGGTATCGGCGAGGACCATTCGCAACCGTCTCCATGAAGCTGGGCTACGGTCCCGCACACCGTTAGGCCGTCTTCCGCTCACGCCCCAACATCGTGCAGCCCGCCTCCAGTGGTGTCGCGACAGGCGTGAATGGAGGGACGAATGGAGACGTGTCGTCTTCAGCGATGAGAGTCGCTTCTGCCTTGGTGCCAATGATGGTCGTATGCGTGTTTGGCGCCGTGCAGGTGAGCGCCACAATCAGGACTGCATACGACCGAGGCACACAGGGCCAACACCCGGCATCATGGTGTGGGGAGCGATCTCCTACACTGGCCGTACACCACTGGTGATCGTCGAGGGGACACTGAATAGTGCACGGTACATCCAAACCGTCATCGAACCCATCGTTCTACCATTCCTAGACCAGCAAGAGAACTTGCTGTTCCAACAGGACAATGCACGTCCGCATGTATCCCGTGCCACCCAACGTGCTCTAGAAGGTGTAAGTCAACTACCCTGGCCAGCAAGATCTCCAGATCTGTCCCCCATTGAGCATGTTTGGGACTGGATGAAGCGTCGTCTCACGCGGTCTGCACGTCCAGCACGAACGCTGGTCCAACTGAGGCGCCAGGTGGAAATGGCATGGCAAGCCGTTCCACAGGACTACATCCAGCATGTCTACGATCGTCTCCATGGGAGAATAGCAGCCTGCATTGCTGCGAAAGGTGGATACACACTGTACTAGTGCGGACATTGTGCATGCTCTGTTGCCTGTGTCTATGTGCCTGTGGTTCTGTCAGTGTGATCATGTGATGTATCTGACCCCAGGAATGTGTCAATAAAGTTTCCCCTTCCTGGGACAATGAATTCACGGTGTTCTTATTTCAATTTCCAGGAGTGTACTTTGAATAAGACGAAAGAGTGTTTCTGCGAGTGACAGAGCTTTTATGATGCTTGGTCACACCCTACTTTGTTCCGCAGCAGAGTAGTGAACTTCATAATTGAGGTCAAAATTCTGCGAATTATTTATATATTTCGTGTATGATGACAGAGATATATTGACAAGTATTTACGACAAATATATAAGTTTCTATACAGATACACACAATCTCAAGTTGGTTCGGAGCTTTAAGTCCAGGTCGGGAAACCAGTCAGAAGCCTCTGCAGACAAATTTTGAAGTCTTTTATCGCGACTATGAATCGGCTGACATTCAAATGTTATGTGATGTACCGTTTGCTGGTGTTCAACGCAGTTGCATTCAGGGAAGGACTTCCGTCCACACTGATGCAGCATTACTCCAGAACTGCCCCTGTCAGTTATGATCCGATACGGTATACACCAGTGTCGTTCGGGTAGATGAAAACCTGCTGGTCGCTCCCAGGGAGACTTGACTAGTTGGTGATGCTTCATGGAAGATTACTCCTGCCACTGATTGTTCCAGACTTCTTACATGTCGAAGTTAGTGTACGGCAAGCCGATTACAGTGCACCACGATTGTTTTCTATACATGAAATTCCTAAATAAATTGGTAATTCTGGGTTGGTGACGGAGGAAAGATACCCAAAGTGGCTCCTCTCAGGAGCCCCCAAGTTCGTAAGATTGGACCTTCAGTACCAAATTATCAACTGAACATAGAAGGCATGAGCGGGATAATGTTTATCCGGAACACTGAAATAACATCAAACTGCTATCGCCTTACACCAAGAAATCCACGTAGGAGACAATCTGCAACTTTTTGGCAGAGGAACGATTCTAGGCTTTGAGCTTTTAACTGCTACAATCATCCTAAATACGGCTTGGCAACTTACATAAGAAATTCTGCGAAGATTGTACAGTGTCTTATGATTGTTTAAAATCCTTTGATTAAATTCTCTGACGTTTCTTGGAATTGGCCAGGAGTTCAGCACTGTGTTTTTAAGCTGCCAAAGCCGAGTTTTAAAATGCAACTCTCCACCTGCGGTGTAAGAGAAGAATTTCTTCAGCGAAAAGGTGTGCTTGTCTTCAATGTTCTGCATATTGGTGACTAGACCCCAATGCCGCACTCAGCTCCCTCGCAATGCGCTATCTTTCCGCGCCAAATATTCCGCTCATTATTCCTCCTCTGAAGTTAATGGGGCGGTTAAACACTAGATTTTCAGGGAGCAGAAATGTCCTCTCGACTCCCACTTCCGGTCGCAGGTTCGAATCCTGCCTCGGGCATGGATGTGTGTGATGTCCTTAGGTTAGTTAGGTTTAACTAGTTCTAAGTTCTAGGTGACTGATGACCTCAGAAGTTAAGTCCCATAGTGCTCAGAGCCGTTTGAATCCCACTTCGTCGTCTCCAGCCAGTGCTGGGTCTCGTTTAAGTTTTAAGATTTATTTTCCTCAACACCACCAGTCTTCTCTGTTGCAACTATTTTCCGTCTCCGTGTAATTATCTCCATTGCTCTCTACGCGACAGTTTAGGTTCGTCTGGGCAGAGAGCGCCAGAAGACAGGTGTTACTGCGTATGCGCTTCTACGATGACGTAGGAACCCGTGATCGGTGTTTGCTCCACTCATACGCTTTTCGTCACATTTCTGTTTGTAATTTCGTTCGTGGTAGTGCGTCAAGTGGTCATGCGTAGCACTGCGGCATGTTAAGTGGAGACATGCGGAGTTGTACTTGGAGCAATTGCTTTATCATATCCTATACAGATAAGGAATGCAAAATAAGGAAGCAGTTCTTGAAGTAATACTCATTTCAAAACTAGACTCCACTGCTCAGGGTACCCTAATATTTTTCTATGTGGTGACTTTAACTTAGATCTTTTTTTATTCGCACTCTGCAATGTTGTTATGTAGCATTTGCAATCAGGTTTACATCTACACAGCACTGCAAAAAGCTAGTAAGAAGGAAACTAATTTATCCCAAAAATAAGAAAGGGAAAAAAAAGAAAAATGCAGCTCATTGTGTAGCCGACTCTAGAACAAGGGACAATAAATTATTTCGTGACTATTTCAAACTGTATAAAAATTAACAAGGTTATCTGTGAGGCCAAGAAATTGAACTGGCAGTTTATATTCTACTCTAGGAATAAACATAAAGCCATGTTGGGAGTTAAAATGATAAAACACGGTGTGTTTACCATAGAATGGCGTTCCATAAATTTATGATGTAAACAACATAAATTAGTAAATAACATCAAGCCTAGAGGAAATACTAGACAAGTGTCTTGATATCGAGAAACACTGTGTTTGACGGTGGACAGATTTGTCAAATCCTGTTAAAGCTGTCAATATATTTGAAAAAAAAATCTAATTCAATAGTACGAGCAAATTTCTCTGCTTAGTCAGCTTCAAGTGAATATTTAAGTATGTTCGTACGTGTATAGCATTAAGAGATCTTACAACGTCATAAAAGAAACAGGACATCAGAATCTAAAAATGTTCAAATATGTGTCAAATCTTATGGGACTTAACTGCTAAGGTCATCAGTCCCTAAGCTTACACACTACTTAACCTAAATTATCCTAAGGACAAACACACACACCCATGCCCGAGGGAGGACTCGAACCTCCGATGGGACCAGCCGCACAGTCTATGACTGCAGCTCCTGAGACCGCTCGGCTAATCCCGCGCGGCATCAGAATCTACTCCAAGTGCATCGGAATTTCGTACACCATATCAAAAAGCATAATTCGACTGAAAGTGCACATTTGTACGTCCAGATTCACACTGAAGCATCTGATATTGAGGTTTTCTGTGTGGTTTTCGGGATACCAATTTTCTTGGCGTGCTAGTACTGTATTATCTCATGTTTGGTTCTTTACTATGATATAACGCTATATGTGTCAGAAAACGAAAATGTGCACTTGAAACTGATCGAACAGTTGAATTTCGTTTCAAATAAATTGACTGCCTGGGCGGAAAAGAAGTAAATTTCTTTAGCAAATGGACAAAAATAGCCTCATTAGTCTGCAAGATGCCTAAAGTGCTCAAACCAACCTTGCTGTTGCTAACGAAGGGAAAGTTTGCATTTCAAGTATAAATAATCCCTGGATTCTGGTTTCCTTGCCACAAGGCTAAAAGTGGAAAAATCCTGTCTTTTGTGGGCAACCTGCTCTCTCAATAGGCGTCAGGAGTATACGTCCGGCCCGCATCTCGTGGTCGTGCGGTAGCGTTCTCGCTTCCCACGCCCAGGTTCCCGGGTTCGATTCCCGGCGGGGTCAGGGATTTTCTCTGCCTCGTGATGGCTGGGTGTTGTGTGCTGTCCTTAGGTTAGTTAGGTTTAGGTAGTTCTAAGTTCTAGGGGACTGATGACCATAGATGTTAAGTCCCATAGTGCTCAGAGCCATTTGAACCATTTTTTTAGTATACGTCCGACAGTCTTCCGGCTTGGGGATTTCCTTACAGTAAACTGGGGAATCGAGCTTTACTTCATACCAGAATGGTTCCGCTATTCTTTCCGGGCGCGCATTGTGTCCGAAGGCGATGGGATAACTTGGCCGGTCTCGCTCTTCCGGCTTGGCCCAGGGAATGTACGCGTTCACGGCCGTACAGCAAGCTCTGCTTCCCGACGTGATTCACCGCCTGTATCTAATTGCAACTTCAAGTGAAATAAATCAATACACTTGTTGTAGCTGGGATTCGCAGTCATAAAAAACTTTTTGAAGGACATCATCTTTACGCCAATGACTGCAATAAGTTTTATTACACACTATTGTAATTTCGGCCTTAGGTTTAAGCCATGTCAACGTAATGTAAGCTGACACAACGACATTATCACTTGATAATGGCCTAAGGCCGAAATTGCAATAGTGTGTGAAACCTTCCCGTCTCCTCTATATTTCTTTTGTTACGCAACCTTCCCTTCTACAATAACCTATGAAACCTTCCCTTAGAATTTCTATCTCTTGCTTAATAATAACAAATGAAATCTTCCCTTTGAAATTAATTCTCTTTCTCAATAATAATAAGTGCAATCTTCGCATACAAATTTAAATGCTGCTTATGAAAAGTGATTTGCTGATTATTTCGACGAAACGTAGAATGTGTCGTCGTCGTGGCCCTCAGTCGTTACCTGCAATAACCCAAAACTGTTCCTTACCTTTTTTGCTGTTACTGGATCGCCATTTGACTGCTGCATCGAACTGCGACATGAATTTACTTACTCTGTTTTACTATACTCTATTGGCTGCTGGTGGGCTGTCATGATAAGTAGCTGTATTTATTACCAAAGCTGACGTTATTCTTTAACAGCAAAGCTGACGTTATTCTTTAATTAATTTGGCTGAAGTTACGTAATTCATAGTTAAACTTTCTCTTGACAACAATAAAATTTTGCAAAGTTTTACGTTGGTGGTTTTTGGGATGGATTATAATCAGTAATGCAATATTGCTGGCAAAAATTAATTATATTCTGTAAACGATGCTTCAAATATTTACTGTTGGCAATGAAATGACTTTACAAACGTTCAAATGGGACTTACTTTTTACAATAATCTTACAACTAGCGTTGCGCAAACATACCTTCAGTAGTCTTGAGTTTCATAAAAAAAAAACCAATAATATTAGATCCTCTTATGATAATAGTTAACTGATGTCTCTGTACATCCGTTTATAATCTCTTGTAAATCATAGCTGGTGGCTGGCGGGCACACCGCTCCTCTCAACCTCTTGCTTCAGACCTGCTACCGACTCGCTTCACATTTCGCTTACTACTGACTTCCTACGATCGCTAAAGTGCGGTCTCTCCAGCCAACAATACTTTGGTGCAGACATTCCATGCTACCACAATTATTTCCAAACTGACAAATATTAATTATTCCTACTTAATCATATTAATAAAATATAAACATCTTTCATAAACTGTGGTTTGACAATAGACAATAGAAATATACACGTCTTACATGTGTAATAAAACTGGGCAGAACAACTAGAGAAAGAAGAGAGAAAAATACTGAGAAAAATACTAGGTCCGAAAAGAGGTGGAGAGAGGTGGATGCGAAGATCTAGGGAAGAATTGTACCGGAACATGGGAACAATATCCGGGGAAATCAGACTCAAAAGGGCAAGGTTTGCTGGACATGTAGTTAGGATGAGTATGGACAGAATGACGAAGAGATTGTGGGAAACAACAGGGAGGACAAGGGGAAAGACAGGAACCAAGTGGGTTGTTGAACTTCGGAAGGACTGGTTGAAATTGGGGATCAAGGTCGAAGGAAAAGAAAACTGGAGGAACAAATATACACCGACCAATAGGCCGGAGATCAATTACAGAGAGGAATACAGGAAAAGATTAGAGTGTCACCAGTGGAGCCGACAGGAGAAACGGAAACTGAAGATCTCGGAAGAAGAGCGGGAGAGAAGAAGAGGAAGAATGAAGAGGTTCTGGGAGAAGAAGAGGAAAATGCAGTCCACGAAGGGGCTACCCGTGGTCCTACAGAGACCGTAACGCAAGAAGAAGAAGTAATAAAACTTGTAACAGTCACTGGCGTAAAGATGATGTCCTTTGAAATAAATGAATCGTAATACTCTGTACTCTATCTGTAAGTGATTTCCTACTAAGCGGGATTGCATGCCATTCATCTCAGTTTCGTATAGCTTCATAGTACTGGAGCAGAATAATACTCTGATACGTGGAGTTACTATTAGGAATAACCGCGACTCCACACCAAGTGCTGCGACGCAGTAATCTGTCCTTCATCAAAGTCACTTATGTCAGTGGGGTAAAGGGATAAAGTTATAAACGAATCTTGGAACCAGCAGAAGAGCGTCATGACGAAACCAGGGCACCGCCAAGTCATTCGCAGCCCCTTGACGGGACCGCATAGTCAACAACTACGCACCACTTGCCACCGAAGCGTAACTTAGCTTGCAGGAGTATTGCAACCCAATTACAAGAAACGGGGGACATCGGCCAGAAGACTCGGCCTGACACGCTAGGCGATGTTAACAGCACAAATCAACACTGAGGAGCAGTAGGGCCTACTCTAGGACGCGCGAACCATCCCGTCATCGTCGAACAGCTGGACAGTTTTCAAGTAACTTCCGGGAATTCAGCCATCTAACACTTTCAGCGACCGCCGATATTTCGGCGGCAGAACACCCCGCCATTTTCAAGGCAAACTGCAACGGACAGGCGACGTACACGCAAATTTAAAACCTCGTTTCTCGGACTGATGCAGGGAAGATAACACACACTGAACACTAGTGCCACCAAAGATGACCAAAGTCGGAGATAGTGAGACTACGAACTCGCAGGTGAGGTAGCATTGACTCTGTCTCTCTGTTTTTTGACAAGGGAGATAGCCGGATTCCAAACGAGTTTAAACAAAAACCTCCATCCCTGTTAACGAGGTTGCTCGCTAATTTAATCTCAACTGCCTCCTTAATAACACTGTCCCAATAACTGGACGTGCATGCCAATATCTCGGTGTTATTATATAACATGGAGTGACCAGTATCCAAGAATGTTAGGCAATAAATAGCAGATCTACTTGGCTGCTGTAATCGTGTGTGCCGTTTATGCTTAGTACATCGGTCGTCCACGGTCCTGATAGTGATGTGATGTCGAGCCTGCAGACATTCCTGCCTCAGCCGGGACACGAACCGCTGCTGGGGCCCAAGTTCCTGGGTCCCAGGGGCAACTCCGCATTTGGCACTACAGGAGGTTTCAACCATCTCTGCCCTCACCGGGTTACCAACAGAAGACCACTACGCCCCAAGCCAAGGAGCGTGTCGCAGCCCCACCTCCCTATAGCAGAGGTGTACATATTCCCACTTTCAATTTGCCCAGACTTGCCTGTTTGCCAGGTAGGCAAGTTGCCGCACGTTACCAGCAGAACAGGCTCGTTGCTTTGCTGCCATCCAAGCCAAACTATGTCCAGTCCAAGTAAGTTGGAGGAATGTTGCTTGCCTCGCGGTCTTCCCACCGAGCTATGCTACGAAATAGTTTATTCTGTTCTCTTTCATTGGAGTGTTATGAGTAGGGCTGGGAAGTTGATGAAAAGTTCTTTTTTACCCGAGTATCACAAGACGAGACCCTATATAATACACTCATTTTGTATCGTTATAAGCCACAAAATGGAGGATTTTGTGTTTTTTATCTTTCCGACGATTTTCGGGCTTATTTATTTCAAAAATAGTTCAAATGGCTCTGAGCACTATGGGACTTAACTGCTGAGGTCATGAGTCCCCTAGAACTTAGAACTACTTAAACCTAACTAACCTAAGGACATCACACACATCCATTCCCGAGGCAGGATTCGAACCTGCGACTGTAGCGGTCGCACGGTTCCAGACTGTAGCGCTTAGAACCGCTGGGCCACCCCGGCCGGCTTATTTATTTGTCTTTAGATTTGGTCGATTTTGTCTGCAATATCACGTTCTTTCGACTAGTACTGGCTATTCTCAATCTGAAGCATCATGTCACCTCTAATACGTGTTTTCTGTAGTAAGCAGAACCATCTCTGAAAATCGAGATCCTTTGCACCTAAGAACCTGAAGATCAGTATTATACTGCGACGCCAACTAAAGTAAGGTTTTGCAAGTATAGTTTCTGTAACCTTAGTTATACCAATTTTAATGACTTTTTGCAGGATGGCAGAGTGGCCAAAATATTTCATTCTAAATTCCCCGAACGCATGTTGGCAAACACCAAATTCGTTTTTCACTTTGTCTTAATCTGAAAAATACATGTCTAAAAGATTAAGCTTTTCATTAATACGAGTATTATGCCGTTTCCGTATCGCGTTGCATACCTCCATAACTTTGTATTTTTAATTTGCTTTACGTTTTCCGCCCTGCTTTTCAGGCTTTAGGTCATTTATAAGTTATTTTTCTAAGAATTTTTTGGCAATGTATAGATCTTGAGCTTCTGAACACTAGATATGAGACTCTTGTTAATATATTGTAAAAATGCGAGAATGAAATTACTTTTCGGAACGCATGGGGGACTTAACACAAAATGTTGGATTGAATATTTTATTTTGCAGAAGCGATTAAAATATTTACAAAATATCCTTCAGCTCCATTAACGAATTATTTAAGTCAAACCAGATCCTTCTAAAAAAAATTTCATTAGCGTCGTCTTTCAAAGTGTTTATGGAGTGTGGAAAAAGGTGATAAAGTTTAAAAACGTGTGGTAAGGTACTGGAGGATCCCGAGAGAGTGCTTAGCAATATTTCACGCAATTTGCATTGCTGGTCACCTACCGACATTTTCCCCTCGTGCTGGACTTGAGCGCTGTTACGTAACTGATCCACGTTCCCCAATTCCTAATTTCTATTGTCTCCCTTAAGTTTGATTTGTTCATTTTGCTGCTCCCTCCATTACGTTAACTGAGCTTACCAACACGAACATATACCTGCCAGTCGGACACTTAGCGCTACCTGTTGTCAGATGAAGCACGCTGAATGGATCCCGTGAAACTTGCCCGAGTTGGTCTGATTTAAACACTGTGCTTCAGTACCCAAGTACTCTTGGGCTTCTGTTGCGACAGATTGAGCTGCTTTAATGGTTGCGGCGGAGAGAGGGATGTGGATGGATATGGTGTTATGGGCACCCAACAGTGTAGTCTTTAGCGCCCGAACGGAAACAACAACGGACGAGTGTCACTAAAAGGCAGCAAGTGCAGAAATAGGATTAAAATTATAGGTGAAAGTCTACAGAGGCAGTTTGCACGTCAACAGTAGCAAAGAGGAAAGCAGCACATAATGAGGAGAACTGCAAGAGAACGGAGGGGAAGGGGTAAAATGAAAGACATAGCGCATGTTTGGAACTGGCCTATTACAAGAATAAAAAAGGAGTGGTAAGCCACTCGGCAACACACTAAAAATTCCAACCTAAAATTCTACGCTGAAGCCCAGAAACATCACAGTACCTTAAAACTTTCTTGACACTCGCGCGGAGAGAGGGGTAAAGTAGGCTGGAAGGATAATTCGTACACCTGTACCATGTAGCCGCCGCCGTACAATTATACAAGGTGGTCCATTGATCGTGACCGGGCCAAATATCTCACGAAATAAGCGTCAAACGAAAGAACTACAAAGAACGAAACTTCTCTAGCTTGAAGGGGGAAACCACATGGCGCTATGGTTGGCCCGCTAGATGGCGCTGCCACAGGTCAAACGGATATCAACTGCGTTTTTTTAAATAGGAACACCCATTTTTTATTACATGTTCGTGTAGTACGTAAAGAAATATGAATGTTTTAGTTGGTCCACTTTTTTCGCTTTCTGATAGATGGCGCTATAATAGTCACAAACATATGGCTCACAATTTTAGAAGAACAGTTGGTAACACGTAAGATACAGAACGTCGGTACGTTTGTACATTTTACTTCTGTTGGTCCAATGTGATACATGTATCTTTGTGAACTTATCATTTCTGAGAACGCATGCTGTTACAGCGTGATTACCTGTAAATACCACATTCATGCAATAAATGCTCAAAATGTTATCCGTCAACCTCAATGCATTTGGCAATACGTGTAACGACATTCCTCTCAACAACGAGTAGTTGGCCTTCCGTAATGTTCGCACATGCATTGACGATGCGCTGACGCATGTTGTCAGGCGTTGTCGGTGGATCACGATGGCAAATATCCTTCAACTTTCCGCACAGAAAGAAATCCGGGGACGTCAGATCCGGTGAACGTGCGGGCCATGGTATGGTGCTTCGACGACCAATCCACCTGTCATGAAATATACTATTCAATACCGCTTCAACCGTATGCGAGCTATGTGTCGGACATCCATCATGTTGCAAGTACATCGCCATTCTGTCATGCTGTGAAACATCTTATAGTAACATCGGTAGAACATTACGTAGGAAATCAGCATACATTGCACCATTTAGATTGCCATCGATAAAATGGGGGCCAATTATCCTTCCTCCCATGATGCCGCACCATACATTAACCCGCCAAGGTCGCTGATGTTCCACTTGTCGCAGCCATCGTGGATTTTCCGTTGCCAATAGTGCATATTATGCCGGTTTACGTTACCGCTGTTGGTGAATGACGCTTCGTCGCTAAATAGAACGCGTGCAAAAAATATGTGATCGTCCCGTAATTTCTCTTGTGCCCAGTGGCAGAACTGTACACGAGGTTCAGAGTCGTCGCCATGCAATTCCTGGTGCATAGAAATATGGCACGGGTGCAATCGATGTTGATATAACATTCTCAACAGCGACGTTTTGATATTCCCTATTCTTGCGCAATTTGTCTGCTACTGGTGTGCGGATTAGCCGCGACAGCAGCTAAAACACCTACTTGGGCATCATTATTTGTTACAGGTCGTGGTTGACGTTTCACATGTGACTGAACACTTCCTGTTTCCTTAAATAACGTAAATATCCGGCTAACGGTCCGGACACTTGGATGATGTCCAGGATACCGAGCAGCATACATAGCACACGCCCATGGGGCAATTTGATCACAATAGCCATACGAATACGTAATAAAAATGGGAGTTCCTATTTAAAAAAAAAACGCAGTTGATATCCGTTTGACCTATGGCAGCGCCATCTAGTGGGTCTACCATAGCGCCATTTGATTTCCCCCTTCATGCTAGACGAGTTTCGTTCTTTGTAATTTTTTCGTTTGACGCTTATTTCGTGAGATATTTGGCCCGGTTACTATCAATGGACCACCCTGTATATCAGCGGGAACGCCATCGTAAATGTTGGTTTGTTATCCTCCGTACTAACCAAGTCTCACAAATATGGCTTTATTCGCAACCTATGAGCATTAAGCCTCTCAGGACTCCACAAGCCACGGAACACTGGTGTGTGCGATACAGACTAGAAATACAACAAGAGGTTCAGTCAGTGCTGCTCCGGGAGGATGAAGGCGCGGGTTGCCGGTAGACGGAGCAACGGAGACCTTGCGTGGCATGTGAACGCTTCTTACCGGCGGCCTCTAGTGGCCGTTCCGCGGTGACACAGCTGGCCGTTCCGCGGTGACACAGCTGGCGGGTCATTTAGGGGCACCAGCCCATCGACTCACTCTTATACCCACCAGTAGTCGGAAACAGCGATATCCGGAAGTTCTCGACCCATTGCTTTGAAATTTTAACACAACGTTGAATTCTAATACGGCTGTGTTTTTAGGTACCTTCTTCTTTAATACATGTCTATTTTCAATGTACAGGGTGAAAATTTCAAGTTGACAAACCAGAATAATTCGAAAAATAAGCTTCACACGAAAAGATGTGTAGAATCCAAAGTCGATTATTTTCGAGGGGGACATCTGCTGGTGCTAAAGCTAGCCAGCCACCCCAGCCCCCTGGGGGTGAGGCGGCAGGCAACTTTAAAATTTCAAATGGGAACCCCCCCCCCCATTTTTTTTTTTTTTGCAGAATCAGATACTACATAAAAACACAACGTACATTTTGTCTTAAACATTTGTTTCGATTCTTGGTAGCTGGCGCTGTAATTCAAGAACATCCATGTTCTCATTTTCGCGTGGAAAATGGTTACGGATAAATAAAAAATACTTACTTCGTAAATTTTGATTCGCTAAAATTAAAACTCTCCCTCACTCCCCATATTGTGTGGTTAGAGAGAGAGGAATTAGAGTTTTTACAAATGTTGACCCACATACTCCGTTAGTTAATGAGTTCACTCGTTAGTAAGTAGGATGTTTGGTTAGTTAGTTAGCTCGTCAGATGATTTGTTTGATAATTAAAAGTTGTGTGGTCTCATGACCACGAAAGAAACAAAACTTATCCGAATCTGCGGAAAAATTAATATTTGGGTCAACATTTGTAAAACTCTAATTCCTCTCTCTCAAACCCCACCCTATGGAGTGAGAGGGAGACTTTTAGTTTTAGCGAATCAAAATTTACGAAGTAAATAAGTATTTTTTATTTATCCGTAACCGTTTTCTACGCAAAAATGAGAAGATGCATTTTCTTGAATTACAGCGCAACTACTAAGAATCACTGTGGCCGAGCGTTCTAGGCGTTTCAGTTCGGAGCCGCGCTGCTGTTACGGTCGCAGGTTCGAATCCCGCCTAGGGCATGGATGTGTGTGATGTCCTTAGGTCAGTTGGGTTTAAGTACTTCTAAGTTTAGGGGACTGATGACCTCAGATGTTAAGTCCCATAGTGCTTAGAGCCATTTGAACCATTTTTGAACCAAGAATCAAAACAAATGTTTAAGACAAAATGTACGTAGTGTTTTTATGTAGAATCTGATTCTGCAATAAAAAATGGGGGTTCCCATTTGAAATTTGAAAGTTGCCTCCCGCCCCTCCCCCAGAGGGCTGGGATGGCAGGCTAATTTTAGCACCGGCAGATGTCCCCCTCGAAAATAATCAACTTTGGATTCTACACATTTCTTCGTCTGGTTTGTCAACTTAAAATTTACAACCTGTATATACCAGGTTTAGAAGTATGAAACGGGATTTCTCTATAGATGGTGTTAGCTGTCAGTGTAGGACCCCTGAGACCCCGTCTGCAGCGTCATCTGCTTCCTGTAACGGCTGACGACGAATATCAGCACACGGTAACCCAAATAGGTATCTGTTTCAAACCTGCAAATATGTTGAGTTTTGTGACTACAAATTAAGATTTGCAGACAGATTGGTTTTCTGTTATCATTTGAAGAAAACTGCTGCAGAATCGCATCGAATGCTCGTCAAAGCTTTCGGCGAACATGCTTTTGGGAAAACACAGTGTTTCGAGTGGTTCGAAAAACTCAAAAGTGGTGATTTTGATGTGAGGAACGACGAGCGCGGGAAAACACTAAAAAAGCTCATAGGCCTTATTGGATGAAGATGATACTCAAACTCAACAGGAACTCGCGGAACAACTGATGTGGAGCAGAAAGCCGTTTCTCTTCGGTTGAAAGCTATCGGAAAGGTGCAGAAAGTGGAGTCCCGAGAGGTTTAACGTTCCGAAGTTATGAATAGAGCCATATTTATGAGACTTGGATCTTGAAGCAAATCGAAAGACGACTTTTGAAATTCTGCTCACCAAATACAAAAGAAAGTCGTTTCTCCACCCAATAGCGAAAGGGGATGAAAGATGTATATATTTTGAGAATCCTAAGCGTGGTAAATCATGGGTGAATGCTGGCAAACCATCGACATCCACTGCAAGACCCAATCGCTTTGGAAAGAAGACAATTTTCTGTGTTTGGTGGGATCAGAAGGGTGTCATCTATTATAAACTCCTAAAACCTGGTGAAACCGTTAACGCTGATCGCTTTAATCGATTTAAATCGAGCATTACGTGAAAAATGACCGGAATATGGAAAAAGGCAACACAAAGTCATATTGCTCCCATCACACATAAAAAAGGTTCAGGGAAACGATTGAGGCGTTCAGTTGGGAAATACTAGGGCATGCGGCTTATTCTCCAGACTTGGCTAGGTCCGATTATCATCTGTTTGCATCACTGGGACACGTTCTCACTAAACAATGCGTCAATTCGTATGAAAATGTACGAAAACTGCTCGCTGACTAGTTCGCTTCGAAATAAGCCTGTCGAAGAGGTAGCAGAAATGTATAAATAGCAAAGGATTATTTTGAATATAATATTGTTTATCAGTTTCAAACAAAAGACGTGAGTTATTGCAACCGAATTCGGGTTTCATATTTCTACACCTGCTAATACATATGGTAGGTACCTTATATGTAATATGTAAACATTTACACATTGTTACCAAAAGTCTCAAAACGTAACTTTTCGATTTATCTCATAATTTTACACGTTACGGTAATAAGTGTTTAGACACAAACACACAGTAATAAACATTTAGACACACACACACACATGTATATATGTACAGGGTGTTTATAAATGAATATCGGGGTTTTAACGCTTTATAATATTTTTTATATTAAACTTACTGTTATAAATCACATGTGAAATGAAAGAGCAACCCAGACAGTTTTACCAAGAACATTATAAATCTTCAATGTGAGCACCATTTGTCACACGGCACACATCAAGTCTATAGCCGAGTTCTTCACAAACGTTGAGATGCGTGTCTTCAAAAAATTGGAGCAACAGCTGCTTCAATTAAGTTTCTTAATTCAGGGAGGTCTGCTGGTAGCGGAAGCACCTACACAGGATCCTTGATAAAGCCCCAAAGGAAAAAATCGCATGGCGTTCGGTCGGGTGAACATGGAAGCCATGCAAAGCAAGTCCTGTTATTGGGACCCTTGCGCTTGGGTACAGTGAAGTTCAATTGCGTACTTCGCTATGCCAGTGAGGTGGGGCACTATTTAGCTGAAAAATCAAGTTCTCTGGCTCATCTTCTTCCAGCTAAGAGCCATTGCTCTAGTGTATCAAGGTAAGAAGTGCCAGTTACAGTAGGTTCATCAATAAAGAAAGGTCCATAAACTTTCCTCCGGGATACGGCACAAAAGACAGTCACTTTAGGGGAGTCTCGTTGCATTTGTATCGCCTCGTGAGGCTTTTCTGAGCCCCAGATGCGCACATTGTGAGTGTTAACATGTCCACTAAGGTCGATTCATCACTGAAGACAACATGATCCAGAAAATCTTCATCGTCATGAAACGACATTTCGTTTGTGAAGTTGGCTTTAGAGCTTGTAATATCTGTAAACGGTAAGGACGTAGTTGTACGCGTTTTCTTAAAACTTTCCAAAGAGTCGACACAGGAACTTGTAATTCACGACTAGCCTTCTGGACTGATTTCTTTGGGCTACGAGTGAACGACTCTCTCACTCGCTCAACAGCCACTTCACAAACTCTTGGTCGTCCTGTGTTCTTCCCTTTAAAAAGGCAGCCGGTATATTCAAATTAATGATACCATCTACGAATGTTATTATCACTTGGAGGATCACAACCGAAATTCATCAGGAACGCAAGTTGCACAGTAACTACAGATTCGGTCTTTGCAAAACGCTTAACACAAAACGCTTTCTGTTCACTAGTCGCCAACTTCGTTACTACCGCTGTCTAGCGGATTAAGGCGGAAGCATTGCGCGCTGCCCATGAGCATGGTGCCAACCACAACTGTTTGAGTTGCTCTTTCATTTGACATATCATTTATAACAGTAAGTTTAATGTAATAAATATTATAAAGCGTTAAAAACCTGATACTCATTTATAAACACCATGTATAACGTTGTAAGCAAACAGGAAAGTTGTATTTATGGCTTATTGGTTTGCGATTAGACTACCACTACGGAATCTTTATTTGCAGTAACTATTAAATGTAATAAGCATCGAGATCAGAGACAGGGGGTAGGAAGAGATGGACACTGAAAACGGGAAGGAGCAGACGGACAGAGAGAGGAAGCAGGAGGAGATGAAGACGGAGAGGTGGAGAGATGGACAGAGAGAGGGAGAGGAGGTGATAGACAGACAGAGGGGGAGGACGAGGAGAGGGACAAAGAAAGGGGGAAAGGCAAACGGGCAGAGACAGGCGATTAAGACATACATCGAGTTACCACACATATTATAAACGTGTGATCTCTCTTTTCTTTCACAGCCAAGCGCGACCGGGTACAGCTATTAAGTCATAAAGAGGCAACCTGCTTGCACTATATAACACAAATGGCACTGCTGCTGAATTCGTAAAAGTTTGTGTCATTTTTGTTTTCTTTCACAACTAAAATTTTTAATGATGAACACAGGGAATGAGAAACTGCTGTTTGCGGTACATGTGTTCCAGCTTCTTGCAGTCTTAATCTGTTACTGCCAGTACGATGTGTAACACCACATTCTCGTATCGGTAGGATAAGGGGATATGCAGTCAGTATACAAAGAAGATTGCTTGCAAAACATTTGTGTGACCCACCTAGAATATTACTCAAGTGTGTGGGAACCATGACAAACATGGCTAACAAGAGATTTATTAGACTAATTACAGTGCGCACATGGGCGCTTAAGCAGTCACTCTTGCCACGCCCCACACACGAATGGAACGATAAGAAAATGGTTCAAATGGCTCTGAGCACTATGGGACTTAACTTCTGAGGTCATCAGTCCGCTAGACTTAGAACTACTTAAACCTAACTAACCTAAGGACATCACACACATCCATGCCCGAGGCAGGATTCGAACCTGCGACCGTAGCGGTCACGCGGTTCCAGACTGAAGCGCCTAGAACCGATCGGCCACACAGAGGTCAGCTCGAGCAAAAAATCCGGCGAACGAGAAGAAACCCTAATTTGTATTACAGTGCAAAATCCCTCTGCCACGCATTTCACGACGATTTGCGGAGTATGGATTTCGATGAACTTGGATTATGGCCCATTCTTGCTAGGCTTTCCTATTATCATTCATGTTTGTGTTCGTGGTTGTTCTGCCTTAAATTCATCCAGATGGAGACCTCTAAATGCCATAGGGCCTACTGATTTTAGAAATCGGACGGCAGTATTTAAGTATAAACATTTAAGATATTTTATGTCTACATCTATACTCCACAGGCCATCTTGCGGTGTATGGCGGAGTATACTACACTCCTGGAAATGGAAAAAAGAACACATTGACACCGGTGTGTCAGACCCACCATACTTGCTCCGGACACTGCGAGAGGGCTGTACAAGCAATGATCACACGCACGGCACAGCGGACACACCAGGAACCGCGGTGTTGGCCGTCGAATGGCGCTAGCTGCGCAGCATTTGTGCACCGCCGCCGTCAGTGTCAGCCAGTTTGCCGTGGCATACGGAGCTCCATCGCAGTCTTTAACACTGGTAGCATGCCGCGACAGCGTGGACGTGAACCGTATGTGCAGTTGACGGACTTTGAGCGAGGGCGTATAGTGGGCATGCGGGAGGCCGGGTGGACGTACCGCCGAATTGCTCAACACGTGGGGCTTGAGGTCTCCACAGTACATCGATGTTGTCGCCAGTGGTCGGCGGAAGGTGCACGTGTCCGTCGACCTGGGACCGGACCGCAGCGACGCACGGATGCACGCCAAGACCGTAGGATCCTACGCAGTGCCGTAGAGGACCGCACCGCCACTTCCCAGCAAATTAGGGACACTGTTGCTCCTGGGGTATCGGCGAGGACCATTCGCAACCGTCTCCATGAAGCTGGGCTACGGTCCCGCACACCGTTAGGCCGTCTTCCGCTCACGCCCCAACATCGTGCAGCCCGCCTCCAGTGGTGTCGCGACAGGCGTGAATGGAGGGACGAATGGAGACGTGTCGTCTTCAGCGATGAGAGTCGCTTCTGCCTTGGTGCCAATGATGGTCGTATGCGTGTTTGGCGCCGTGCAGGTGAGCGCTACAATCAGGACTGCATACGACCGAGGCACACAGGGCCAACACCCGGCATCATGGTGTGGGGAGCGATCTCCTACACTGGCCGTACACCACTGGTGATCGTCGAGGGGACACTGAATAGTGCACGGTACATCCAAACCGTCATCGAACCCATCGTTCTACCATTCCTAGACCGGCAAGGGAACTTGCTGTTCCAACAGGACAATGCACGTCCGCATGTATCCCGTGCCACCCAACGTGCTCTAGAAGGTGTAAGTCAACTACCCTGGCCAGCAAGATCTCCGGATCTGTCCCCCATTGAGCATGTTTGGGACTGGATGAAGCGTCGTCTCACGCGGTCTGCACGTCCAGCACGAACGCTGGTCCAACTGAGGCGCCAGGTGGAAATGGCATGGCAAGCCGTTCCACAGGACTACATCCAGCATCTCTACGATCGTCTCCTTGGGAGAATAGCAGCCTGCATTGCTGCGAAAGATTGATATACACTGTACTAGTGCCGACATTGTGCATGCTCTGTTGCCTGTGTCTATGTGCCTGTGGTTCTGTCAGTGTGATCATGTGATGTATCTGACCCCAGGAATGTGTCAATAAAGTTTCCCCTTCCTGGGACAATGAATTCACGGTGTTCTTATTTCAATTTCCAGGAGTGTATGTGTACCACTGTCACTTGCCGTATTGCCGGCCGCTGTGGCCGACACAGTCTGCCTTCGGCAGGGCAACAGAGCGGTCGCGTATTTGTTGACTTCGTGCGGCGCGTAAGCTCGCCTTGTTTACTTTCTGACGGCCGTTGCTTAAGTGCCGGCTTACCTTGTACGATCCATGGCGAACCGTTACCGTAAATCAACACTCCGATTTACTTTCTGCAAAGATTATGCCCGACCCAAAGCACTCGATGTGGAGCGTTTTCTGCGAGAGGAAGTGAAGATCCCGGCGACCGATATTATCGGCATACATTTGTCCATCGTGAGCAGCACGGTCTATGTGAAAATCATTAACGACGCGGCGTGCGAACGCATACTACGTGAGACCAAACAGGGGCTCCGCTTCTGTCACGCTGATGGCAATGTGGGGGAGGTAACCGTCGACCACGCGGGCTTAGGTATGCGAACGATACGCATTTTCGAACTGCCATTCGAACTTCCTGCTGAGGAAGTCGTCGCGGCACTACGCCCATACGGCACAGTCCATGGCCACACTGCGGAGAAGTGGACACAGTTTCGGACGTATCCTGTCCTAAACGGGGTCCGACAGGTCACCATAGATCTCCGAAGCCACGTCCCGTCCTATTTACAGATTGGCGGATGCCGTGCAATAATTATATACGACGGCCAGCCTCGGACCTGTTCCGGGTGCGGTAAAGAAGGCCACCTTAGATCCGAATGCCTACAACGGCGTATTACGCAACTTCCAGCTGCCGAAGAACCACCCACGTCGCAACCTACGGTGCTACCGGTGACCTATGCCGCTGCTCTAGCTTCTCCTACCGCTTTGCAACGTCGCCCGGTCACCACAAACGACGCCACCAACGAGCCCGACCCGACACCGACGGAGAGCGCCTCGGACGACCCGCCGCCTCGGCCGGCCATCGACGCCGCTCCGAAGATGCCGGCGCAACCAGACGCTGACCCTGGCCTCGAAAACACGATGGAGATCGACCCGCTCATCGTTCCTACAGCGGCCTTTCTGCCAGAACGACGCGACTCCCTTGCGTCGTCTGACACGGAGGGTCGCACAAGGAAACAACGTTCCCCGAAACGTCGCAAGCGAAGACGTCGCACCGTTTCCGGCCAAGAGGAGACGTTACAAGTCGAGGAGGACGTAACCGTCGACCAGCACGAGGCCTCAGAACCCGCTACTGCTGACGAAGACGTTATGAGCGCGGAGACATCTATCGGTGTGCCTGCGCCCCGTGCTGACGCTGAACTAAATCCTGAACGTAACACAGGCGATACTACACCACGCACAATTACAACATCTTCTGCAGGCAAAATGGACGATACACCAGTTTCCGCTTCCACGGCGTGGCACGAGGAGGAGGTCGAGGAGCAGGACCCGTTACGGGACCCTGCGCCGTCACGGCCTCACCACTAATCATACTCTCCCCAGACTCCCCTGCGGGCCAGCGGGATAATGTTCCGCTGCGACGCCCACACCCTTGCGCGGACAGCGGAGTGGACCAGCCTCCAGCAATCCGACACCAGGCCTACCGGATAGCAACCATCAACACCAACAACATCCGTTCCAGGGTGAAAATCCGCCTTATGCAGGAGATGTTCTGGGCTTCGGATATTGATTTCGCCCTTCTGCAGGAAGTTCACATGGCTAGTCTCCCGGATATCAATGGCTATACCGCCCACGCCTCCGCGAGTGATCCTATGGGCCGCGGGGTGGCCATCTACGTCCGCCACGGGATTTCTGTGACCGATGTCGCCTTCCTTCCATCAGCTCGGGGCATGGCACTCACTGCCATGGGGACACGCATCATTAATGTCTACGCTCCCTCAGGCACCGACCGACGGCATGAAAGAGCCCAGTTTTATACCGAGGAAATCGCTCCCCTGTTTTTAGGGCGGTATGACCATTGCCTACTAGGAGGTGATTTTAACTGCGTTCTGCATCCTAAAGATCAGATTCCCCACTATACTAGATGCCAGGAGCTACGTATAGTGGTGCGAGACCTCCTGCTTCACGATACCTGGGAAGTTCAACACGGCGACCTTTCTGGCCATACCTTTCTTACCAGTCATTCCGCAAGTCGACTAGACAGGATATATGTCTCACAAACTCTTAGATCTGCGATACGGGGCGCCGAACGATGGCCGCTGGCGTTTTCCGACCATTGCGCTTACATCTGTACGGTCCTCCTTCCGCCGCAATCAGTATGGCGCAGCCGTGCGCCATGGAAACTCAATACCTCACACTTGCATGACCTGGCGTGTCGCCAACAAGTCACTGAAACGTGGACAGCCTGCGAACGACGCCTTCCCCGCTACCACTCGACATTGACGTGGTGGTTGGATTGTGCCAAGCCGGCGATCCGGAGGACACTGATGAGATACGGGAAGGACATGGCCGACTGGCATCGCACCACTGTTGACTTCTATTACACGATTCTCCGAGATCTGGATGCTCAACCGCCAACCCCGGACAACCAGTTGGAACGGCAACGAACTAAGGCGAAGATAATTGCGCTGGCACGCCGGAAACTGCAAGGGGTCGTGATAAGGACGCGGCGCTACGATCACGCGGATTTAGAAATTCCATCCATGCATGATATAGTGTCCGACAAACGAAGGCGTCGTCGGCAGATCATCAGCACTCTGACCACGCCTCATGGAACTCAGGTGACCACTCAGAATGACATCGTCCACGCATTCGTCGAGCACTACCGTCGTACTTATAGTGATGAAGACGCTGGAACTGCAGCAGACGACTCCATTTTGCATTACGTCACGCGCACCCTCCCCCACACGGAGGCGGATGCTTTGACAGTGCCGGTCACGCTAGACGAAGTCAACCATGCCATCGCCAAGGGTGCAGTCAACAGATCGCCCGGCTTTGACGGCTTACCGATTGAGTTTTACCGTACCTTTCGGGACCTCATGGCACCACGGTGGACGACTATGTACCAAGAACTGATGACATCTGACCAAGCAATCCCACCCGCCTTTGCTGAGGGCATCATTATACCGGTCCACAAACCAGCCCGAGGTTCGATGGTCACGAGTTACAGACCGCTCACCCTGCTCAATGCCGATTACAAGATTTTCGCGCGCTTACTGGCAATGCGGCTCCGAACTACACTCCCTCATATCCTCTCGCCAGAGCAAACGACGCCTGGCGGACAGGTTAACATACAGACTGCCACAGGGGAATGCCGCGACTTAATTGCGATAGCGGCGGCCTGCAGACTCCGGGCAGCGGTTGTCGCGATAGACTTCGACAGCGCCTTCGATAAAGTGCGTCATCGTTTCCTGTTTTCGGTGGCAGCCCGAATGGGCATCCCCCCTCCGTTTCTCGACGTCATCCGGCGTCTTTACGACAGTGCCAGTTCACGTGTCCAAGTCAATGGACGTTTAGCAGGGCCGGTACCTATCTGCCGTTCGATACGGCAGGGGTGCCCCCTCTCTACCCTCCTGTATGCCATTGCCCTTGAGCCCCTTCTTGGCGGCTTGACGACCAAGCTCTCTGGCCTCACCCTACGCCAACACACTTTCCGCTGTCGGGCATATGCTGATGACCTCCTCCTCCTCATTCGCTCCGGCTCTGAGATTCGGGAAGTCCTCGAATTGATTACCCGTTATGGGGCTGTCGCTGGCAGTGCTATGAATGTCGCCAAATCTTCTGCAATGCACATTGGACGAGGCCTCCAGGAGGGTGAAGTTGCACCCCTGCCGCTTGTGCGGACTTTCCGGTACTTGGGCATTACCTTTACCCCCACGGTAACACGCACAGCGGCAACGAATTTCCGTCGCCTGTTACACGTCATCCGCAACGACGTCCGCCAGAACCTCTTGCGCCGCCAGGACACACTTCAACGGGTTGAGTTTATTAATCTTCACATCGCGCAAGTTCTCCCTCTGACAACTGCAATTGGGCGCAACCTTCAGGCGGCTTTTGGCTATTATCTCACGGCTGGTTCGATGTTTAAAGTCCGTTATGAGACACTTACCCTGCCCTCACGGTATGGTGGCGTCGGGCTCGTCAATGTCCGTATGCGAGCTGCAGCCTTGTACATGAGTACCATGAGAAAACAGTGGATGGGCCAGGGTACATCTCTAACACGCAGCTTGCTTGAGGTCCTCCTACCTGCTTCCACCTCACCACCGGTGTCTGTCGGCCATATCGTGCCTTATTTATCCCATATTTCGACCTTTTTCGTCGACTACAGTTACATACATACCAGTCTCCCAGATACACGCCCACCTAGGACTAAGGATTTTTACAGCCTGTTGCTGCGCTGTGTTCCCCGGAATGTGATGGAGACCAAACATCCCTCCATCCAGTGGCCCATAGTGTGGACTACCGTCCACCAGCCCTTCCTCCCTACGAACGTCCGGGCACTGTGGTATCACATAGTCAACAGGAAATTTGCCACGAAGCAGCGCCTGCACAACATTGGCTTGTCAGAATCCCCTCTTTGTCTCCTTTGCCAGCAACTGGACACTGATGAACACCGTCTGACATGCGCCTCGTCGCAAGATGTATGGCGCTTCGTGCAGCAAATCATTGCCTGCTATCTCCGGGTGCCACCCGACACAATCGAACCTCGAATGTTTCTATACCCGGAGGACCGACATTTTCCCGCCGCCAAATGTCATGCTATTACGTGGGTCAAAGGATGGGCGGTCGCTTATCTCTTTCATGAGGGACCTAAATCCCGCCTCGACTTTTGGACCTATTTACGAACAGCCCATGCAGCTCTCGAAAACTCGCCACGATACCGAACATTATTTGCTAACTATCTTCGAGCGGTCTTTGTTAGACCTCCACTGAGTTGGGGGGTGCCTGGCTCCTCCCCTGGCGGTGTCTGAGTTTCAACCGCCTACGATCTATTCTACTTCTGACCTCCGCGGATGGGAGAGCGCGTCGCAGATTGCGCGGATTTTATTTCTTTTTGCTTTTCCTTTTTCCTTTCTTTTTCTTTAACCAGAATTTATATTTCTTTTCTTTTTCGCCGATGTGTTCCCATAATTTCATGATATTAGTGAATCTTACAACAACACATGCAAATAAATAAATAACAACGCCTTCCACTACTGTTGATTCCTGTGTCTCCTATTTCCCTAAACACCACAGGCTCAGTGGTGGTGGTGGGGACACTGTGGCCAGGCCTCAGGTTTCGACCCCTGCCCGCTTTGCCCCCCGCGCCCCCACCGTCGCCTGTATATATATATATATAAAAAAAAAAAAAAAAAAAAGAGGTTCTAGGTGCTTCAGTCCGGAACCGCGCGGCTGCTACGGTCACAGGTTCGAATCCTGCCTCGGGCAGTTTAGTTAATTTTACGTAGTTCTAAGTCTAGGGGACTGATGACCTCAGATGTTAAGTCCCACAGTGCTCAGAAACATTTGAACCATTTTGCCATATTTTTCCAGTCGCAAATAGTTCACAGGAAGAACGACTGCCGATAATCTTCCATGAGGACACGAATCTAATTTTGCATTCGTGGTCTTTTCACTAGTTATATTTAGAATGAAGCAATACATTAACTGACTCTTCTAGGAACATACGCTTTCGGAACTTTAACAGTAAATTCCACCGTGATGCAGAACGTCTCCATTGTCGCATCTGCCACTGGAATTGATTGATCATAGACGTCACACTTTAGTGCTCACTAAATGAACCTGTAAAGAAACACTCTGCTGTTCTTTGGATCTTCCCTCTTTGCTCTACTGATGTTGTCTGATACGGATCTCATACCGACGAGCGATATTCAGACGTTGGTCGCGAATTACATTATTTTTATTTGTGTCGAGAGTCATTAGCCAGACTCTGCGCCAAATGCTGATCACTTCTAGCTTTATTCAGCAGTAGCTCTAAAAAGTTAGAGTGAAGTCGACTGCCACTAGGGAGCTACTGTTCTCCTGACTGGGACCAAGCCGGAGGCATGTCATTATTTATGAAAGACCGTTATGAAACAAGGCAGTTTTGTACTGGTTACAGTACATCAAAATCTGATGTAAAACGTAAATGATGAACACTTAAGATCATCGTCTGAGCAGCAATAAGCCAATTGACACCCATATACTGGGTGTCTCAGATACTTTGGGTCAAACTGAAACGGGTGATAGTGAGTCCACAACCGACTTTATTATGACAGGGAATCTGTTTTTGGAAATGCATGTTTATGAGATCGACAGGAAGTGCAAAATGGCTAAGCAGGGATGGCTAGAGGACAAATGTAAGGATGTAGAGGCTTGTCTCACTAGGGGTAAGATAGATACTGCCTACAGGAAAATTAAAGAGACCTTTGGAGAGAAGAGAACCACTTGTATGAATATCAAGAGCTCAGATGGCAACCCAGTTCTAAGCAAAGAAGGGAAGGCAGAAAGCTGGAAGGAGTATATAGAGGGTTTATACAAGGGCGATGTACTTGAGGACAATATTGTGGAAATGGAAGAGGAGGTAGATGAAGATGAAATGGGAGATAAGATACTGCGTGAAGAGTTTGACAGAGCACTGAAAGACCTGAGTCGAAACAAAGCCCCGGGAGTAGACAACATTCCATTAGAACTACTGATGGCCTTGGGAGAGCCAGTCATGACAAAACTCTACCATCTGGTGAGCAAGATGTATGAGACAGGCGAAATACCCACAGACTTCAAGAAGAATATAATAATTCCAATCCCAAAGAAAGCAGGTGTTGACAGATGTGAAAATTACCGAACTATCAGTTTAATAAGTCACAGCTGCAAAATACTAACGCGAATTCTTTACAGACGAATGGAAAAACTAGTAGAAGCGGACCTCAGGGAAGATCAGTTTGGATTCCGTAGAAATGTTGGAACACGTGAGGCAATACTAACCTTACGACTTATCTTAGAAGAAAGATTAAGAAAAGGCAAACCTACGTTTCTAGCATTTGTAGACTTAGAGAAAGCTTTTGACAACGTTAACTGGAATACTCTCTTTCAAATTCTGAAGGTGGCAGGGGTAAAATACAGGGAGCGAAAGGCTATTTACAATTTGTACGGTAACCAGATGGCAGTTATAAGAGTCGAGGGGCATGAAAGGGAAGCAGTGGTTGGGAAGGGAGTGAGACAGGGTTGTAGCCTCTCCCCGATGCTATTCAATCTGTATATTGAGCAAGCAGTAAAGGAAACAAAAGAAAAGTTCGGAGTAGGTATTAAAATTCATGGAGAAGAAGTAAAAACTTTGAGGTTCACCGATGACATTGTAATTCTGTCAGAGACAGTAAAGCACTTGGAAGAGCAGTTGAAAGGAATGGACAGTGTCTTGAAAGGAGGATATAAGATGAACATCAACAAAAGCAAAACGAGGATAATGGAATGTAGTCAAATTAAATCGGGTGATGCTGAGTGGATTAGAAAATGGTTCAAATGGCTCTGAGCACTATGGGACTTAACATCTGTGGTCATCAGTCCCCTAGAACTTAGAACTACTTAAACCTAACTAACCTAAGGACATCACACACAACCATGCCCGAGGCAGGATTCGAACCTGCGACCGTAGCAGTCGCGCGGTTCTGGGCTGCGCGCCTAGAACCGCTAGACCACCGCGGCCGGCGAGTGGATTAGATTAGGAAATGAGACACTTAAAGTAGTAAAGGAGTTTTGCTATTTAGGGAGTAAAATAACTGATGATGGTCGAAGTAGAGAGGATATAAAATGCAGACTGGCAATGGCAAGGAAATCGTTTCTGAAGAAGAGAAATTTGTTAACATCGAGTATAGATTTAAGTGTCAGGAAGTCGTTTCTGAAAGTATTTGTATGGAGTGTAGCCATGTATCGAAGTGAAACATGGACGATAACCAGTTTGGACAAGAAGAGAATAGAAGCTTTCGAAATGTGGTGCTACAGAAGAATGCTGAAGCTAAGGTGGGTAGATCACGTAACTAATGAGGAGATATTGAATGGGATTGGGGAGAAGAGAAGTTTGTGGCACAACTTGACTAGAAGAAGGGATCGGTTGGTAGGACATGTTTTGAGGCATCAAGGAATCACAAATTTAGCGTTGGAGGGCAGCGTGGAGGGTAAAAATCGTAGAGGGAGACCAAGAGATGAATACACTAAGCAGATTCAGAAGGATGTAGGTTGCAGTAAGTACTGGGAGATGAAGAAGCTTGCACAGGATAGAGTAGCATGGAGAGCTGCATCAAACCAGTCTCAGGACTGAAGACCACAACAACAAGAACATGTTTGTTGTGTTATGAACATACACAGAGTGCACTGCATAACAACAACGTAGCTCATAGTACTTGTTCAAAGCGAAGACCGCCAGTCTGAATGCATGTATTGCAACGGTATTTCGGTTTCTTCCGCAACGACACCGGGTGTCTGTTGTACGCTGGAAGAAGCAGTGGGTGATAAACAGCTTATGCCCTGTAATATTATTGGATTTCAAATACTTTGCAAATGAGATATTTGTCATAAAAGAAAGGAACAGCTATCGGGCTGTAGTTTGTAAAGATATTAAGCACCTCAGCTCATGTGTAAAGAGACGAAATACTTTATAATGTACGCCTACACCAAGACGCGCGTCCAGCGTTAAAATATTTCAGATAAACACTATGACCCGCTTGGCGCAGATATTTAAATAATTGCCATAGCGTTCGATAGCAATAAGCTGCAAAACATTTGAAGGAACAATCCATCATTTGTCAAGAAATGCTCTAGAGACTTCATTGCCTTTTTACGTTTGGTGGCCGACTTGTTAAGACGTGTTGGGTAGCACCGCTACAAGTTATATTTTATTTAGTGTCAAAAAACCATGTAAATGACTAAGCAAAACGCTTAGGTATACCGTGTGACGCTAAAAAGTACTTACGCGCATGCCAGAACATTTAGTTTTTAATAAATCTCGGGCAGACAAAAGCAGCGAATGTTGAACTGCTCCATGTATGAGAGAAATATAAAAATGTTAGTTTTGTATTCATTGCATATTTGTGAATGTCTATTAGTTTAACGTCTTTCTTCTTTGAGAATATATTGATGCTGCACTTTACAGAATATCTCTGATTATTCTTTTCTTTAAACTTGCGAGGTGCCGGGGCTAGTAGTGTATTTATCACTAAATTCTACTAGAATCCACATGTGTAAATCATGCTCTAAGCCCCCCCTATTCTAACTCCGACTTTTGCTGTTGCACAAGGATAAAACAAATACGCGAACTGACTCTAATCAACCCTGCTAGTGGAGTAGAAGAGAGTTTGGCACCTGCAATAATTTAATTTGATAAATAAGTTAAATAAACAAAGGTTTCATTAGCATAGTGAGGAATGATAGGGTTGCTCTATTGATTAACAGAAAGAAAGTTCTGTCCAAAATAACAATATGATTTATTAAGATTAAACGCAGAATAGTAAAAGAGACACAGGAAATATAAAACATCAAATCGGCTAAAATTGGAGATTCATACAAACACAGTAAAGGTGAAGTTGTCCCTAACTTAGATCGTGAGGTTTAAGACGAAGTGGTATGTGGAGCCAATTCCTTTCCACTCAAATCTCAAGAGAGACACACAGCTAACCCAATAGTAATTGCTGCTACTCGAAACTGAACAAAGTTAGAAAAGGATGAACAGGCGCGCTCTGCTGAGCTCTGATTATCACCTAGGAAAATCCCTATCTGCCGGTGCTGCGGACGTACATTACCAACAGTCTTCTTATCTCCCAGAACACGATCTGGCGTACCGCAGGCGAGGGCTGGTTGCTCAGACGTCCTCGACCGAAAGGCGACTGCTGACTACCCAGAGCACCCGCACAGGCCGAACACCGAACATTCCCGCCCCCACGACAGTGGCCGTGGTTACGTTCCAATCAGCAACTCGAAAACCGGCGGAAATTCCACTCCATTGCCGGAGCACTACCATTCCACCAATGGAGATTCTTGGCGCCAATTTCTGTGCTGATTTTGCAGAAAGTGTGGGAATTTTCCCGCCACAACTGCGTGGGTACACAAGTCATTCCCACGCCTCGCTGGTAGCCCGCCAGAAAGTGTTTTCGCAAAGTTTCTCTGAAGTAACGGAACCTCTAGCCCAGCCGCTACTTCACACCCCAGCGGGCGTGTCTCTTGACAATGTCGGCGTCTGAAAAGCATTCACTCGACTGCCTCACACACGTCGGCTTAACTCTCTCCAGTTCCACCGAGCCCGCCTGTCACCGGCCCACCCGGGTGACGAGAGACGCTGCGTGGGAAGTACGCGTGTTAAGGAAAAGCAACCCTCCACCGCATGCAACTAAAGAGGAGAATCGTAAGATAGAAATATGAGAGGGGGCTCATGCCACCTCTCATTGCCCCTACGCCATTTTAGATTGTAATTGGTGAGCGGTTGGCTCACTTAGGAGCAAGGTAGTGAGTCAATCGCCCAAGAACAATCTTACAAAGTGACTCCACATACCGCACTCTATAAAAAAGATCATTGCAACTGAAAAATGCAACTCATAGAGGGAGGATTATTTATGATGTAGCCAACTTCACCTTCTTAATATGGAACACTAACACTCACATCACACATCCATACCCAGGGAGCCCCTTCCAAACACCGATTCACGCAGACATTCACTCTCTAAATATGGCCCGGGCATCTGAGCCAAATATGGAGCAGTTTATTCTTTACAATCAGAGTTGGAGTGCTCCGCAATTAAATGCCCAAGATGTTACAACAATTTTAATCATTAAACTAACCTGACCTCACTCACACATGATAATATTTAAGTTAACAATCTCTTTGTGAGTTTTCAGAATCTAGTTACAACCTCCGATTCATTCTGTCTCCCTGCAGCAAGAATAACCTTTACAAAATGTTCCCTGAACTGATGGTCCATTCACAATGACAGTGGTGGTATCTGCTTCAGTTTATGGGGACTTCAGGCACACTGTTAGCATACACACAACAATAAACACAAAATACAAAAAAAAAACATGATGTGGAGAACAATACAGTAATCTGTAATAAGAATTACAGTGTAAAACACAAACGCATACAAGGTATAACATACATTACAGAAACAACATAAGAGAAAGAAATTTAAGAAAAACAAAAAAAACAAGGTTCATGGGGCATCAAATTGTGCGTGCACATTGCACAAAGTTCACGACTGTGCTGAGAATGAGGCACTAAATCACATTGTTAGAAATATCCGTGGCACTTCACTGATTCCACTGTACTGACATCACATAAGGCTAAACGTCGGTTGTAGTAGCTACGTTGTGGCAACAGCAATAGGGAGTTCTGGAGTGTCTGCAGTACGCTGTTGAGATTGTAGTCAGACCCACGCATATGATCACGGCAGTACGGTAGGAAGACACAGTGATAGGTTCTCCTCACGTCGATTAATTGTCTCTGAGATCTCCTTGTTGGGATACATCACTAGTCTAGGTCTCTTCTCTCGCTGGACAGAACTTTACGTTTCCCAATATTGCAGTTCGACGAGGGATGATGGCACGTGGAGTGACTCCACAAGTGTGTGAGGTCATCCATACAGGATCGAACTAGGAGCGACTATTGTTAAAAACTGCTCTCTAATAGAGAGGAGAAGTAAGACATGAGACCATACATTTGTTAGTGTGGCACGATACTGCTTTGTGTATGCAGATCGGCCAATGCTAGTGAGTTGTAAAAACCCAAACAGGTGAGTATAGAGCGTCCCTTTCTGTCCTGAGGCACATGAGGCGCAGGTTCTGACACGATATGTGATGTTCTTCGTGTACTCACGACAACGTGGTCTGCCGCAGGGAATCCCTCCAAGCGGCTGCCGCGTCCGGAGAGCTAGCAGGCTGTCGCGTGTCAGGGTCAACGGCCAGCCCCACTTTCGCTTGTGGCGGGGCGAGGGTCCCGTGTAATCCCTCAGGTAGGCAGCCGGGTGACTGTCAGCGTGTAGGACGGGACGCTCGCCCTCTAGCAGGTAGCCGAAGACCTCTTGTTTTTGCGCTGGCTGGCCTCTGCATTGCCACGTTCCTCGTCATCTGTACAATTCTTACAAAAGTCTTATGCCTAACTTTTTCCCATGACCTTCTATGTTATAATAAATTTACATAATGAAACATTGATGGTCTGTCATTTCAGACACTCTTATTTTACTTTTATAGTTATTAATCTATGGCAATCATTATAACATCTAATCTAGACATGGAAATAATTTATTTTGATATATGTGTAGAGACCGATCTCAGTATGTACATGGTGTGTGATAACTGATGCTTTGTAATGGATGAACAACTAAATGTGCGGGCCCGCACTAATATTACTATTAATTATATAGATCGACAGTAGACATGCTTCAAGAATTAACTACCATATCCCAACGATCTACATTCTACGTCTTTTAATTAAATTATGTTGTTATGCAGGTCTAAGTTTTTACTGTGCTATAAAGAACATGCAACTACGCTACTTTCGCTCGCCCGTCGTCCCTCCATCTCGGGTCTGTGGTTTGGTGACCTGAAAAATAGCAACTCAACAGGCGCGCGCCACACTTGTGGTAGAAAACCCCCACAATATTAATCTAGTTATTGTTAAATCCTACAGTTTAACTTATCCTAGTATCGTACTTTCCCTTTTATTTATTTATTTATTTATTTTATTTTATTTATTTATTTATTTATTTATTTATTTATTTTTTTTATTTACCTTATACAATACCCTTACATAGTTCCTGTTACGCTGAGATGTCTTGCTGCTCGCCGCTATTGACGACAGTGATGTGCGCGCCGTACGACATGACCTCCGAGTTTTCATTACGCCTCACTGAAACTCCAGAGACTGGGTTAGCCATGGCTATACACGACAATAAATTTATAGTTGCAACTTCCTTCTCTATGTGATGCGGTTTTCGCGATCAAAGCACACCTTTCCAGAAGCAAAGTAATATGACCAAGCCAGGACTGGTTCCTGTTGAGGATTCAGACACCCAACACACGCCAGCTACACAGTATGTCACGAATATCCAAGTACAATTCCTTGGTGATTCATCTGTGACAAAAACGAGCAGCACGCTAAATCCCCAACCAGCACATTAGCATGGTAGGCTTTTATGCCCTCATTTCTCTCGTCTAGGGCACCATTAGAGTCAAATGCTCACAGGTTCACCCCGACTTGCAAGACAACGATACCGGCGCAGCTCTGCAAAAACTATACTGCCCATATTCACCCTCGAAATCGCGCAATATACCACAATCGTGCAGTGCACTGACGCGTGCCTGCAAGCATTGGTATGAACGTCTCACGAACTGGTTGTGGCCGCTATGGAGCGTATCACGACCTCTCAGAACGCTTCTAAGAGCACGTTCTTGTATGCGCCCGTTTGTGCGACGTCTCGTCACTCATCCTTATCCCTTAACATGGACACCAGGTAGGAAAGGACAAAAACATTGCTCATGAAAAGGTAGTGTCTCCTACTCCATCGACATTGGAGATCGCAAACATAAACAAAAAGAGGATAGCAGCAGTAAATTCTTATGCAAGACAACGCAGCGTGTTAATACTTTAGCAATCTTAATCTATTAATGTAACGATTATTGTTCCCCGAAAAAAGGTTCATATCTTTGCCTATTCTACTATGTACATTTCTTACACTACTACTATTCTACGAACTCCTTTATGTGAGAGAAGTGGTGGAGTCCTATGGACTAGCGTCAATCCCTTCTTAGACTCCCCCTCCTCTGACGTGCATTAGGATTTGGAGGTCTAATTTCAATCTCCTGGTTCTCCTGTTGTCCTTGATTTCGCTCCCTCCAATTACGGTCGCTTTGCCGTTCGTCATTCCTCCTGTCCCAGATTGCTTGTCTGGATTGACCCTGTTCCCTGACGTTCTGGTTTCCGTGTCTCTGGTTTCCATAACCTTGAATAGCGTAACCTTGATCTCGGTAACCCTGGTTTCCTAACTGACCAGTGCGATTATGCGATCTGTTGTCGTCTTCCCTTGCTGGCCCGTGGTATTTGTTATTTTGCGCCTTCTTCCTGTCCTTTGCGTCTTGTTTATCGAAGACTACTTCGAGTTCGCGCAGTAGACTCTTGAATGCATCTATGTCAGATCCACACTTCCCGACAAGTGTCTGTTGATACCTAACTGGCAATTTCGAAAAGCAAAATTTAATAATTTCTCCGTTGCTGTATGGACTATCTAAAAACTGATTCTTCTTGAGTAAGTCATCAAAAAATTTGGTTGCGCTCTTATGCCCGGACACTTCCAGTTCAGGAAAAAATATTATTTCCTCTTTAATCCTGTCTTGCGTTTCCTTTGACCAGTAGGTCCGCAGGAATGCACCAACAAATTCCTGATAAGTCCGACACGTCGCTGCCACGCCCCGCATCTTTTCCGCGGCTTGGCCTTCGATGTGTCCACACATGAATTCTAATTTGGCCTGGGTTGGCCATGACGACGGTAATGAATTAGTAAATTGCACCACCCAGCTCTTCGGATGCATCGACCCTCCATTATCTTTGAACTTCTGGAATTTGAGTATCGACAGGAAGTGATTGTGATCAAAATTCTGTCCGATCCTCGCACTGGTGTTGTCAGACGTTTCCGATACTTGCACGTCTGCGGAGTGTCCTGATCTATCTTGCTGATAACTGTGATGTGCTACGTCTGTATCACAGTGGAAGTGGCATTCTGCATTCACTCTTCTAAGTGGGCTGCAATTATTGGAGCTATTACTCGCTGTTTCTGCGTGTGCAGTGTTAGTTCCGCACTCGGTCAATGGGCTAGGGCACGGCGGGCTTTTCCTCGGAGACACAATCCTGTGTGCTCCATCATTGGTATCCGAACGCGCAGTGCTCGTGTGCCCATTTCGCTCTAGTTTTGCTATCCGACTCTCTACTTCTTTCATTCGTTTCGTGATGTTCGTAACCGCAATATTACCTTGAGTCTTTAAGGCCGCTAGGGATTTCGAGTGGACTTGTGTCGCACGTCGCAAGCGCCCTGCGAGTTTAGAAGTTACTCTTGCGATTTTCATTGCCCCTGTTGCTGCAGTTTTGGCTAGGCCTGCTACTTTTTGTGCTACCATTGACATTTGTTTTGCTTCTCCACATTCTTTCTTTATTGTTAATAATTCCCCACGAATTGCCCCTATATGCGAGATTATTGCCTCAGTGTCCCTCTTACGCTGTTCGTCAGCTTCTTCCTTCTCCTTCTTACGCTGTTCGTCAGCTTCTTCTTTCATTGATCGTAGGAAGCTCAGTATTGGGTTTACGTCATCTTCTTGATCCTCTTCAAACATGGGCGATGTAACTCTGGACACCTGGGCGCTAGAGCTCTGACGTGACCGAGCTGGCCTCTGTCTGCACTCGTTCGTTTGACTATAAACTTCTGCTACCGTCTCGACCTGTGTGCCTGTCTCTGTTTCATCCTCTACTTCACTATCATAATCACGGCCGCAACGCTGCTCTGAGATCGCGTCCAAATCACCTTCCTCATCAATGCCCCTGGCGTCCTGTCCTGCTAAAAATGTGCCCATCTCATCTCCGAACCTATTCCCGTCAGTAAACTGCCCCTTATCCATTATGCTATCCTCTTTTGTTTTAGCTTCGCCCGATAATAGTCGTGCCTTACTTCTCGTTATCATTCATAAAAACAAATTCATCTAAAATGCACAATAAAATTAATCTACTCCATATATTTTTTACACATAAACATAAAATTTCAACAACGCTGTTCCAACGCTGTAATCACAAACACAATTTGATGTGGTACAGAAACCGCACACAAATCCGACAAAGTGCGATGCGGTACAGACACCACATCAGCGAAACACAGAAAAAACAATGAACAAAAAATATATACACTGAAAACAAAAACTGTAGTCATGCGCCGCTACTTAAAACTAAACGCGGAACTACCAAAAAAAGACTTGGGTATTAATCATTAAAAAAAATAGAGAGAAAAAAAAATTGAATGTTCCTACTAAGAATCCTGTTTGTTTATCAGAGATTCACAGGAAAGATCCGAGGCCAAGGGTCGCCATATTATGCGAGGTGCCGGGGCTAGTAGTGTATTTATCACTAAATTCTACTAGAATCCACATGTGTAAATCATGCTCTAAGCCCCCCCTATTCTAACTCCGACTTTTGCTGTTGCACAAGGATAAAACAAATACGCGAACTGACTCTAATCAACCCTGCTAGTGGAGTAGAAGAGAGTTTGGCACCTGCAATAATTTAATTTGATAAATAAGTTAAATAAACAAAGGTTTCATTAGCATAGTGAGGAATGATAGGGTTGCTCTATTGATTAACAGAAAGAAAGTTCTGTCCAAAATAACAATATGATTTATTAAGATTAAACGCAGAATAGTAAAAGAGACACAGGAAATATAAAACATCAAATCGGCTAAAATTGGAGATTCATACAAACACAGTAAAGGTGAAGTTGTCCCTAACTTAGATCGTGAGGTTTAAGACGAAGTGGTATGTGGAGCCAATTCCTTTCCACTCAAATCTCAAGAGAGACACACAGCTAACCCAATAGTAATTGCTGCTACTCGAAACTGAACAAAGTTAGAAAAGGATGAACAGGCGCGCTCTGCTGAGCTCTGATTATCACCTAGGAAAATCCCTATCTGCCGGTGCTGCGGACGTACATTACCAACAGTCTTCTTATCTCCCAGAACACGATCTGGCGTACCGCAGGCGAGGGCTGGTTGCTCAGACGTCCTCGACCGAAAGGCGACTGCTGACTACCCAGAGCACCCGCACAGGCCGAACACCGAACATTCCCGCCCCCACGACAGTGGCCGTGGTTACGTTCCAATCAGCAACTCGAAAACCGGCGGAAATTCCACTCCATTGCCGGAGCACTACCATTCCACCAATGGAGATTCTTGGCGCCAATTTCTGTGCTGATTTTGCAGAAAGTGTGGGAATTTTCCCGCCACAACTGCGTGGGTACACAAGTCATTCCCACGCCTCGCTGGTAGCCCGCCAGAAAGTGTTTTCGCAAAGTTTCTCTGAAGTAACGGAACCTCTAGCCCAGCCGCTACTTCACACCCCAGCGGGCGTGTCTCTTGACAATGTCGGCGTCTGAAAAGCATTCACTCGACTGCCTCACACACGTCGGCTTAACTCTCTCCAGTTCCACCGAGCCCGCCTGTCACCGGCCCACCCGGGTGACGAGAGACGCTGCGTGGGAAGTACGCGTGTTAAGGAAAAGCAACCCTCCACCGCATGCAACTAAAGAGGAGAATCGTAAGATAGAAATATGAGAGGGGGCTCATGCCACCTCTCAAACTCATCATGATTTTTCAATGTATGTAAGCTTTGTTACAGGTTCGCTCTTCATCGCGGTATCTCGATTGTATCCGGGAGGAAATTAATGTGTTCAATTACCAATATGATCACTTTTTACAAAATTTCACTGTTTTGCATTCATTTCCATCTTTTTTTATTATTCAAATAGGTCCCTTATGTATTTTCATCGAAGATTCTGATTGCGTGAAGGCAATCCGGGTGAAAGGCCAGTCCCGAAACCACCTTCGCATAATCAAACCTTACGTTTCCTGAACACAATCGAGAACCGACGCATTGACGATCATCCATTAATTTTTCTCTCTTTCCAAGTCGTACCAAAACGGCAAAGCAGGACTGCCGTGAGTACGCAATCTAGTGTTATAGGTTGCATCCTTTATTTTGTCGGCAAGCATTGCCAAACATTATCATCATTACTGTTACATTTGATTAAATGTGTGTGATTAGCAAAATCTATAACACTAGAGCCCATGACCACCAAACAGCGTACTGTACACAACTTACATTATGTGATCAAAAGTATCCGGACACCTGGCTGGAAATGATTTACAAGCTTGTGGCGCCCTCCATCGGTAACGCTGGAATTCAATATGGTTTTGGCCCACCCTTAGCTTTGATGACAGCTTCCACTCTCACAGGCAAACATTCAATCAGGTGCTGGAAGGTTTCTCGGGGAGTGGCAGCCCACTGAGTTGCACTGAGGAGAGGTATCGTTGTCGCTCGGTGAGGCCTGGCACGAATTCGGCGCTCCAAAACATCCCAAAGGTCTTCCACAGGATTCACGTCAGGACTCTGTGCAGGCCAGTCCATTACAGGGATGTTATTGTTGTGTAACCATCCCACCACAGGCCGTGCATTATGAACAGATGCTCGATCGACTTGACAGATGCAATCGCCATCCCCGAATTGCTCTTCAACAGTGGGAAGCAAGAAGGTGCTTAAAACATCAATGTAGGCCTGTGCTGTGCTAGAGCCACCCAAAACAACAATAGATGCAAGCCGCCTCCATGAAAAACACGAGCACACCATAACACCACGACCTCCGAATTTTACTGTTGGCACTGCACACTCTGGCAGATGATGTTCACTGGGCATTCGTAATACCCGCATCCTGCCACCGGATCGCCACATTTTGTACCGTGATTCGTCACTCCACAGAACGTTTTTCCACTGTTCAGTCGTCCAATGTTTCCGCTCCTTACACCAAGCGAGGCGTCGTTTGGCATTTACCGGCAGCCGTTCGACCATGAAATCTAAGTTTTCTCAGCTCCAGCCTAACTCTCATAGTATTTGCAGTGGATTCTGATGCAGTTTGGAATTCCTGTGTAATGGTTTGGATAGATGTCTGCGTATTACACATTACGAGCCTCTTCAACTGTCAGCGGTGTCTGTCAGTCAACTGACGAGGCCGGCCTGTACGCTTTTGTGCTGTACGTGCCCCTTCACGTTTGCACTTCACTATCACACTGGAAACAGTGGACCTAGGGATGTTTAGGAGTGTGGAAATATCACGTACAGACGTATGACACAAGTGACACCCAATCACCTGACCACGTTCGAATTCCGTGAGTTCCGCGGAGCGCCACATTCTGCTCTCTCACGATGTCTAATGATTACTGAGGTCGCTGAGGTGCGTTACTGTGTACGTAGTCAAGATGAACGTTACTCGTCACGAGAGTTGGCAAACATGCATTTAATGTACGGTACAACAGGATATACACTCCTGGAAATTGAAATAAGAACACCGTGAATTCATTGTCCCAGGAAGGGGAAACTTTATTGACACATTCCTGGGGTCAGATACATCACATGATCACACTGACAGAACCACAGGCACATAGACACAGGCAACAGAGCATGCACAATGTCCGCACTAGTACAGTGTATATCCACTTTTCGCAGCAATGCAGGCTGCTGTTCACCCATGGAGACGATCGTAGAGATGCTGGATGTAGTCATGTGGAACGGCTTGCCATGCCATTTCCACCTGGCGCCTCAGTTGCACCAGCGTTCGTGCTGGACGTGCAGACCGCGTGAGACGACGCTTCATCCAGTCCCAAACATACTCAATGGGGGACAGATCCGGAGATCTTGCTGGCCAGGGTAGTTGACTTACACCTTCTAGAGCACGTTGGGTGGCACGGGATACATGCGGACGTGCATTGTCCTGTTGGAACAGCAAGTTCCCTTGCCGGTCTAGGAATGGTAGAACGATGGGTTCGATGACGGTTTGGGTGTACCGTGCACTATTCAGTGTCCCCTCGACGATCACCAGTGGTGTACGGCCAATGTAGGAGATCGCTCCCCACACCATGATGCCGGGTGTTGGCCCTGTGTGCCTCGGTCGTATGCAGTCCTGATTGTGGCGCTCACCTGCACGGCGCCAAACACGCATACGACCATCATTGGCACCAAGGCAGAAGCGACTCTCATCGCTGAAGACGACACGTCTCCATTCGTCCCTCCATTCACGCCTGTCGCGACACCACTGGAGGCGGGCTGCACGATGTTGGGGCGTGAGCGGAAGACGGCCTAACGGTGTGCGGGACCGTAGCCCAGCTTCATGGAGACGGTTGCGAATGGTCCTCGCCGATACCCCAGGAGCAACAGTGTCCCTAATTTGCTGGGAAGTGGCGGTGCGGTCCCCTACGGCACTGCGTAGGATCCTACGGTCTTGGCGTGCATCCGTGCGTCGCTGCGGTCCGGTCCCAGGTCGACGGGCACGTGCACCTTCCGCTGACCACTGGCGACAACATCGATGTACTGTGGAGACCTCACGCCCCACGTGTTGAGCAATTCGGCGGTACGTCCACCCGGCCTCCCGCATGCCCACTATACGCCCTCGCTCAAAGTCCGTCAACTGCACATACGGTTCACGTCCACGCTGTCGCGGCATGCTACCAGTGTTAAAGACTGCGATGGAGCTCCGTATGCCACGGCAAACTGGCTGACACTGACGGCGGCGGTGCACAAATGCTGCGCAGCTAGCGCCATTCGACGGCCAACACCGCGGTTCCTGGTGTGTCCGCTGTGCCGTGCGTGTGATCATTGCTTGTACAGCCCTCTCGCAGTGTCCGGAGCAAGTATGGTGGGTCTGACACACCGGTGTCAATGTGTTCTTTTTTCCATTTCCAGGAGTGTAGTTCCTGTAAAGCAACAGAAATGCAAAGAGAACGCTTTCCCTATAGGCCCCATGTTACTTGGTAGAAGGATACCAACTTACGAGAGGCGGCGTCGTTCACGTCAGAGTGAGCCGGCCAAGCTTCCCGCAAAAGACAGATCTGAACACCAGACTTTGAAGAAATGGTGTTGGATCGTGTGGCCGACCACCCAGCAATAAGCTCCCGTCAAGCTGTCTGTGAAGTGCGGGCTTCGAAGGATACAGTGTCGAGAGCAGTGATGGAACAGGTGTTACACCCTTGTTATAAAGAATGCGTGCAAGAACTGGGACTAACAGGCGTTACGCGCCTATCGTATAAAAGAATGCATGAACTGGCACCAACGGGTTTTTAGCCCCACGTGCACGTCTGCCAATGGATTATCCACAGCAGTGCTGCAGTGCCAAACTTCGGATGAAGCGCCGTTCACTCGTGATGGTATTTTCGACAGCCACAACATCCACGTCTGGAGTAAGAACAATTCCCGCACCACCCACAACGGTGGCAGCCAGCAGCGATCCTCTGTCAACATATGGGCGGGCATTGTCAAAGATCACCTAATAGGACTTTATTTGCTGCCTCCTCGTCTGACTGGTCCAAGTTACCTGCGAGATGTGTTGCCACAGTTCTTGAAGACTGTACTCCTTGTTGCTGCGAAAGGATCTGGTTTCCACACGATGGTGCACCAGCCCACTTCGATGTTAATGTTTGTCAGCACCTGAGCAACACGTGCCCACATCGTTGCATTGGAAGAGCATGTTCTGTGCAATGGCCAGCTCGATCGTTCGATTTCACACCTCTGGACTTTTTCCTCTGGGATTACGTCAAGAGGTTGGTATATGAAACCCCCGTAGAAACGAGTGTTGACCTCCTTGCGAGGGTCCAAGCTGTATGTCTCTTTGTACAACAGACACCGGGCATGCTTGAGAGAGTGCGGCAGAAGTTCATGTGACATTGCCATGCGTTGACAGTCGTCACGTTATTGTCATGCAGTGTACGATGTGTATGTCCATATACAGCAGAGTCCCGCTAATCCGAACCCCGATAATCCGAACGTTCGGTTAATCCGAACATGAAAAATGTTAATCTAAGTATGGAAAACTGTGCCGTAAACTGCAGAACATACACACTATTGTAATTTACACAGTACAGTAAAGGCCGGCCGAAGTGGCCGTGCGGTTCTGGGCGCTGCAGTCTGGAACCGCGAGACCGCTACGGTCGCAGGTTCGAATCCTGCCTCGGGCGTGGATGTGTGTGGTGTCCTTAGGTTAGTTAGGTAAACATGTATTTAAAAAATTGGCAAGACAACATTAGGTTTAAACAATGCATAACAATGAAAGAAAAGCTGCCAAACTTACTAAAATACAGCGGACATTTTATCCCTACTTTTTAGATGACAAAAACTCAGTCATTGTCATGAAGACAGTCTGTTATATTACTCATAGTTGCGCCAACGTCTCATAAACATGAAATTAGCAGGTGTAGCAGTGGGCTGTTGCTCCAAATAACGTAGCGCGAGGTCAAAGGCTTATGCTGAGTCACTGTGTGGCACCAGCTCTCCTTTGTCGCTTTCAGGCTCATTGTCACTTCCGTCACAGCAGTCCACTTCTTCCTGGTCTTGAGTCACAGCAGTAATTAAATCAGAGTCAGTAAGGTTCATCACACATGCCCCATCCGCTGCCATCCACTCATCTACGTCTCCTTCACCAGCTTCTTCACATCCAGGGATTGTCTGTATCATTTGTCGTAGATTTCCCTCTTCATTTTCAACTCGGTTGTCCTGAAATTCAAGAGATGTCCACAGTTTTCTCCAAGATTTTCTCAGAATATTTTCTGAAGCATTCTGCCATGCCTCAGCGGTCCAATAAACAACATCCTTCACATTGGTCTGGCGCGTTACCAATCAAAAGGACTGCACAGGGAGACAAATGATTTTCCTTGGAAAACTGTCAAACAGAGGGAACAAACTGGCCGTGAAACCATTCCTTGAACAGCTTACCATCCATCCGTGCTTTTTTTTTGGTTGCGATAATATACGGGCAGAGACTTCGTGTTGCAGTTTTTAAAAGCTCTGGGCCTAGCAGATTTGCCGATCAGCATTAAAGGCAGCTTGTGATTACCAGCAGCGTTGCCGCACGCTAATAAAGTCACACGATCTTTGCACATTTTAAAACCAGGAGCATGGTCTTCTGCTTTTGATGCCAGGCTTTTTGTTGGCAATGCCCTAAAATTAAGGCCAGTCTCGTCAGAGTTTTAAATTTGTTGGGGAGAATACTTTCCCTCTCTTATCATTTTTTCAAACTCACCCAAGTATTCCTTCACTGCATCACGGTCAGAAGAGAGCTTCTCTTCAGTAATTGTTAGCTGACGGATTCCATGACGTTATTGAATCTGCCCAACCAACCCGAACTCGCAGTAAAAGACTCATCACCATTCATTAACTTGTTCAGGTAAACAGCCTTCTCCTGAACCAGTGTCCACTCAAAGGAGTTCCCCTTTCTCTTTCCTGCGTAAACCAAAGGAAAAGAGCTTCATCCACTTTATCGCACTGGGACTGTTTCGAGTGTTTTTCCCGAAGACGTTGCCCAGGACTGTTCAAGCTTCATTCGGTTCTTCTTCCAATCACAAATAGTTGCTTTACCAACACCCAGCTCCGTTGCCAGTTTAGATACAGTTTCACCATTGTCTATCCGCTTCAGAGCATTCAGTTTTTCTTTGAGAGTTAACGTTGTATGTTTCCGATTACTCATGAAGAAAATACGGAGACCAAGACCACTACACCTGAACGAATGCAATACAATTGTTATCGCATGCCAGTGATCGATAACTAACATAACCAAACGCTTTGCGAGCCAACTGGTAGTGCACAGACCTCAGACACTATGAAGGTCTCAACAATGCACAACAACAAGGGCAGGGAGTAAGAGTGAGCCATTGTTCCCATAGTTGTTCCCATTTGTTACCATGGTGTATCTACTTATCTGCTTGGTATACTTCATACTAGAAACTCGTCACCGTAATTCCGGCTAATCCGAACAAATCAGTAATCCGAACAAGGTCCGGTCCCAATTAGTTCGGATTAACGGGACTCCACTGTACGTTTACGACCATTGGTCCCTATCCCAATGTAATAGTTTTTGGAGTCACTGCCACGTGTTTCAATTTGACTCAATTTGACCCAAAAGGTTTGAGACCCTCTCCAGAACGAACAGAAATAATGTTGCGAAAAATCCAGTAAGAAATGAGTTATACGACGACGTGCTGAAAAGTTACATCTCAGAACTTTTTGTGTGAAAACTCTTAAAGTTTTTTAAAAATAAAACAAATATTATTCATCTTTATTCTTCAAGTTTACAACTTGCAGCCCTCTGCCGCTAGACCGCTCCGAATTAAAACTTGTAACATGCAGTGTGTGACGTAACTATGTCGGTGCGTGAGAAATAGCGTGTGGTAGTAGAGTTTCGTATTCAAAGAGCTTCTCCACACATGGAGCACTCTCTTTATCAGCATGACAATGCCAGACCACACACTAGGTCTGTGACGCCTTGGCTTCATCGTCATCGCACATCCTCCACACAGCTCCGACTTGCCTCCAACCGATTTTCACATGTTTCCAAGACTTTTCTACAGTGGCAATGTGAACAAACTGGCATAAATCTGTTTGTCGCCAAATATTAAAAATTGTAGCAATCCAAACATATTTTATAAATGTTTAACTATGCCACGTAACTTCAAGAAATGGTAAGCACAAAAATATTGTCAGATTTTGTGGGGTAAGTGTTATAGATGGTGTAAGTTGAATAGGCGCTTTCATGCTTTATTTCCCGCTTCTTCACTTTGAAGGGTGTTAAACACAGGCATTTTTGCTGGTCATTTTTGTTAATAATCACCAGGAATTTCTCAAGTTTTATGGTACGAAAAACGGAAATTTTAGGATCTTGTCCTAGGGGTGACGATTATCGCTGAAACAATCGGTTTTGGTAGTATCTGTTTTTTTTTTCAATACCAGTTTCACTGGAATATTAAAACCACTTAAAATAAACGGTTTGTGAATTAACCGATTTTTTAGTTTTTGTACCCATTATTTTCTTTAATAAACGTAGAAATCGAAAAAGATTAATCATTTTGACTCCTTCAGTTTGAAGATACATAGAATCAACATATTAAATTAAATATACAAATACTGTAGGAGAAACCTTAGTCTGTCTACCGTTCGCTATTTTTCTCGAAAAGTGGTAAATTGCTGACTACTACAAAAAATCACCAATATTCTCCCATGGATTTTAATTTTTAAACTCTGTAAATAATATTTTAATCGACGTTCGTACTGCAGTTTGGACCTTCAGAATAGTCGGGGCCAATAGGTGAAAACTGAGGCTGAAGAATATTTTTTGTGTTAGTTAGTCGGCTTTCAAGGGCTATAAGCATATAAAGGCAAGTTACGTATACACATGCAGCATATCATCCGGTTTCTATTTTTATTGTAAACTGAATGAACTGTTAAGTTTTACGTTTTTTCTTTATATTATGTCACAAGTTGGTTGTGATTCCTCCCGTTTTTAATCTTTTAAAGCAAATGGAGCATAGTACTTCACTGATACTGCAATTCGTAAAATACCTCCAGAATAGGGATGGTGCCGTTCTGTAATACAACTGATGACCGACGACAGTGATAAACGACCATACAGACCAGGTGGGTCAAGTCTTGTACACTGGATGCACACACGTACGTACCATCTAATAGGTCACGCAACATGCTAACAGCTACATTATTTTCTCAGTAATGACCATTTCTTATACTTCGTGTTTGTTGCTCGTTTCTGTCGACATCGTTATTAAAACAGCACTGATCACATTTCCCATGTTCTACAATAACGCAATATTTCAAAACAATGCAAATTCTAAGAATAAAAATTACTCATTACTCGTTCTTTAAAAAATATTTATTTCAAAACGAAACTTTTTGGAATTACTGCTATGGTTAATTGATATTTTGGTGTTTTTATTCGGTTGTTAGTAAAAAGTAAAAAATACCTTTATAACCGAGACCAAACCAATAGCGAAAAATACCGGTTATTCAGAAATGAAATACCGGCATCGGCTTTAACCGGACGGTTTTTATCATCTACGTTTTGCTCCCTTTTGCATTAATTTCTGTCGACGCCTGTGGCTGTAAGACAGTTGTAGCGTTCTTCTGGGGAATCGCCACTTCCATAGCTAGACCGCTTCTCGCTCTTCAGTTTAGAGAGTATAATTGTGGGGAGAGGTGGCCACGTTTTGTGATTTCAAAAAGAGGCTGCGCACATTGTGTTCTAAGAGCGCCGCAAAATCGTGTGAACAGTCAGTTATTGCTAGCGTACGTTCGGGATGACGCTAACCGCCGGCTGAACCGTCGTGTTGTGCCGACTCAGACCACGGGAATGCGGGTCCCCCACCCCTGTCCTTTCTGAGTCTCCTCTCAAGAATCCGTGCTCCCCTCAATAACGATTTTATGAAGCTGGCCGGCCGACCAGCCTTACGTGGCCGCGGCCAGCATCAAAGCTTTATTGGCGAGCGCCGACTGGCTAATAACTTTCCCCCGCAGTGAACTGACGTGCCGCCCGACTCTAATGATTCATTACCGGCGTGGGTCGAGATTACAGACCGCGCGCGCCACGGCAATTGTGCGACCTCTCTAGCCGAGTCTGGGGAGGGGCAGAGGAGAGAGAGGGAGAGAGTGGGGGGGAGGGGGAGATACGAGAATGACAGAGAGAGATGTGGAAAAAGTCCTCAGTCACCGTCCTTTGGTTCGGAAGGGGTTGAGTGAGAACTCGTGCAGCGGTAGTGCAGCGGGGAGAGGGGGAAAAAAGTTGAAGCGCGGCAGAAAGAGGCGGCGAGGGAGACAGCGCGCGGCCGAGGAGGAACGCGAGAGGGGAGAGGCGTGACTCCGCTACAAAACTCTCCCATTTGCCTTTATTCACATCTCATCTCACGTAAAAGAGCCCCGCCCCTTCCCTCTTTCCAAATCCAACTCCGCCTTTAATAACCTGGGGCGCGGACCAATGGCGGGGCGCGAAGGGGCGGTGCGCGCCCAATCCGGCTGCAGGGATCGATGCACGGAGTGGGGAGCCGGGCAGCCGTGGTGGGGAGGCAACGCGAGCGCGCGTCACAGGGGGGAAGAACCTGACTTCATCAGCGCGGCAACGTGCTCGCACAGTAGCGCACGCTCAGGGCCGACAAGCAGCGTCCGCTGAGAACGCGACGGCGAGTGTTTGCGAGGTGTCGCGCAGCGAGGCCACATGTGTAGTGACAGCTGAGGACTGCACCGCAGAGTGGAAGGCCTACGAGTGCGACGAGATGACACAGCGCCGGCAGACCGCCCCGGCAGCGTGACACCTCTGCACGACGAAGATTCCGACAGCGGCGCCGCCTCCAAGATGATGCAGAACCCGCTGCTGTCGTACCCGGCGTTCAGCCACTTCCTGGAGCTGCGCCACCACCACCACCAACAGCAGCAGCACGCCCAGCACAGCCACCAGCAGCAGCACCAGCCGCAGGCGACGGCGGCCTCGGGTGCGGGCGCGCCGCCGCCCCCGCCACCCCCACCGCCCCCGACGACATCGTTTTTCATGTACGCCGCGGCGGCAGCGGCCGGCACGGGCTCTCCCGCCGCATCCGCGGCCGCCGCCGCCGCCGCCGCTGCCGCCGCCACGGCCGCCGCAGCCGCCGCCACCGCGAGGCCGCCTCCCAGCAAGTCGTTCACCATAGACGCTATCCTGGGGCTGCGCGCCACCGACCTCAGCACCGCCGCCTCCACCGCCTCCGCCGCCGCCCCCAGGACTGCCGGATCCGCCTCCGCAGTGGCGGCGTGTCGGAGGACCAACCCTTCTGCTTCGGGTAAGTAGGCCACTGTTCGTGTGACATATCTCATTCCGTGATGTACCGATTTAGCAATTTTAAATCCGCGTTAAGACCGAGTAACGCTGGATTTCAGTGGAACGGAGGGTAGGCGACGTCAACGCCAAATGGTAGTGTGTTCACTCTGTCCGCAACCTTAACTTGTCATTTACCCTAGCCCGTTACTGAATGGTGAAAGTAGAGTTAAGAGATACCATCTGGCAAAGTCATCGAAGACCAAAACAAGTTCGAAAACGATCTAGAAAAGATATCTGTATGGTGGGAAAATAAATAATGAAAAGTGTGAGATCATGCACACAAGTGCTAAACGAAATCCGTTAAACTACGGTTACATAAAAAAACAATCAAATCCAAAGGCTGTAAATTCAATTAAATACCTACAAATTCGTGTTGCGAACACTTAAATTGGAAAGGTCAAATAGAAAATGTTGTGGGGGAGGCGAACCAAAGACTTCGTTTTATTGGCAGAACACGGAAGATGCTGCAGATCTAGACTGCCTACACTACGCTTGTCCGTCTTCTTTTGGAGCACTCCTGCGCAGATAAGACTAACGAAATACATTGAGCAAGTTCAACAAATGGCAGCACGTTTTGTACTATCGAGAAACAGGGGACAGAGTGTCACGGACATGATACAGGATTTAGGATAGACATCATTAAAAGAAAGGCGTTTGTCGTTGCGGCGGGATCTTCTCACGAAGTTTCGATCACTAACTTTGTTCACGTCAGTATACATACTATAATAAAATAAGGAAAATCAGAGCTCGCACGGAAAGATATGGGCGTTCGTTCTTTCCGCGCGCTGTTCGAGAGTGGAATAATAGAGAATTATTGAGATGGTTCCATGAATCGTGTTATTTGCAGAGTAGCTATGTAGATAATTACAAAAGTTCAAAATAAAGTATCAAATTAAGAAACTAGCAATGACACAATTTACTTATCGCCAAAACAAAATTCATAATAGATGTTCTTAACAAAGTTTCTATGGTAAACTGCTGGTGAGTGAAACAGCAGGAAACGTGCGGTCTAAACATTTCACACGATACACTTTGTTTGCTGCAGAAAATACACAGGTTGTTCGAAAACTCCCGTTACAGACTTCTAGGACTTGTAGAGAGGAGTGAGTATGTAATATTTTGAATAGCAACCCTGTCCGGAAACGTGCCGTTTCCGTTCTATGGTGGTTTCAGTTCAGATGCTTAACTCATCCACTTCTGCTTGAGGAACTGAAGTATGCGTGACGCAGTACAGCTATTAGGTAACAACTCGAAAGGAAGCATAACGACAAATCCATTTATCACTTAAGCACATTTGTTTGTATTAACACTTATACGTTAGGTGTTTACATTATTCTAAAACATAAAAGAGCTCAGTATACTGTACGCACAGAACGGTATTCATGCATTACATCAGGTGACCGTCTGTCGTAGTACACGTCATCCGTTCTATCCTATTACCTATCAGGACAAGCAGGTTTGAGACTTCTCTATTTCCCTCAGCAGACATGGACGCGCTACACATCTGAAGTGAAAGCGTTGTAAAACGGAAACGGTACGTTTCCGGAAGTGGGTTCCTATTCAAAGTATTATGTACTCACTGCTCTCTACAAATCCTAAAAGTTTTGAAGGGAATTTACGATCATCCTGTATACTTACAAAGACATCTAACAGTCTTATGTCACTAGTATATAACACATCTCTACCTAACACAGCTGATACCAACATATTCACATTCATCGAATTTATTTCGAATTAATTTCGGACTGCTGTCAGTCGTCACTTTCAATCCAGACATACAAGTAAATATTACGTGCCGAGGCGTGCACAGGACGATGACGTCATGGGTCTCGATTCCTTGTAGTCTCTGCGTGACTGGTGCGGGACAACAGTCACGCTACGAGCGAAAGTGATAGGTGGAGCGGACTATGATATAGAGATGTACACAGTGTGACATATAGAAGTTTTGGTCAGTCCGGGAAGCGTGCACGGCTAGCCGAAATTGTTAAGGCGACCACTCGCGATAAGCGGCAAATTCGTTTTCGAGTCTCGGTCCGGCACAAATTTTCATGTGTCATTAATAGGTAGTAGGCCTACGTTCCTCCCTAACACAGCTGATGCCAAGATATTCGCATTCAGCGGCTTTGTTTAGAATTAATTTCGGACGGCTGTCAATTGTCATTAATGTCTTTTTATCCAGATATCCAGTTATACATCAAATAATGTTTAAAAGTCGATAGACGGAGCCTGCACACCTTATCCATTATGGAATTAACGCAAAAGATGAATTGAAACAATTATCTGCGACAGTCACTTTTTACTTCCTCTCATGACGCGTTTCGAGAGCTTACAACCTCATCTTCACGTGGATCAGTGGATTACATTAAGTTTTTGTTTGCCGGACGTCAGCTGTTTGGTTTGAGTTTAATTTTGCTACAAATAAGGTATAATCAACACTTATTAGCGTAATATAGCATTAGAATTACAGATTTTAAACAATAATAAAGGTACTTACAAAATAGTTCAGCAGAAAGTACCGTCAGATTGGTGATAAATCTACATTTTCATCTTTAGACGTCTGACAAGCACGAAACAACAGCATAAACAGTCCACAAATTGTTCAGATGTTGGTATACAAAGCCGTGTATGAACTGTTGCAGTTTCCAAACCACTGTCTAACATGGACGACGTACGATAAGGCCAAATAACGCCAAAAGGAACTGTATTTTTCTTCAACAGAGCAGACTTCTTTGCTATTAAAAAAGGTTATATACTGACAGTTCTCTTAACAACTTATGTTTTTGTTTATGCACAATGTAGTCTCTCTCTTTGTGCAGGTATTGTAAAAGAAAGTGAAAGAACATTCATAGCAAAAGCATCACACTCTTCCAAAGCTGTATTTCTTTTTATAACTGTAAAAGTCTACTGTATTATATAGACAGTTCATCGAGTTATACGGCTACAGTGACATTCACAGCTAATGCAATGCCTTTCGAATAAAACGAAACTTTCCTTGCTGCGCCGTTACGTATAAAATATTCCACTACAAATGCGCCCCAGTTTTTTCCTCGCTAGTGTGAATTCCGAATAACGAGGAAATAAGGTAACATTATCACCTCAATTCATAAAGTTTCACCAAGAGCTTTGCGGTTTAGTCCTACAACATACCTTCAGGTGATACAAATGTACTGACGATATTTGTTTACTCTGACATTCACAATGATATTTCGTATCATCATGGCGTCTTCAGTCGCAGGGATGTATAAGTTACATTTCAGTACTGCAGTTGTGCTCCCATAAATATATAATAAGTCACACAATAGAAAAGTAATTAATTCTGCAGTTGAATAAACGACAACGTCAAATAGTGTAAGGATGGGAAAGATCTTGTACTCTTACACTGATGTTTAGCACAGCCACACGTAACTGACAACAGATAAAACAAATGTATTCGTCATTCTTCACTTACTTCTTCCATTATCAATTTCGATACTTTCCAGTTACGAGAACAAATATCATCATTTCACTTCTGCCGTTGCTGCTGCTTAGTAATTTCATTGGTAATAAAGGCGCAAATTGTATAACTTCTGGAGTAATTGAATTACGGTGTCCTTTGAGGATGTGTTCGTCAGCATGTTCGCCAATTAATTCGCTAATTAATAGTGCCCTACCTGTACCAGGCCTTTTACAGGTTTAGGTAATACAGTAATAGCATTTATTGTGCTCCTCTTTTTACCAAATTTTTGGTTTTTCTGTGCGCCAGCAAAGATCTATCATAGCATCGGCAACATTCTTATTACAGCCACCGATTTTACTGCTAATTCAACTGCAAACTTCCTAACTCCGCTGTAGACAAAGAACAGTGCTGGGTACTTCTTTCAGGACGCGCTCTACAGTAAATGTTCTAACATTTAAGAAAATTATAACGGTTATATATAGGCAATCGTGAGTATACTGAACGTGCTTGGAGGCAAGTTCCATCCGCGCGGGTCGTACTAAAAGTAGCTGTTTCCTTTACGTCACGTAAATGCATTGAATTTCTGTATACGAGTGGATAGGGTTTCCTTAAAATTAGCACAATTTCAAATATTTGTCAAGAGCAATGACCTTTCTTTAATACTGATTAGATTTCTCTTTTAGTCCTCGTTACAAGCCATGAATGTCCTGCCACCATCGGTACACTTTGTAATCAATGTTCAACCTTTGTCGTTGTCACAGAAAACCGCAGTGATACTGATGTTTTAGCGTTGAGAGAAGCGCAAGGAAACGCGTCTCAAAAGTGTGTTTGTGTGGAATCCTAAGGTGGAACACGGCCTCCAAAAAGCAAGAAAATGTCGTTGGCCTTCGCTGTTTAATTACTTTGCATTCGTAGCATAGTTACGCTTAAACATTCGATCAGTTTGAACAACGTTATCTTCATTTGTCTCTTCTGGTTTTTGCGGGAACCATCAACTTCTGGAATACACCTTTTGTCTCCGTTACAAACATTGTTCCTACAGAGAATTACACAAAAATAATTTGGCTTGTATTTATAATTTTGCTATGCTTTGGTACAGAGAGAACTGCATCTTGGAAGCCACCAGCTTCTAGATTATAACCAAATGTATTGTTCCATATTGCTGTCTTTCTAATCAAACCGTTTTAAACTTTATTTAATAGGACAAGTCTTAATGCCTCTAGCTGCTCCACACTTCCAGATGTTAAAGTAAAGAGGGTCCATTCGCAGCTTTTACATGCACTAGGTGTTCGACCTAATATTGGTAAAACCATGCAAAACAACTTTGATCCGATTCTCTTGGCTGGGCAATGACGAACTCTCCCGTAGTTGTCAGTCATCCCATATCAGACATGGGGGTAAGATAGCGAGTACAGTGAGTGCTCTTATTTACTAGATCCCACAATAGAGTACATTGACAACAATAACTGAGAGTAATTAATTATGTATTACCGGCAAAGAACATATCCGCAAACTGATACATTTCTTCAAGTTCGACAGTTCCAGATGTCTGCCGCAAAAAACAGTGATTTCTTTCAGGACGTTCAGTGTTCAGCTGAAAACAGCGTTCAGTAATATTGTTCTAAATGTGAGTAACTCCTTGACAAAATTCGCATGTTTGTAATCGTCAACGTAATTTAACATTTTACGATAAAACTCTAGACTGCGAACTTGCGTAGGTCGAAAAGAACTTGCTCGTCGAGGTCTCTGCGAAACTTAACAGAGAACAATTACTCAAACATAAACCTTCGTGAATAAATACACTCACTTTCTATTTGATTATTTATTCCTTACGTAATATAATAATAGTTCAATTGTACACAAAGGTAAGAAATCACTTGTCTAAAAATAATGGTATATAAGTAATCAGAATTTGTCTGTCTTAACTGTTTTAATAAAAACCTTGCTACTTCCTTTTAAGTCAGGCATTAAGACAGGTTAGAACCGCATATTAATTCTTTATCACGGCGTAGTTTCGATATCGTGTTGAAATTCTGATGGAAACAACCGGGTTCTTACATTCCAATGTTTCGCAAACTCAGTTCACAACATTCACGCCACAGTAACAATGGCGCAACGGCGTTTATCTTGTAGAAACGCCTAACGATTCCTCGTCTTTTGCTACAGAATTTCACCTCTGTTTCTTAACCAAATATGTTTCACCTGATTGTTTTAGGCATTTTAAGTTATCTACAAAACAAGTGATTGTTATAATAGTGTGTCGTTTCGAGTCATTAACGGGGCCTACTCAGCCTCTTCAGGGCAAATGAGGAGCTGCTTGAATAAAGAAGCAGCGGCATCATCAGGATTAATCTACTGGAGACAGTGGCTGGGGAGATTGACGAGATGTTGACTACCACATGTTTCGTCATCATAGATCGCTCCGCGTACTCTCTTGCAGGCAGCAGTTGCCCAATCGGAACAGGCCTAAGGCGTAATCCGTGGGTGGTGTTCATGTTGTACGTTTTGAGTCATTTGGTTTATATACGTTGTATTTCACAGTAGCAGTTTTGAACACAGAACTGCCAATTGAAACATGTTACGTAAGGAAACAAAACTGAAATCCAGTTGCAAAAAACGTGTAGCAATTAAGATGACTAGCAACCGTGAAAGACTGACTGCAAACATCAATCATACAAAACTGGTGGGTGTTAGATTATAAAATGGTTCAAATGGCTCTGAGCACTATGGGACTTAACATCTGAGGTCATCAGTCCCCTAGAACTCAGAACTACTTAAACCTAACTAACCTAAGGACATCACACACATCCATGCCCGAGGCAGGATTCGAACCTGCGACCGTATGTTAGGTTATAACTGACCGCAAATTTTCTTTTTTAGTTACGTTGCAGTGACACTAAAAATGCCCGGAAACATTTATTGAGTTCCACTTGCAAGGAAACCAATAGAAAGCAGTTGAACAGGGGAGAAAAGATGGCCGTGTAATTATGTAAACTGCATAACTAATGTGCACTACTGTATATTGACGGAAATATGAGACAATATCTGCTGTAGAACATTTCAAAATAAGTGAAACCCTTCTTCGGACGTGTTTAGTAGTAATGGAGGGAGTATACGAATGGAATTTGGAAATAGCGGGTATTTGCATTCCTTTTAACAATACACATTACTTTTCACAGTTTGTGAGTTCGCTATGTGGTCCCATATCTTATTTATATTCTCTTCGGTACTGTAATACTAAACTCTCCTGTGCCCCCCCCCCCCCGCGTTCCCCTCCCTCTCTCCCTCTCCCCCGCCTAAGATTTCTTCCGTACGCTTAACATTTCCGGTCTCTGACGATGAAAATGATTACTGCTGTCTGTCTCATCCGGCAGGTCTCATATGATGGGGAACATGATATTGGTGTTTTTGTTACCTGTCGCTTTCAAGACACAAAAATTCAAGTTTTTTTCACGTTTATTAGCTCTCGCTAGCTCGTACCCTAGTACTTTCCAGTTCCTCTCTGTCTCCCGATGATACATTTATTTTGAGTTTTATCGTTGATTTTCAAAAATCTTTATTCGATTCTTAGTACACTGCTACGTTTCCCGCGACCATATTGTGATTTCACTTAGTTAGTATTTCTGTTTTCCATGTACAGGGCTATTACAAATGATTGAAGCGATTTCATAAATTCACTGTAGCTCCATTCATTGACATATGGTCACGACACACTACAGATACGTAGAAAAACTCATAAAGTTTTGTTCGGCAGAAGCCGCACTTCAGGTTTCTGCCGCCAGAGCGCCCGAGAGCGCAGTGAGACCAAATGGCGACAGGAGACGAGAAAGCGTATGTCGTGCTTGAAATGCACTCACATCAGTCAGTCATAACAGTGCAACGACACTTCAGGACGAAGTTCAACAAAGATCCACCAACTGCTAACTCCATTCGGCGATGGTATGCGCAGTTTAAAGCTTCTGGATGCCTCTGTAAGGGGAAATCAACGGGTCGGCCTGCAGTGCGCGCCGATTGTGGGAGGAACTTGATTATCGGCTTGATGTCTGCCGAATCACTAAAGGGGCACATATCGAACATTTGTTAATGCCTAAAAAAACTTTTTGAGTTTTTGTATGTGTGTGCAAAGCATGGTGAAAATATCTCAAATAATAAAGTTATTGTAGAGCTGAGAAATCGCTTCAATCATTTGTAATAACCCTGTACAATGATATCCCAATCTCTGCCTTCCACTCCTAATTATTTTGATATTGGCGTAACAAAACCGTTACGAATTATCATCATTTTATTAACTACACTTGCTACTTTCTACAGAATTTATAGTTATAGACAACTGCATTTGGTTTTTATATCTATTATTCAGCTTTCTCTTACTCATCAGAAATCGTTTTTAGTTCTATAATGACCAACCTTCAAATTTTAATTCTTTGCAGTTGACAAGATACAATATTGCCAAAATTGAGAGAATAAACTGACAGTTTGCTAAATAATAGTTTCCAGCATATCCTGATTTACTCAACCGTGCCACGAAAGACCGCAATTGCACCTTCACTGGCAAGAGCGGTTGAAGCGCAGTATGAAAGAAAAGTCGTGGTGATTCCTTATTAACGCCGTGTTAGTACTATCGTTGACACTGTTCCGGCTGGTGTCCAGAAACTATTTATCGCATTCTCTTAATTTTTTTAACATTCATACATTGCTCATTATAGGCAAGTGGAGAGGAGTGTCTTCGACGTTAGTTCCTGTCACGTAATTGTGTACCCATTCGTCATTAACATACTTCATTGATTATAAAAGAACGAAACGTAACGCGAATGGATTTGTGACCGCCGCAGGTATCTCAAAACAGCACAATATTAAATAATGTAAATGTCGTGTGACTAGGGTCTCCCGTCGGGTAGACCGATCGCCGTTTGCAAGTCTTTCGATTTGACGCCATTTCGGCGACTTGAGTGTCGATAGGGATGAAATGACGATGATTAGGACAACACACCACCCAGTCCCTGAGCGGAGAAAATCTCCGACACAGCCGGGAATCGAACCCGGGCCCGTAGGATTGACATTCTGTCGCGCTGACCACTCAGCTACCGGGGGCGGATAGCACAATATTAATGATGAGCTAAAGGAACTTTTTTTAACTGTATTTCACATAGTACAATCAATTAAGAGTGTGATTTCGTATTCAGTACTACTTTTTTTTACAAAAGTCTTGTATTCGAGGGAAAATGGAGATAGTGGATACATCTTAAATCCTCTTCCAAAGCGGATCAGTGTTCTTTTTGGCTCCCACTGTGTCTATATTCATGACAGTAAATTCCATCTTCTTTTCATACATCGTTTGCACTTCCATTCGCCTTGTTCCCTTTATACTGACAAGTCCTGAATTTGTGGTTAACCAATCTTTCCAAACGAGAAGTAGCCCAAACATAACAACGAAACGGTCTTTCGCTATGAATCTTGTGACAAACAGCGGTTACTCACCACTCTAGTCAGCGGAGTGATAATGCCATGGATACAGGGGTTCGACGAAATATGGAAACACCGTCGCTTCAACATAAATGCAAACCCTAAACATGCATGAAGGTGGAGCTGTTGTATTTGAACAGTGCCCTCAGTGCCTTAGAAGTGTCAGTCTGATCAGAACAGTGTTCTGTGTAGATGAGAGTGCATTGTGTCAGAGCTAAGTGAATTCGAACGTGGACAAATTGTTGGTGCTTTCAGGAAAAGCGGAAAAAACTTCATCCAATAAAGTTACAACGCGGACGGATGTGTTGAAACAGTACAGTAGTTTCCGCTCTATAAGCAGCAGGTTTCGCTGCTCGCTCGCACCGGGAAATAGAAACAGTGGCGGCTCCGCAGCCAATTTTATTACACGACGCGGCCGGCAGCGGGTGCAACAGAACCCATGTGGACGGGTGGAAAGAAATGTGTCAGGGTTCATAATACGTATTTATATGTGTCGTGTATTATGCATTTCTTGTACGTGGATGTGAATCTGCACATGAACTTTCCTAATCGTCCTCACACCTTTCCGTAAAGCGTGGCCAAATCTTTGTTGGGAAGTAGTTCTGTAGTATAGCAGTGCCAACCTTACTCCTGGCTAGGGGATCAGAGAGACAGCACAGGCAGGTAAAAGTCAAAGACTTTCCAGTGTCACAAGATTTGGGGTGGAGAGGTTGGTCACGGACAAGTGGTTCGACCACCCACTCCACCGGGGCCCAGGAAGACCTCCGGGTGCCCGCCATATTCTAGGAGGGTTACAGAAGACGGGTAAGTGAGCAGACGTGCCCTCAGTGCGTCTGTCTCAATGTTCACGCATGGAGGAGAGGTATTTGAATATTTGTACTAATTCTTTTATTTCCAGCTTCGGATTGTGTAATGTAATGAATGTGCTCGTTTAATTCCGGAAATTTGACCCCCTTGCGTTAAAGTATCTGGTCCCCAGTTTGCCTGTTATCCTCCTCACATAATGAATGTCCTATGTAAAATATTGGGAGACTTTGGTGGTATACATTTGGCCAACGCAATTCCGTCTTACCCGAGAAATGTGCGTGCAGATTAGCATATAATATATCCGAGATATAAGTTGTAAAATTGTAATATCTGTGAACTGAAACAATTGCTGCTATCGCTGTAAAGTCGAGTGATAATGTTTAAAATAAATAGGTAATCAACTGTCACCAATCTTTAACATACCTTAAAAATTACAAAGAAGTCAAGTTAAAGGAATTTATTTAAAATAAAAGCTATAGAATGCAGGGACCCACACATCAGCGTGTGAGCCTTCCAGCCCCTTGCCTAGTTTCGTACAGAAAGGACACGCACTATAGGTAGCGCTCTCAAGCTCCCCTTCCCAGTTATCCGTTGCGCAATTTTGATTCAGGGCTCGACAACATCAACTTTCATCTGGCGTCCCTAGGCAAGGAGGTAAGACGGTAAACTTTCAGTGTGAGTTGCGTGATCATGACAGGTGGTCGTTGAAGAGGACTGTGACGAAAAATAAGAGGGCGACGGCTGCAAAAGCCGCTGCAGAACTGAGTGTCGCCCTTGTGAACCCCGTCAGCACCAAAACAACACGAAGGGAGCTCCATAAGCTGGGAACTGCGGGGCTAGCTGGATTTCAAAAACCGCACATCAGTGATGCAAAAACCTGTAACATGAAAACATGGTCCAGAAGCCATAAAACCTGGACTATGGAGCAATGCAAGAAAGTTACTTGGTCGGATGACTCTTGTCTCACACTATTTCCAACTTCTGACCGAGTTTACGTGTGGCATACGCCGTCCCAAGCCTAACGTGCAGACTGCATCTACATCTACATCTACATCTACATCCATACTCCACAAGCCACCTGACAGTGTGTGGCGGAGGCCACCTTGAGTACCTCTATCGGTTCTCCCTTCTATTCCAGTCTCGTATTGTTCGTGGAAAGAAGGATTGTCGGTAAGCCTCTGTGTGGGCTCTAATCTCTCTGATTTTATCCTCATGGTCTGTTCGCGAGATATACGTAGGAGGGGGCAATATACTGCTTGACTCCTCGGTGAAGGTATATTCTCGAAACTTCAACAAAAGCCCGTACCGATCTACCGAGCGTCTCTCCTGCAGAGTCTTCCACTGGAGTTTATCTACCATCTCGGTAACGCTTTCGCGATTACTATATTACCCTGTAACGAAGCGCGCTGCTCTCCGTTGGATCTTCTCTATCTCTTCTATCAACCCTATCTGGTACGGATCCCACACTGGTGAGCAATATTCAAGCAGTGGGCAAACAAGTGTACTGTAACCTACTTCCTTTGTTTTCGGATTGCATTTCCATAAGATTCTTCCAATGAATCTCAGTCTGGCATCTGTTTTACCGACGATCAACTTTATATGATCATTCCATTTTAAATCACTCCTAATGCCTACTCCCAGATAATTTATGGAATTAATTGCTTCCAGTTGCTGACCTACTTTATTGTAGCTAAATGATAATGGATCTTTCTTTCTATGTATTTGCAGCACATTACACTTGTCTACATTGAAATTCAATTGCCATTCCCTGCACCATGCGTCAATTCGTTGCAGATCCTCCTACATTTCAGTACAATTTTCCAGTGTTACAACCTCTCGATATACCACAGCATCATCCGCAAAAAGACTCAGTGAACTTCCGATGTTATCTACAAGGTCGAGAGGGAAACATGGCGGGGTCGGTGATGTTTTGGGCAACCATATCACGGAATTCCAAGGGGTAATGCTAGGTCGCATTCCTACCAAGGATCATGTGACAGTTTTGGCTGATCACGTCCATCCCATGTACATAATGTTTGTTCCCCAATGGTGACGCCGTGTTCTAAGACGATGGGCCCCCTTTTCACGCCGACGGCTGGTATTGTTTGAAGGGATAGCTGCTTCAAAAATCTACGGTTACCAGCCATTGAATTCTGGTCCCTATTTTTACTGGACCAGAGGTGGGAATCTTCCTACACGTCGGTCAGGGGGCCTGAAGATGGCTTAATATATCGTCGAAACTGGTAGCCCAGTAAAATAATAATTTGGAAATTTGGACGGCTGAAAAGTGTTTTGAGACATTGTGTACTGAACAGCCGAGGTCTCGCAACCATCTGTGAAAAGATGGACATCCTGCCTCGGGCATGGGTGTGTGTGATGTCTTTAGGTTAGTTAGGTTTAAGTAGTTCTAAGTCTAGGGGACTTATGACCTCAGATGTTAAGTCCCATAGTGCTTAGAATTTGAAAATATCGACGTACAGAGACCCTCAGGAAATATGTCATTCAGCACATCCCGCCCGTTCAAACTCCAACGTCGGGGTGCACCATCACACCGGAAGACGATTGACGGCAGCAGCTGTTCGATCTGCGGTAGCAGGAACTGTTCGAGCATGGCCAGGTAAACGTTTCACGTTACTGTTCTCTCTGCGCACAAAAGTGATCCTATCACACCGTGTCATGAATTATGGATACACCAAACGTTAAGCTTTGGGCTGTCACGGATTTGTTCACGTGTGTCGTGTGGCTTTACGGAACCTCATATTTTAATGATGTGGCGATTTACATGTCCAGAAATGTAGAACATTGCTTTACCTGAGTAAAGGCATTTTTTCTCTTACACATAATTCGTTGCTTTTTTTTCTCAAATTATTGGTAATCTGACATGTGTTTCTATTGGCGTTGTGCCTCTGTTTGTCTTCCTTTTGTAATTTCTCATATTCCCAAGGAAAGAACATAATAAAAACCATCACGTGACAGGGGGCAGGTTGTTACACCGTAACATCTAACCCCAATGAAATTGTATCAAATTTCCCCACACATCACCATGTCATATTCGGTTACAGATACACACACACACACACACACACTCACTGGTCATACCGGACTCCATTACCGCAGCAACGTATTTTCGCCACCTGTCCCTGTCTTGGGCTATTTCCTTCCATTCACCTTCAATACCTAGGCTCCTCAAATCAGCCTTCACATTGTCCTCCCATCCACGCCTCGGTCTCCCCACAGGACGTTTTCCCTCTAGGTGCCCTACCAGTACTCTGCGCGCTGCCCTGTCCTCATCCATTCCAGATACGTGACCCGCCCATCGCAGCCTTCGTGATTTAATAATACTGGTTATGTCAGGGCTTGAATAGAGTTGGTGAACCTCTTCGTTATGCCGTTTTCGCCACTCTCCGCTAATGTCATTCCTTTTTGCTCCGAAAATTTTCCTCAAAATTTTGTTTTCAAATACTCGAAACGGCTTTTCATTTTGCACAGTGAGAGACCAAAACCATACAGCATAACTGGTAGAATAATAGTTTTGTATATTCCAATCTTTAAATTCCTAGACAATATCCGTGATGAAAGTAATCTATTCAGTGAAAAGTTGCACGCATTTCCCGCCCGTAATCTCTTCTTCAGTTCGGATTCAATCTCATTTCTCGAAGTGATGTCCACGTCTAGATACTTAAATGTGTTCACTTTTTCAAACTGCATGTCTCCAACTCTTAACATTTCCTGATCTACTGCTGTTGGCATTCTAGTAGTAACCAGGTATTTAGTTTTGTGTTCACTTATCCTTAGACCTACATCTTCACTACCCTTGATTAACGCATTCGCATTTGTTGTTACAGATTCGTTCCTATCGCTAATGATGTTTAGATCATCTGCTTACCCTAATATCTTGATATTTCCATTTAACTCCACACCCTCTGAATTATCTGCTGCCATTCGTACAATATATTCTAGGGCTAAATTAAAAAGTAGCGGAGACAGGGTATCTCCCTGCTTAAGTTCGTTCTTTATTACAAATTCTTCCGACTCCAATTTCCCCACGCGTACTCTACCTTTTGTGTTTTTCAAAATCGCTTCTATAAGTCTAACATACTTCTATGGTATTCCAAGTTCCAAAAGAATTCTGTACAATTTTGATTGCAATACTGAATCATATGCTTTTGTAAAATCTATGAAAAGATTATGAACTGGTTTATTGTATTCCCATTTCTTTTCCAAAATTTGACGAAGGTGAATATTTGGTCTGTAGTTGATCCGTTCCTCCGACAGCCAGCTTGGTAACCCCCAAAATTTCGTCTGCATATGGTGTAAGCCTGCTTAGCAGAATATTCGAGAAAATTTTGGAACATACTGGTAATAGCGATATCCCTCTATAATTACTACAATCCATCTTGTCGCCCTTCTTAAAAATTGGGATCAGAGTCGACTCCTGCCACTCTTCAGGTATCGTCTCTGAGTTCCATACTTTAGTTATCACTTTGTGAACTACTTCCACCAATTTCTGTCCCCCATTTTTAACTAATTCTGCAGTTATGCAATCTGATCCTGGTGCTTTATGGTTTTTCAATTTGTTCATTGCATCTCTTTCTTCCTTTAACGTTGGCTCAGGTATCTGGGGTTCTGCTGTATGTATTTCGTACGCCTGCTCATTTCCTGCTTCCTGGTGTACATTTAATAGATGCTCAAAATACGCCCTCCATTTCCTTAATATAGCACTCGGGTCTGTCAGTATTCCCCCGGCATCCCCTCGAAGTGCATTTGTCAGATACCCATCATTTTTAAATTCTAGAGAAATTTTAAAAATTTTATCGCCCTCCTGAAGTTGTTGTTGATGTTTTTTTCCTTTTTTTTGCTTGAATTGATGTACAAAAAAGCTGCATTGCTATTACAAAAATACTCGGAGAAGAAAAAATTACAATAAGATGTAGAAGCAGCGATTCCTCTCGCAGTTTCTAATGCTGAAAGTCACCCTCCAGCAATCAGCAAGAAAAATGTATCATCAGGTGCTGCCATCTACCGGCGGTTAATTTAAAATTCGAATGTAACGAGTCACCCCGTGTAATAACGTGTAATAACTAGCCCCAGTAGCCAGCTACTGGTTTGGGTGATTCGCTCTCTGTAGACGCCGCTCCTCCCGAATACGATTTCATTGTCTTAACCACTGTGCCATTTTGCAACTGCTTGTGACTTCAGCTCTGTAAAGCAATACGGAGCTGGTTTGGAATTTAAACGTGAACACTGGCGACGATTTGGTGACCAGAAACTCTTCCCCTTCACGTTCAAATTCCAGTGCAGCAAATGCTACCCGCCACCTGCGTTCGAACCAGCTCCCTGTGGGTTAGGCCGCACTGCCGACCGCAATTAGCGCCCCCTGGTATGGAGGCGGCTTCTGCGCCACTGCATCAAGTTAAATACTGGCTGTGCCGGGCTGCAGCGCCGGCTGTGGCTTCGCTGTCACACGTAATTGTGTCCTCCCCTCCTCCCACCCCCTTCACCTCCCTCAACCCACCCTCAGGATAAAAGCACAGCTCATTGCGACGATTCTGTTTTCCACTTCTGCGCGAAAGAGACAGATAAAGTAGGTGCTCATCTTGTACAGGCAAGGTTCATCGACACAAAAGCACAACGTGTCTTAACGAAACGTTAGTCGTCGTCAGCATGTTCTGAGTTCTGGTCACACGGGCCAGACGGAACCTAACGACCGCCGCGTCATCGACTGCCAATTACGTTTTTTTTTTTCAAAATGGTTCTGAGCACTATGGGACATCTGAGGTCATCAGTCCCCTAGAACTCAGAACTACTTAAACCTAACTAACCTAAGGACATCACACACATCTATGCCCCTAGAACCTCTCGGTCACAACGGCCGGCTTAAGGGTGGTTTTTTTTTTTTTTTTTTTTTTTTTTTTTTTTTTTTTTTTTTTTTTGCGGTATGGAGTGGCGGCGGGTCACCACACCACTCTCTCGGCCGTTGTCGGATTTCCAGAAATTGGAACCGCTACGAAGATGCCTTGTTAAGTCTGATAAAAAAAGCAAGAAAAAAAGGTTTGTTTCGTAAACAACTCACTTTACTTCTCGACACAGTCTCCTTTGAGGTATATACACTCGGTCCAGCGATTCTCCAGCTTTTTCATCCCACTGTCAATCTCTGCAAAATACTCGTCGACTGCAACTATCACTTACTCATTTGATGAAAATTTTTTCCCATCAAGCAAGAGTTTCAAGTTAGTGAACAAGAAGTCACATGGGGCTAAGTCTGATGAACAGAGTACATGAGGGACCAATTTAAAGCCGATCCATGCACTGTGGCCATTGTTAGCTCAGATGCATGGGGCAGTGCATTATGCTGGTGAATGAGCACTTTCTTGCGTGCCAACCATGATCTTTTATCAAATGGTTCAAATGGTTCTAAGCACTACGGGACTTAACATCTGAGGCCATCAGTCCCCTAGAACTTAGAACTACTTAAACCTAACTAACCTAAGGACATCACACACATCCATGCCCAAGGCAGGATCCGAACCTGCGAGCGTAGCAGCAGCACGGTTCCGGACTTAAGAGCCTAGAACCGCTCGGCCACAGCGGCAGGCTGATCTTTTTTCAGCCAACGTATGTTCCAACAATGAAGCAGGGTCTAATTATGTTCTGCCTTTTTCCAAGTAATCCCAAAATATACTGGCCGTCACCTTACCAATTGACAAAATGGTCTTCGCCTTCTTCGTTTTGGCTACCGTTTTGATTCGGTTCCAGATATCACCAACAGTCACAAATCAGCGCAAAAAGCCTTGCAGATTGCGAATGAACATTAAATTGTGTTGAATTGTTGTGCTGGATGCGCCTTTGGTTGACTGTGAGCAATCGCGGCATCCACCTCGCACACAGCTGCTTCATAGCCAATTTTCCGTGCAAGATATTACCCATTCCCTCAGTTGAGATGCCTACAATCTCAGCAATTTAATGAATTTTTGTTCGGTGTTTGTGCATTACCGTGTCGTCGATTTTGTCAAGAACTCAATAGGACGGCCGGTGCGCGCTTTGTGCTCGGTACTTGTCCGATCACGTTTGAATTCATTCGTCCAAAATTGAATGGTTTTCAAGAATGGTGCAGAGTCCGCGAGAACTTCATCCAGTTCTGCTTTGATTTGTGCAGCAATCCAACCTTTGAAAGGAAAATGTTTAATGACAGCACGAAACTTGGTTGTCTCCATTCCAACCGGAGTCGACACACTAATTCAACAGCTGTCAACAATGAACTGTGCGTTGCACATTGTTGAAATTCTTCATACGACCCTTGGAATAATTAAGCTTACCAACCACGAAGACGTCATAGAATGTTCTATTTTCTCGTGAAAATTTACCAGAATTATCAAAGCATCCTCGTACTTCCTATTTGCGTAGGTCCTCAGTTGGCATCACGAGGCTGAGGGCACCTGGTTTCAGTCTTCCGGCCAAGTAAAAATCCCTGACAGAACTTGGAATCGAACCTGGGTCATCCGCATAATGACCAAACATGCTGACAGCTAAGCTACGTTTTTCCTGGTAAAAATCATGGCACAAATAATGCCACAAAAACTATAAAGATATTCAGCTACAAGAAGTAACCTACGGTGCAATGTCCAACTTCTTGGAAGGTGTTTCTAACAGGTCACATTTTAAGACAAAGTGGCCATCAATGACAAATAAACTATTTGAGAAGTCTCAGAAGAACATAAAAATAGTTTATATTAAGTTTTCATCATAGTTGATGGCACTATAATGAAATTAATTTGGCTGCAAGTCCCTGGTCTTTTGGCAACACAGCACCAGAAACTGTTAACATTCATAGCTTGTTACAATGTAGACTTCAAAAACGTCCCTGTGACGTTGGCAGATTTAGTGTGTTTATCACTCTGGGCAGCTTTGGTTTTTGATGAATAATGGTGATTTATACTTGAAGCATCGAATTCAAGATACCATTTATCTCACAGTGCTTCTTCAAGTAGACTTTAAATTTTGGCCCACTATTAGTCTTTGATAATCACTTACAGTTCTTGTAGTTCTAGTCTGTGATTCAGTACGCAAAATTAAAATATTTTCATCTTTGCAAAAACTGACAAAAGATTCTGAAAAACAGTTTTCAGGCTGACATCTGAGACAACCATGCAACTACGTACGTATCGCTCTCGTAGGGACCATGTAAAAGCATGCAATAATCCCCATGTATTGTTTCTACGGTTGTAGCAAATTCTTTGGAAGAGTTTGTTCTTTTCGTCAGGAGGAATGAAATTTTCAATGATTAAGTTACTCACCATCAGTTCCTTTAAAAATAGATCTCGCTCCTTCTGAAGATCACGCCTTTCTCTATTATATTCTTATATTCTTATTTCCTGTCTGACATCAGTTACCTTAGCAAACAGCTTTGTTGATTTCAATGTTTTAAACTCGGCTTCATGAACAAGATTCTCATATGTAGGTCTTACGTCATAAGCAGCATCTCCTTGTTCTTCAATTTTTTGTCTCATTTCTGCTTCTTTTGTCTTGCATTCAGCTATCTGCTGATTTTGTATTTCTAATGCTTTCTGCTGTTCATTCGTGTGATCGATTATATTCTTCGCTCCTCAAAGTAATCTTGCTTCGCGTTTCGCGTGTCTGTGATTCCTGATATTTTGAAATGAGTTTTCCGGCAGCAGTACTTTCTTTTTCTCAAGAGTTTCAGCCATATACGGAGGAGGACGGTTGTAACTGTACCCGACAACAAATTGGTCTCCCCCAGAATACATCTCGCAAATTCCGTGTAACAATGGGCAGTGAGGAAGATATTCCATAAGTTTCTTCAGGTATTCCACATCCAACTGCAGCCACGCACTGGTGATTAGCCTTTCTACTACCAAGATTTTTATTTCACTCAGAACCACTGGGGTCATACTGAACCCAAGTAATTGACATGAGGTATATCGACAGTATCTTAATGAACTATCATAAGAACATACATCACAGCCCTTCAGCGTAGCAGTCATCATTCTATATCCAAACCTATTTTATGCAAGAAACAAAAAGAAATTATACTAGAGTTATACAGACTTCAGTGGTAATCAGTGCAATAAATCATGAATAGATTTTAATGTGTTGCAGCTATAGAACTCTACAAAACAAGTGAGATAACTTTTCAGTGTGCTTATGGAGCCATATTGACCCCAGAGGTTAAGAGGTGTGGCAAAAAACACTAACGCTGGGTACAGAAATACGCATGACATGATATTTTCACTATTGCAGGTGTTTAGGATAACATATGTTCAACGTAACATGCATCATTCTACTTTCATAAATGTTACATTCAAGAAACAAACAAACATTTTCAATTGGGATCATTTTGACTCCTACTGTACTTAGCGCAAAAAACCATGAATAAATTTTCATGTGTTGCAAATATAAAAATGAACGAAATATCATTGGAAAAAACGATACAGAGGAGGAAAGTCATATATTTTGAAAATGATAGTTTTGAAACCAACGGAAATATATATTTCCAATTAATGTAGAATAATGAAATTTCGGAAATACATTTGTCTAGGTGACATTTTTAAGTGATTAACATAGCAAGATTCAAGTTAATGTAAGAGCGAAATAAGCCACTGCAGATGTGAAATGCTGGCAGCTTAATAACGAGCGTAATCGCCAGAATGTTGACTGCAAGCATGGAAACGTGTATACATTGTGTTGTACAGGTGCCGGATGCCAGGATATGGGATGGAGTTCCATGCCTGTAGCATTTGATCGGTCAATACAGGGACGATTAATGCTGTTTGTGAATGACGGTTGAGTTACCGTCCGATGATGTCCCACATGTGCTCGATTGGAGACAGATCTGGTGATCGTGCAGGCCAGGGCAACATGTCGACACTCTGTAGAGCATGTTGGGTTTCAACAGCGGTATCTGAGCGAGCGTTTTCCTGTTGGGAAGCAGCTTCAGGAATGCTGTTCACGAATGACAGCACAACAATCGAATCATCAGATGGACTAACAAATTTGTAGTCAATGTGCGTGAGATAACCACGAGAGTGAACCTGCTGCCATACGAAATCGAGCCGCAAACCATAACTTCAGATGTAGGTCCAACAGTGTCTGGCACGCAGACAGGTTGGTTGCGGGCTCTCAACTACACTCCTGGAAATTGAAATAAGAACACCGTGAATTCATTGTCCCAGGAAGGGGAAACTTTATTGACACATTCCTGGGGTCAGATACATCACATGATCACACTGACAGAACCACAGGCACATAGACACAGTCAACAGAGCATGCACAATGTCGGCACTAGTACAGTGTATATCCACCTTTCGCAGCAATGCAGGCTGCTATTCTCCCATGGAGACGATCGTAGAGATGCTGGATGTAGTCCTGTGGAACGGCTTGCCATGCCATTTCCACCTGGCGCCTCAGTTGGACCAGCGTTCGTGCTGGACGTGCAGACCGCGTGAGACGACGCTTCATCCAGTCCCAAACATGCTCAATGGGGGACAGATCCGGAGATCTTGCTGGCCAGGGTAGTTGACTTACACCTTCTAGAGCACGTTGGGTGGCACGGGATACATGCGGACGTGCATTGTCCTGTTGGAACAGCAAGTTCCCTTGCCGGTCTAGGAATGGTAGGACGATGGGTTCGATGACGGTTTGGATGTACCGTGCACTATTTAGTGTCCCCTCGACGATCACCAGTGGTGTACGGCCAGTGTAGGAGATCGCTCCCCACACCATGATGCCGGGTGTTGGCCCTGTGTGCCTCGGTCGTATGCAGTCCTGATTGTGGCGCTCACCTGCACGGCGCCAAACACGCATACGACCATCATTGGCACCAAGGCAGAAGCATCGCTGAAGACGACACGTCTCCATTCGTCCCTCCATTCATGCCTGTCGCGACACCACTGGAGGCGGGCTGCACGATGTTGGGGCGTGAGCGGAAGACGGCCTAACGGTGTGCGGGACCGTAGCCCAGCTTCATGGAGACGGTTGCGAATGGTCCTCGCCGATACCCCAGGAGCAACAGTGTCCCTAATTTGCTGGGAAGTGGCGGTGCGGTCCCCTACGGCACTGCGTAGGATCCTACGGTCTTGGCGTGCATCCGTGCGTCGCTGCGGTCCGGTCACAGGTCGAAGGGCACGTGCACCTTCCGCCGACCACTGGCGACAACATCGATGTACTGTGGAGACCTCACGCCCCACGTGTTGAGCAATTCGGCGGTACGTCCACCCGGCCTCCCGCATGCCCACTATACGCCCTCGCTCAAAGTCCGTCAACTGCACATACGGTTCACGTCCACGCTGTCACGGCATGCTACCAGTGTTAAAGACTGCGATGGAGCTCCGTATGCCACGGCAAACTGGCTGACACTGACGGCGGCGGTGCACAAATGCTGCGCAGCTAGCGCCATTCGACGGCCAACACCGCGGTTCCTGGTGTGTCCGCTGTGCCGTGCGTGTGATCATTGCTTGTACAGCCCTCTCGCAGTGTCCGGAGCAAGTATGGTGGGTCTGACACACCGGTGTCAATGTGTTCTTTTTTCCGTTTCCAGGAGTGTAGCATCCTTCTCCCAACAACATGGCCATCACTGGCACCGAGGCAGAACCAGCTTTCATCAGAAAATCCAACAGACCTCCACGTTGCCCTCCGATGAGTTCTTGCTTCACACAACGTAAGTTGCAAATGGCGACTGTGGCTCAAATTGCAGTTGCAGATGCAGTACGATGCGCCAGAACCATACGCCGAACGCGATGGTATTCCCTTTCGGTATTGCCACTTCGCTGTTCGGAGCCTGGTCATCCTGCGACCGTACATTCTCGTCATCACCGCTGCCAGAAATCATTTACAGTGGCTGCATTCCTGCCACATGTTTCTGCCGTATCGCAGAAGGAAAATCCAGCTTCTAGTAGCCCCATTACACGAGCTCGTTCGATCTTAGTGAACTGTTGATAACGTCGTTTTTGTTGCCTTAAAGGCATTCTTGACTAACATTAACTCACCACGTCCAATGTCAAAGGTAACTAACGCTCACCACCGTTGCAGTGTTTATTTATAACAAACCTGATTTGCTCCTCATAGTGGCGCTATTAGCATCTACATCTTTCAGGTGTAGAAACGCACCTACCAACTTTCGTCTATGTTGCACACCTCCTTCTTGGTGTTGCGATATTTCCTTCGTCAGTATACCTTAAAAGTATGAAACGCAATCAGCCACATGTCTTGTTCAATGTGTCAGCCACACTGTGTTTCGGGGGCAAGAATCACGCCACACGGCTGAAAACCACAGATACATTTAACGTCCTCACTAGAGTCGGTTGGTATAAAACAGCGCAGAATCAGGCAGTTGCGAACTACAGTCTTCCTCGAAACAACAATAGGTTACTGGCAGAATTACAAATTTTCTTAGAATTCAGATATAACTGCGTGACGAAATTCACTAGAAATGTGGATGAAACATATATAAATACGTATGTGTTTGTACGTGTGTCTGCGTCTCTCTCTCTCTCTCTCTCTCTTTCTGTCTGTGTGTGTGTGTGTGTGTGTTCAAAAATGGCTCAAATGGCTCTGAGCACTATGGGACTTAACTTCTGATGTCATCAGTCCCCTAGAACTTAGAACTACTTAAACCTAACTAACCTAAGGACATCACACACATCCATGCCCGAGGCAGGATTTGAACCTGCGACCATAGCGGTCGCGCGGTTCCAGACTGTAGCGCCTAGAACCTCTCGGCCACTCCGGCCGGCTCTGTGTGTGTGTGTGTGTGTGTGTGTGTGTGTGAGAGAGAGAGAGAGAGAGAGAGAGAGAGAGAAATACGAGGGTTAGAATTTAAACAGTGGCAACTATTTATTCACAACCGATACAAAAGACTTACATGTTTGCATCTGTTACTGTCCTTCAGAGTAGTCACCAGCGTTGTGTAGAACCTGTTGCCAACTTGAAACGAGGCTCGTCTGATCAGCCAACATGATTCCAGACGTCAACAGTCCAATGTCGGTGTTGACGGGCCCAGGCGAGGCGTGAAGGTTTGTGTCCTGCAGCCATCAAGGGTACACGAGTGGGCCTTTGGTTCCGAAAACCCATATCGATGATATTTGGTTTAATGGTTCGCGCGATGACACTTGCTGATGGCCCAGCACTGAAATCTGCCGCAATTCGCGGAAGGGTTGCATTTCTGTCACGTTGAACGATTATCTTCAATCGTCGTTTCTGCCGTTCTTGTAGGATCTTTTCCGACCACAGCGATGTCGGAGATTTGATGTTTTACCATATTTCTGATACTCACGGTGCACTCGTGAAATGGTCGAACGGGAAATCCTCCTTTCATCGCTACCTCTAAGATGCTGTGTCTCACCGGTCGTGCGCCGACTGTAACACCACGTTCAAACTCACTTAAATCTTGATAACCTTCCATTGTAGCAGCAGCAGCAGCCGATCCGACAACTGCGCCAGACACTTGTTGTCTTATATAGGCTTGCCGACAGCAGCGCCTGCCGTATTCTGCCTGTTTTCATATCTCTGTATTTCAATACGCAAGCCTATACCAGTGTAGAACGGCCCTCGTCCACCGTGTCAAATAGTTCCGGCGAGCCGGCCGCGGTGACCGAGCGGTTCTAGCCGCTTCAGTCCGGAACCGCGCGACTGCTACGGTCGCAGGTTCGAATCCTGCCTCGGGCATGGATGTGTGTGATGTCCATAGGTTAGTTAGGTTTAAGTAGTTCTAAGTTCTAGGGGACTGATGACCTCAGATGTTAAGTCCCATAGTGCTCAGAGCCATTTGAACGATTTTTTAGTTCCGGCCAGATTAGTATACAGCGATGAAATGATAATTGAATCAAGACCCTAAGCTGTCGACAGGCGTTGATATACATCAACGGTGACAGTTGAAAATGTGTGCCCCGACCGGAACTCGAACCCGAGATCTCCTGCTTACATGGCAGACGCTCTACACGTCAGAAAGAACAGGTACTATCTTCATATATTAAGGCTAACCGGCCATTGACCTTCTTTTTCTGTGCTGGATGCACACGCATTGTCCGAACTCTTACGGGACTCGGTAAGATTGTCTGCCGCGAGTAATGAGTGTAATGGGCAGGGGTACTACGAATGTAGCGTGTGTCTCACGGGGAGCGCGAAAGGGATAAATCCCTGCAGTCACACTCCTCTGTGCCCTCGATGGCTCTGATAGAGCGTCTGCTATATAAGCAGGAGATCCCGGGTTCGAGTCCCGGTCGGGGCACACATTTTCAACTGTCCCCGTTGATGTACAGGGTGATTCAAAAAGAATACCACAACTTTAAAAATGTGTATTTAATGAAAGAAACATAATATAACCTTCTGTTATACATCATTAGGCCGGCCGAAGTGGCCGTGCGGTTAAAGGCGCTGCAGTCTGGAACCGCAAGACCGCTACGGTCGCAGGTTCAATCCTGCCTCGGGCATGGATGTTTGTGATGTCCTTAGGTTAGTTAGGTTTAACTAGTTCTAAGTTCTAGGGGACTAATGACCTCAGCAGTTGAGTCCCATAGTGCTCAGAGCCATTTGAACCATACATCATTACAAAGGGTATTTAAAAAGTTTTTTTTTCACTCAAAAACAAGTTCAGAGATGTTCAATATGGCCCCCTCCAGACACACGAGCAATATCAACCCGATACTCCAACTCGTTCCACACTCTCTGTAGCATATCAGGCGTAACAGTTTGGATAGCTGCTGTTATATCTCGTTTCAAATCATCAATGGTGGCTGGGAGAGGTGGCCGAAACACCAGATCCTTAACATACCCCCATAAGAAAAAATCGCAGGGGGTAAGATCAGGGCTTCTTGGAGGCCAGTGATGAAGTGCTCTGTCACGGGCTGCCTGGCGGCCGATCCATCGCCTCGGGTAGTTGACGTTCAGGTTTCATAACTAACCTTTTTCGTAGGACTCTCCATACAGTTGATTGTGGAATTTGCAGCTCTCTGCTAGCTCTGCGAGTCGATTTTCCTGGGCTGCGAACAAATGCTTGCTGGATGCGTGCTACATTTTCATCACTCGTTCTCGGCCGTCCAGAACTTTTCCCTTTGCACAAACACCCATTCTCTGTAAACTGTTTATACCAACGTTTAATACACCACCTATCAGGAGGTTTAACACCATAATTCGTTCGAAATGCACGCTGAACAACTGTCGTCGATTCACTTCTGCCGTACTCAATAACACAAAAAGCTTTCTGTTGAGCGGTCGCCATCTTAGCATCAACTGACGCTGACGCCTAGTCAACAGCGCCTCAAGCGAACAAATGTACAACTAAATGAAACTTTATAGCTCCCTTAATTCGCCGACAGATAGTGCTTAGCTCTGCCTTTTGTCGTTGCAGAGTTTTAAATTCCTAAAGTTGTGGTATTCTTTTTGAATCACCCTGTATATCAACGCCTGTCGACAGCTTAGGATCTTGATTTAATTATCATTTCATTCTAAGAGAGCTGTATGCTCAACGATGGTATCTGTTCTTTCGGACGTGTCCGAAAGAACAGATACCATCTTCATATAGTATACAGCGTTTTAACACCTGAAGATTGTATGATACGGCTGTCAAGTTCAAACAGCACAGTAAATCCTGATAAGAAATAAAAGCACAATATCCACAACTATTACATGAATGACCGGGGTGGGAGAAGGTAGGCCCCCGGCGTTAGCAGACGGCGCTATCGTCCTCCTCCAACAACGTCAACGTCGAAACTTTCTTCCCGAGGAATCTTAACCCTGATGTCCACTTCCATTCACTTGACAGGCTATGCTTCGAAGAAACTGCAGGAGAACAGGAATTTATTTACTTCTGATCATTCTTTCTTCTGACAATCGCAGGAAGTGTTATCTTTGATGTCTATCCGACGTGTGGAAAAGAGTTGAACCATGGTTGGTACATATTTGTACCAAGGTAGTTATCATCTTCCTCTCCGTCTAAAATTTTGGGCAGCGACAGAGACGCACCCTTGTAATCGTACCTCACTGTACTTGTCAGGGCGTGGTTTACCTTCAACTGGAAGGAGAATGCAACGACGTAGCAACCAACGCGGAGGAATATACAGTGTGTGGGGTGACGGCAGAGTACAGTCGCTGCTGATCGCGTTGGCAGCTAAATTCCTCGGCCACTTTCAGCGATTCCAGCAGCGGACGTGCCGGAAAACAGCAGGCGGGTCACGCGGGGGCAATTTGTTATCCGCCGGCGCGACTAATGAACGCCGATTCGATTGACAACTGTGCATTACGCGTAATCCTCAAAGGAAGCGCCTGCATCAAAACACGGCTTAATGGCCTGCAGCCGGGCCCACGCGCAGCTTCCTGGCCAATTTTCGCCTCCGCCCTCCCCGGCAGATAAGCGTTCATTAAGGTCAGCTCGGAGAAAACGTAATAAAGAATAATTAACTTATTATTAGCCGTCCGCTTTTTCGTTAATTTCACTTTTGTCTTTAAACGGAAACTTGGCGAATCTCTCTTAAGCAGATTGCCTCTTTCTTGGGACAGCTTTTATTCTCGGCGAGAGCTCGATACAGCCGAATTTAAAATACGATCTTTCTTCTTGGGTCATTAACCTACGAAAAGGCTTGTAAAACATTGATTTATTGGTTGACTTACGTCCCAGACATCGCGGCTGTTCCTCATTCGTTTTCTTATACTTCTCCAATTTCACTACACACTTTGAGGGCTTTTAGTGGGTTCTGAGTAGGTATCATTCCTGGAAACGTATCCCTTTCAGGCTGCAGAAACTAGCTTGTGAATTGGTGTTTCTACCCTCTGTCGACTGATGGGTGGAAGAGCGACTGTAGTTCATAGTGTCTCTGGCAATTATTACACACATAACCAATTAACTAATGTAGAAACAACGCCAGATACTAATCGCTGCTGTAGGCGTTAGCCCCAGCTGTAGAAGAAGAGGCAGCCAAGTGTAGCTCACGTACACCATGAACTTTGTATGTGCTTACCATAGGCGTTGTTACTGCTGTAACCAATAGCAAATAAATAAACACTTTCGCAGTTAACGTATTTACTGGCCACTAACCTTCCCAGGATATCACACTGGACGTACCACGGACAACTACACCAATACTAAAGCATTTTAGCCGTCAGCTGTTTCATTTAACGTATATGTCATCTACTGGTTTCGGTCATAGACCATCATCACTGGATGTAAGGTAAAGCACATCAGTTAAAAACATACCCCACTTTCCTTTTAAGCTGATACAACATGAAAATTGTCACAGAGAAACCACCAAAGCAACTATCATCACCTCTCCTTGAAATACCAACGAATATGTCTCACAATGCTTCATCTCATATTGACAATGTACCAATTGCAGTAGTTCAAAAGAAAAACGTCTTTTGAATGCTGCACGTTAAGTTCCTTTATTTGTCTTGCGCACCCAACCTCGTTTCGCCTCAGTTATAAGGCATCTTCAGTGGGTGTCCTGAAATAGAACACGATTTTTTCGTTTACACGTACATTTTAAATTTGCGCGCATGGGTTATAGATTCAAAACACTTCAATGAGAACGAAAAAATTGTGTTATATTTCAGGACACCCACTGAAGATGCCTTGTAACTGAGGCGAAACGCGTCTAGTTGTACAAGATAATAAAGAAACTTAATGTGCAGCATGCAAGAGGAATTTTTCTTTTAAACTACTGTAATTTACACAGAGCTGCTGCGAAAATGGCCAACACAAGCAACTTATTAATGTACCAGTTGTCTATTTGTGAGAAATGTTCGTTAGTACTCCATGAACAGGATGTGATAGTTGTTTGGGTGGTTTCTCTGTGAAAATCATGATGGTGTATCCGTTTAAAAAGTTTTTTAGAAAGGTTCCAGAGGAGCTATTCCGATTGATGTCAAGCATGTATCAAACGCTGCTAAAGACTGCGTTAGAACTGAAGACCAGAGGTAAATATCATAAGCAGGTAAGAGCCCAGTTGTTGCTCTTGCAACAACAAAACGTCAACATACATTCGAATTGCAGTGGAAACCCGTGCAGCACATGAAACTGAAGAAACAAAAGACATGTTTTTAACGCAGCTTCAGATACCTGTGTTGTTGAAATTAATGGAATTACAGAACCTTCAAACAGAAAACAAAAGCTAAAAATGAATCCAGAGAACAAATCTACTAACACGGATTACTGGTATGAAACATGATTATTGTATAGTAAAAGTTTCGTATTACCATTTAATTTCCCTTCCTTTCTTTATTATCTGAACGAAATAAATAAAAATACAATTTGTATATTTTTCTAGCTCTCTTGCGATTACGTGATTTTCAATTACAACTACATTGTTTATATGTTGCTTATTACATTTGAATAGTACACAATTAAACCAAGAAAAACACCTAAATAGATCGGAACATTTGCTGCCGCTTCTGTTCGCCATGATCCTTGTTACTACTGCTTTCTAGCTGTCCGTCGGTCAGCTCGTCTTCATCGAGACTCCCACTTTCGACTTTTTCTTCCTCTTCTTCTTCTTCTTCTTCTTCTTCTTCTTCTTCTTCTTCTTCTTCTGCAATCTTTCCTGTTCCCTAAATGACGCTGAGGGTGACCTTTCAGATGCCTAGCGATGTCGTGCAGTACAGTACACGTTACTATTAGTTCGAGGACGCTCTGTAAGGAAAGTCTTACACAGTTAGCGATGATAGGAAATCGTCGCTTCAATTGAATAAAGGCTCTGCGTCGTCGTTGATCAGCATTTCTTGCTGGCGTAAATAGAGTGACTAACCAAGGAGATATTCCACCTGAATAACCAAGTAAGCAAGCATACCCGTTGTACTCTGAAAATATATTTCCAATCGGGTTACATTTCCATATTCTAGCATCATTCACACTACCAGACCGTTTTGCAGTTACGCTATGAATTTCTCACCAGCTTCTATGATGGTCTGCACATTAATAAGTGCATAGCCTCTGCGATTGTTGTATTGATCATCGTATAGTGGTGGCTTTCTGTTTTCTATTTAGGTGCAATCCAGAGCCCCTATAAGTGTTGGTAGTTGAAATTTTTTGCCATTGTAGCTTAGCCAAATTAATTTCTTGCATTTTAGAAGGGAATCTAATCCAGTCGTGAACGTTTAAAACTATTTAATGCATAACATCGTTCACAGTTGTACATACTGTTGTCCGGTCAACTCGAAAATCCTCGCCCCATGTAACAAAGAAGTATCTGCATCCGTTTTCCGGAAGTCAAGACCCCTTACGTCACGTACTTGCATGAATTACGCAGTCAAAAGTTAACATTTTCAGTTTCAAATCGTAACAGCTCTTTACATCTGTAACAACCCTCCGCATCTGATAACGTTTGCCATGTCTGACCGGCAGGAACATCGCCACAGTGCACACTGACGGACATTGCTTAGCCTCACCACTGTCTTACGAACAACCTAGATATATGTAAGTGTGAAAACTAGATTCTACTCTTTATTCACGGCTTAAATCTAGTCCGTCCGGAAAAACCAAGATACAGCTTGCATACAAAAATCTACAAGGTTTATTCACATACAAGTTAGACACCTCTTAAAATCGTGCAAGACTTAGCTATACCTCATTTTTATTCACATTACTTAATAAGGTTGAAGTAGCAACTATTTGAAGTAACAATGACGTCATCTTTTGTAGGAAATCGTAACATAACTTCAAGGAGTTGGAATTCATGTTACAACTGTTACATGTGAAATTTGGGAACGACTTAATGTATCCTTGACGAAGACTTATTTTTCGAACCCTGAAGACAATGAATTTAAAATGGTTTTTTTTTTTAGACGCGCCTCTTTCGGTGTGTTACGAAATCATTTTATTGATGACAGAACGACCCTAAGTGATGGAACTATATTTAGGAAGATTTTAAGAGAAAATCTTCCGAGAACGAGACAAGTAATCTTTCGATCACTTATCACAATTAGAGAGCTCACACCAGTATCAGTGGACGTGGCGCTAGAACGCTAGAATGACTGCAGAGCCATTTTCCCCCTGCACTTCCAAGCTGTGAGAAACGTTCTGAACAGCTGTCACGTGCAAAGCTTTATCGAAACAACGTTTTCAGTATACTAAGAGGTACACCCAAGATCGGAGGTCAACTCTTAGCAGCGGATCAACTTTCAACTTAAGAAATCAAGAAAATACTCGGGAAGGTTTTTGGAAATTTGAACGAATATGCGAGTAAGGCAAAGAAACAAGCTTCTGCGCTTCAGAAAGAACTGGGTCTCTGGAATTTTATCAGACGCGATAAATACCAGGTAATGTACATCTTGACCGCCGTACTGAATCAAGACTGTCTTAAAAATATGTTTTCTAGAATGTGTGGTCTTAGTATTTTTCACAAGAACGCCACTCTTTTCGAGGCGAACAACAGAACTCGCCTACTGATACTGTCTGGCAATACAAGAAATATGCCTTTTTCCCTCTGTGTTTTCATTGCAGAGGGCAGTGATCAACTTTCTGCTTCTGAAAACGGCACAGAAGAAACTGTGTGAGAATTTGAGAATTTTATTGCCAGAGAACTGTGCAATAAATGGCTCAAATGGCTCTGAGCACTATGGGACTTAACATCTTAGGTCATCAGTCCCCTAGAACTTAGAACTACTTAAACCTAACTAACCTAAGGACATCTTATGATGCCCGAGGCAGGATAAGAACCTGCGACCGTAGCAGTCCCACGGTTCTGGACTGCGGCGCCTAGAACCGCAAGACCACCGCGGCCGGCTAACTGTGCAATAAAGTAACTTAAACGTCATGTCACGCTACTGTAGATGAGGAGTTGCTTTTTAAGATCGTGGTCTTGGTGTTTCAGTGAGCTTCAGTGAAGATGTTACTCGCGATGCGTTAAAATAGCGAGGAAGATGCATCGCATTCGGGAGCAAAAGCGTCGGCGGTTCATTACGAATTGCTGTGTATCCAAGTTCGAATTTATTTTTTCTTCTTTTTGTGGAAGAAATAGCTCTACTTCGCTTTGTAGCACTTCCCGAACTCTAAAAGAATATACACTACTGGCTATTAAAATTGCTAGGGTTAGCTGCCCTCTGTAATAAAAAAAAAAACTTAGTTAATGGATGAACGACGAACTGAAACGGGTGTCTTGCGACGTCCGCCCAGAGCAGATACAACGAACGAAAAACGAAAAAAAGGAGAATAAAAAAAAAAGAAAGATGGATAGCAAATCTGCCATGTAAGCAGGAGATCCTTGGTTCGAGTCCCGGGCTGGGCACACATTTTCAACTGCCCCCGTTGATGTATATCAACGTTTGTCGACAGCGTAGGGTCTTGATTTAATTATCATTTCATAAATCACCACAGTTATGGCAAGTGATGTAGATGAACTGCAGACGCTAGTTTCCGACACTTTAAGAAAATATGATGTGCGACTTACCGTAAACATCTCGAGGATGAAACTGTGTTCAATATTCCGGTGGAGAATTATAACTTTCAGATGGAACCAAAGACTATAGTGATACGTGGATGTCCAATAAGTTAGTTTCCCTATTACATAAAAAATATTACACGCAATTTATTACGTTGAAATAATTTCATTGACAAAGTACAACGTTTTTGTTACTTTTCTAGATAGTCGCCATGGTTTCCGAGCATTTTTGGTAACATGATACAGGTTTTTCCAAACCATTGTTGAACCAGGACAGGTCCTGTGTTCGTAGCCATCTAATCACTGTTGATGTGTCTTCATCATTAGTGCTGAAGAGCTTTCATCCAAGATGACCTTTGAATTGGCGGAACACATGAAAATCACTTGCGGCAAGATCTGGTCAATATGAAGGATGCGGAAACGCTTCCCAGTTGAACATTTCGAGCCTACGTAGAACCATTTGAATGCTGGTACAGCCTTCCCATAGACATAGCCCTCGATGGTTATCGACAGAGGGGAGTTGTTCTGCTGTGGAAAAACGAATAACAGAACGCAGCTCACAAGCGGATACACTCTGTAGTGGTAACTTAATGCTAGCTGACACCGTACTGGAAAGATGCTGCAGTATGCATCGTAAGCCGTTGTCTGCGCTGTCAACAAATACCCCTCGAACACACAGGCCTCATATGTCACAGGCACAGTTTATTTTGCGGAGAAATAAGAGAGGGGGACTTACTTAGTGTGTCACCCTCGTAATTGCAGAGCGTGTAAAAATTTATCAGCTGTTAAGGGATACAGGCAATATGAAGCTCGGAATCTTCCGCGGCATGAATCAAAGGATGTAGTGCGTTTGAAAGAACCTATATTGTCTTCAAGTTCAAGAAGCAAGTAAATTGGAAAAGATTATTTCTTGTCCATTGTGTCCTCCACATTTTAACTTACACCTGAGAAACTTAAACACTAAGCGAATTTGCGAAAGGCAATTGAAAATTGCGTGAGAAGCGTGGAAAAATGTCTGGCAAACCCAACTGGAAAGGATCACAAAAGAGCTGACTATATTCACCGAATGACTTAAGCCAGTGACGCACTACAGGGTGCGGCAAATAAAAGTGGCCTGGGCCATTTATGGCAGCATTAACGGAGGAGCGAAAGACCTGTAGTTACTTCCAACAGGATGGAGAAACTGCCCATACAGCGGGCCGAACCTTGGAGCACATTTACACAATCTTCACGCATGGCAGAGTTGTTAGCAGAGGTCAGTCTGGTTGCAGCCCTAGCTGGCCACCCAGGACACCTGATCTCTCAGTGTGTGATTACTTTGCGTGGGGAGCTCTCAAGTCTGAGGTGTACCGCAACAACCCTCATAGTCTTCAAGAACTGCAGCAGAACATTTCGGATGAGAGTGCAGCAATTCCAACAATCCATCTTCGATACGCCTTCAGGGACTTGCTGAACAGGACCCAAAAGTACCGAGAGAAGAATGGTGGTCACTTTAAACATCTGCTATAGTCAGATTGGTACTGTATTTCCTTTCCTTTGCTGCGTTTCTTTGTGCACTGTACCTCCGTTTTTATTTGCCCTATCCTGTACAATCAAGCACTGAAATGAAAATCGGCAGGTTGTGTGGCAAGAAGTAGTGATGGAAAATGGGTACTTTTCTCATAAAATGGAGCCCAAGAAGGAGGAACCATTGGCTTTGCGGCACATAATCTTTGTTTGTGTGAGAGGAAGAGAGAGAGGAAGCGAGAGAGAGAGAGAGAGAGAGAGAGAGAGAGAGAGAGAGAGAGAGAGGAGAGGAGGAGGATCAGGAGGATGGGAAAGGAAATATGTTACGCCATTTCAAAGGAACCATTCCGGCATTCACTTTAAGCTATGTAGAATAATCATCGAGAATCTAAATGTGGATGCCAGGACGGAGCTCTAAACCGCTGCCACAAATAGGGTGAAATTTGATGGACACACTCCTCATTTTAAGAGGGTATATTACGTTAGAAGTTGTAAACGGCTACAATGCCTGACAAAAAATGTAAAGCATCGAGAAGACCTAGTTCGATGTCCCTCTAACTTCCTTCACGTACACGCCTTCGGCAGATATGCAAATGACTGTAGAGTTGCAATTCTCCGTGAAAGGTAGAATGGTCACCAGAGTGCCTTAGTGCTGTTACCAGGCCTGGTAGCCTATATAAGTGGCTTGATAGAGTCCGGTGTTGAGTAGTTACTGTGAAGGATAGGGATATACCGCGCACTCATGTTAGACGGCGTTATCAGCAGCTGACAGAGTCTGACTCTGTCTCCATTTGGCCGGCTGGTCGAATCGTGCAATATCCAGGTTTGTGTGGCATTCGGGTGAGACTATTTTGTGATGCTGGACTATGGGAACGTGACGGTGGGCGTATTCGTTGTCTGGTCGACCACGTCTGACTACCACAAGGAAGGATCGCCTTGTATGCGCCAAGCACATCGTAACCCCTTTACATCTGCCTGTCATCCAGAAACATGTAATGGACTCCCTGCACTATTCTGAGTCATACCGCACCAAGGGTCACATACTAGTGGTAGCCGGATTAGGGCATCCCATGGCTGCATCTGGAGTAAGAGGAGAGGTCCCATTCTTCCAATATTTTCTAGAGGGACAGCGGTATTATTCCTAGCGTCTTGTTGTGAGGAGCCATCGGGTATGACTTAGGTCACATTTGACAGTGACTGAGGAAGCTCTGACAGCACAGCGGTACGTCACGGGTACCCTGCGTCCTTATATGTCACTTCTCATGAGACAATATCGTGGTGCCACTTTTCAACAGGACAACGCTTGTCGACACATGGCACGAGCCTCTATGAACTGTTCGCGTGATGCTGAGGTACATCCGTGACCGTCTAGAACCCCAGATCCGTCCCTGATAGAACCAACTCAGACATGAAATCGGACCCAGATCAGTTATCTAGGATAAGAACTGCCAGTTACGACGTTTGTGGGCCAGCTTGCCTCTGGAGAGGATACAACGACTTTACGGCACACTTCCCAACTGCATCAGTACATGCGTCCAGGCCAGTGGGAGCTCAACGTCATACTCATAAGTGGGCCCACATGCCAAGTTCTTTGCAATTTTGTCCCGATGTTGTAATCACTAAAATAACATCACTTACACGATCAAATGGTGAAGTTTCGTTTTGTTTCCTCCTCCGTTTCTAGGTGCTTCATTTTTTGTCAGGTAGTGTGTATAAGTAGTATGTTGTTGTTGTGGTCTTCAGTCCCAAGACTAGTTTCATGCAGCTCTCCATGCTACTCTATCGTGTGCAAGCCTCTACATCTCTGAATAACTACTGCAGCTTACAGCCTTCTGAATATGCTTGCTCTACTCACGTCTTGGTCTCCCTCTGCGATGTTTACCGCCCACACTTCCCTCCAGTACTAAATTGGTGATCCCGTGGTATACCAGAATGTGTCCTATGAACCGATCTCTTCTTCCAGTCAGGATGTGCCACAAACCTCCCTTCTCTCCAATTCTATTCATTGCTCCCCATTAGTTACGTGATGTAACTATCTAATCTTCATCATTTTTCTGTAGCACCACATTTCAAAAGCTTCTATTCTCTTCTTGTCTAAACTGTTTATCGTTTGTGTTTCACTTCCCTCCATGGCTACACTCCAAACACTTACAGAAAACATTTCCTAACGCTTAAATCTATATTCGTAAGAAATTCGTAAAGAAATTTCTTTTCTTGTCATTGCCAGTATACATTTTTTATCCTCTCTATTTCCTCCGTCATCAATTATTTTACTGCCCAAATAGCAAAACTCATCTACTACTTTAAGTGTCTCGTTTCGTAATCTAATTCCGTCAGCATCACGTGATTTAATTCGGCTGCATTCCATTATCCTCGTTTTGCTTTTGTTAATGTTCATCTTATACCCACCTTTCAAGACATTGTCCATAAGCAAAATATTTCCACATCACTTACTGTGTACTAAAAATCAGGCACATAAAGTTTCCTCCATACTTCAGCGTTTTCTGTTGATATCAACGGAACCCAGAAAGAAGAAGAAAACGAGAAAATCTGTGATAAACAAGTGGAAAGATGTTAGTGTTGACATATAAAACTTTTTTCCCCCTTTCTTTGCTCTAAGCGTAGTGGAGCAACGCAAACATACTTAAATTTCAATAACATTATTTCCACGCGTGTGGATATGAGCATCTGCGAGAAACTGATGGATGAGTTTTGGGCGACGCTCCTGGTGGAATATATGAACCCGGAGAGACGCTGCGGCCGCTGCCGCCACTGGATAAAAATCTCATAACGCGCGCCCGCAGCAATTTTTCATCGCTGTTGACGTCGACTCGTCTCGTCGCGAATATCCCTTCCTCGGTCTCGGCGAGCGAGTGAAGAAGATTCTCTGGCGGCAGCGAGGGGCCAAGGTATGGTGCTCAGTGATGACGGCGGGAGGAATGTCGACGTGTGGGAGGGGACCGACTGCCCGCATACAAAATGGGCACCTCCATTCGTGGAATGACTCGCATCTCAATGAAAGTGAATGCGTCAAAACTCTGCTCTTCTTGGAATTGGCGGCGCAGATCACATATACGTCGACCAACCACTTGCTCCAGATGTAGAATCCTATCAGAGGCCGAGATATTTATTTTTGTAATTAATTGTGAGGTTAAAGACACAACTTGTCACAATCAGCGTGATGATTAAAGATGCAGCACTTGCTGCGGTTTTACTAAAATGCGAGCAGGGCTCATTCACAGCCATCCTTAATCCACTGGAAGGATCCTAAAAAGTGTAACTTAATCAGAAAGGAGGCAGAATACAAAAACACTCATTTCGCGGAGATTTTAGTATTGCTGGTCAGTCTGAGACACTTACCAGGGCCGGTCATAGTGGCCGAGCTGTTCTAGGCGCTACAGTCTGGAACCGCGCGACCGCTACGGTCGCAGGTTCGAATCCTGCCTCGGGCATTGATGTGTGTGATGTCCTTAGGTTAGTTAGGTTTAAGTAGTTCTAAGTTCTAGGGGACTGATGACCTCAGCAGTTAAGTCCCATAGTGCTCAGAGCCATTTGAACCGCATATTGTGTTTGTTTACACACTTACTGAGGTGAAAATACGCCTCATCAGAAAAGAACACATTTGAGTCACGGAAAATGGTTGCAAGCATGTCTTTACAAGAAGTTTTTCGTGTTAAATAATCTCGTAATGACAACTGCTGGACCAAGCACATTTTATACGGGTAAAAATTCAGTTCATTATGAAGAATACGGTGGAGAGAACGTCTTGAAATGCCAAGAGCAAGTGTGTGTTTCCGAGCTGAGCGTTTCGGAGATTGCAGTACTGCTGCTCTAACTCGTTCGACATTTTGTGGTGTTGTAACGCTTCTCTCAGGTCCTCTTCTTACAGATGACACGTCCTCTGTTGTTCCAAATGCATTTACCCAATTTAAAATTGATTGCCGTCCAGGAACACGTCCGCCGGGGGTACTGCAAATCGCAAACGAAAAGCACACTGCACTGCAATGATCGTGTAGGAATTCGAGATATACACTTCAGTACAAAATGAGCGCTCCTCACGTGTTCACTACACCACCGTAACAGAACAACAATTGAATACAAACTTCCCATCGGACACTATAAACCACGCCCACTTTCCCCTCTGTTCGACCAACAGTACCGCCACAATGCGAATTCTAGAAAAGCAATTTACCGCGTCCCACCCTGTATGTTTCTTACCCACCCAACATTTTTTGGAAAATTGGTTTGTAGAAGACCTTGACGAAGTTTCCCAGACTGCAGTGTATTTCCAGCATGACAGAGCCCCTCCACATTTTACTAGGCATTTGAGGAAACATCTCAAGCGCAGTTACCCTAATCGTTCAAATTGATCGTGATAGTACAGCTGTCTGACTAGAAAGGTCGTCAGACCTTACGCCATTACATATTTGTTTATGAGTTGGATGGATTTAGCCGGCCGCTGTGACCGAGCGGTCCTAGGCGCTTCAGTCCGGAACCGCGCTGCTGCTACAGTCGCAGGTTCGAATCCTGCCTCGGGCATGGATGTGTGTGATGTCCTTAGGCTAGCCTCGCGTGTCTCTAAATTTCTCAGGAACCCAAACTGATCTTCCAGAATGGCTTCTGCCATTTTTCTTCTGGAAATAATTCGTATCAGTATTTTGCAGCCACGACTTATTGTACTGATGGTTCGCTAATATTCACACATGTAGGTATCTGCTTTCTTTGGAACTGGAATTATATATATTCCAAAGAAGTGGAATATATACGGTCAGTAAACTGGACAGTAAACCGGATGTATGAGCTACCGAGCTAAGTGTGCGGTAGTTCTCGGACTTATCTGCCCTTGGTAAGTAGGTTGAAAATTTACCCTATGGGCGAACTTTCGGGCGCTATTCTGCTGACGCTAGAACAGTCACTTATGGTCACCAGTTACTAGCTACCATATAAAATTCCGATGGATGACTTCAACTGGCGATATTTCTGGTTGATAATTTACTGGAATGGAGATGACTGTTAAACCATTCGCAATGCATCAATAGTTACATAATTTGCAACTTCGCGTTAAACGTTCATTTATCCGCAATGTTAGTGTCACGTTATTTATTTTTAATGTCAAAATTACTGTGGCAGTCCCTGACAGCTATGTGAATTATTTAGTTCGTAACAAGTCACAGAAGAACGTTGGTTCATTACAATAAATCATTCATGAAACATTTTCGGAGCACGTTTACAAGATTATCGGTAGATCGCGCATCTACTCTCTAATTGGGCGTGTGTGCTAAATGTTAACTTTTAGCAGGTACTGAAGCCAAAATGGACTTATAATGAGAGCTAAGAGTAGTCAAAGAAGCCATATTCGTTGCAGCCTGCCAATCCTGTTATCCCATGCAAGCGCTTTCGAGGAAATACCGCATATGACTTTAAAAAAGAGTGGTGGTGGACGCGTGGTTGAAGAGCAAGGACGTGTGAACCACCTGCTCCAACTGGGGAAGCTGAAAAACGTAGATGCAGGCCTTTAGTGCCATCTGCATGAGCTGAAAACAGAGCGTCACAAACTTTGCTAGCAAGTATGGGATATGGATGCGACGCCAATGTTTGCACCATTTGTCGAGAGGCGATTGCACCAGGATTTAATGGACGAGGTGCAGCACATAAATCAAGAGTCACGACTTTGCACACTTGCCGCAGATTGCAATGTCCAATACAGGCCGCTGGTGGACTCTATCACAATGAAAGAGCGTCATGCAGAATGATATATTGTAATAGTCGTTGTTTGATTAATGCAAAGTGAGCGTTTGTAATCGCAGTGCGCTGTTCCCATAGCAGAATTCGAAGGAGCACGCGATATAGGACATATGTATTTCTCCAGAGTTTTACCTGTGTTCAGCGTATTTCTTCAAGGAATAAATGCCTTAAGTTATCAGCCAATATTGGCTAAACCTGTCTTTCCGCAACAGCGGCAACAATTTGCAGCTAATATTTACAGAACACCCCTCAGCACTATTCAGAATTCGAGCTTTGTTATTGTGGGCTAGTATTTGAGAACCCGTATCTTCGAGCAGTTTACATAACAACAGCACGTCAGCCTTTTAGAGCTATGTGCTGTTAACACCGAAACCTTAATTCCTTACAGTCCACTGACACCGATAGAAGTTGGTACGGTACCATGTTCTTGATAGGCTACTGACTGTTGATTTTTTATTATACTAACTCGACACAAAAAACGAGACTACACGCATTATAAAAAACTATTAGTAGTGACGTTTTACTGCATCAATGTCTTCTCGACGGTGATGTGTGTTCTCTGGCTAAGACAAGTTTTACGAAAATCGATGAACTCAATAGCAGTAGACGAGCTGTTGCCCAGATGCGTGTTCCCGCCATCCATCTGAACATAACTTTGATCAGGTCTGGGACAAAAGTCCCTAAATTGAGTCTGGAAATGTGTGTACTTACTAAGTATGTTCAATTAATGGCGGTCATCTTCACGTATGACCTGTTTGAGTTTACACTCTTCTGCTTGATTCCCTCCACAACTTAACACATTTCTGCAGATTATTATCGCCAGGTTTCGCTACAGCTCAACCCTTTGTGCCTTCAGGCGAACGGTAAGAATGCGTCTGTAATCCGTTACCCGGAGTGTGCCGCTCAGCTGATCGGTTTTGACGAAATTTGTCTCCTCACGTACACAACACAACTCCGCAAAACAGTCGCGCAGTAATACGTCACCACAAATACCTCTTTACTAATGAGAATGGTCTCGTTTCTTTTGTGTCAGCGGGGTACACACTCGAGATCGCTGTGTCCTCGCTATTTCCGTTTGATCCAAAAACTAAATGTGGAAAAATAATGGGGATACGTTGGGGTGTCACTTAGAAGATTGTGGTGAGTCGGAGCACCTGGCAGCCACACAGACAAAAGGCAGACAGAGACTTAAATTCAGTAAACCCGGAAAATTCTGTGTCTTTGCACATTAAATATAAATTCAATAATGAAACCTCGTAAATTGAAACAGACGTAATTAATCAACACAAAATTCTAATAACAGCCCTTCAGGAACTTCGAAACGTAGATCAGGACCCATTTGAATCTGGGGGATACCGTCTCTACAAAGGACCTCCGGGAAAAAGAGTAATAAAAAGTGTTCCGCAATGTGGAATAGGATTTCTGGTTCATAATAGCACATTAGACTCCGTGGGGGACTTTTCGTCGAACTCCCCAAGAACATCAACCTTAACAATCAAAGTACAGAGCAAAATACATACACTGATTAATGTCCATGCCCCAACGAATGACAAAAACATTAAAGATAGGGAAGGAACGGAAATATTTTGGGAAGAACTGGACCAACTGATATCAAACATCCCTGACACCCATCTTAAAACCTTGCTTGGAGATTTCAATGGAAAAACTGCGAAAGAAAGAAAATATCGCACTGTTGTTGGTAAATGGCTAGCTCATAAACTGACAAACAGGAATGGTCAAAGACTAATTGAAATTTGCATACAATATGGAATTATTCTCGAAACTACAACATTTAAGAGAAGACGGCACAAGTTAATGACCTGGGATTGCTGTAATGTTAAAATGGGAGAGTGTCAAGTAGGTCATGTCGCAGTGGATGAAAAGTACCACAAGGAAATCGATAACATCAAACTCCTTCGTGGGGTGGACATCGATTCAGATCATTACATTTCAAAGATAAAAAAATTTAGTTAACCCCAAGAAAGAAAAACAAACCGTGAAAATCCACTAGGACGAGTAAATATGACTCCAGCCATTTAATAAATAACGTGTTGTATTCAGAGAGATCCAAAACACTTCCAAGCGACGAACAGGGAACGATTATTGATTAACTGAAAAATATTGCCGAAGAGATTTCCCCTGTCAGAAGAAGAAAGAAACATGCCTGGTCGAATGAAGAATGTGATAAAGCAATACAGAGAAGGCACAAAATATGGCAGAAGGAAACTGAAAAATCTCGAGAAGAGCTAAATGGTTCAAATGGCTCTGAGCACTATGGGACTTAACATCTGAGGTCATCAGTCCTCTAGAACTACTTAAACCTAACTACTTAAACCTAACTAACCTAAGGACATCACACACATCCATGCCCGAGGCAGGATTCGAACCTGCGACCGTAGCAGTCGCGCGGTTGCTTCAAGGTTGGACCACGAGGCATTACACTGAATGATAAAAAACAAAATTATAAATAAATTCAAACGAGAAAATGTCAGTAGAAAGCAGAACAACTAAAGTGACACAAGCGCAACGCATCACCTGGCCAACATACAAGAAGAAATGTCTCTCAATAAATGCAAAACTAAGACACTACTACTCTGCTATTAAACTTGAAGCGACCAATGCTAGTGAAACACTGTTCAAGATAAACACCAAATCAACCACAGACAAACTACAGAAGGCAAACAGAAGGATTCTTAGAACAATTATAAACAAAAACTACCAAGCAGAGGGACAGTGGTGGCAATTGTGTACCAAAAAACTGAGTCAATAATTGACACAATGCGGAAAAGGAGGGTTGCTCTCTCCTGCCACATTTCCAGACTACCAGAAACCAGGCTACCGAAACAACTGTTCACCTACTTTTGGGAAAGTAAAACCAAGAACAACTGGTTCAAAGAAGTTGAGGATGATTTAAACGAGTTAGGCTTGACAATGCAACAAACTGAAGGCAGAGAAGAGAAGAAGATCCTGAAACACAGTGACACGAGGTTTAAACTAAAGACATTTACACGCAAAAAATACACCGTAGCTGATGAAGAAAGGGCAGCCAGGTCGGAAAGGATGAAGAAGTTTTGGGAGCAGAAGAGGAAAGCCAAATCTGCAACTAGTATTAAGACTTAAATGTATATGGATTGAATAAAGTGTTCCAATGTGGGCGTAAAATATGTAAATAAATAATGCGAAGATGTATTTAGTTTTCGATTTCATTGCTTTTACTCCATATGACGATATAGTGAAGGAGTTTTCATAGTTGACACTTTGTAGGCTAGTTTTATTCCGCTGCCTATACGAGACCGATTCAGAGGAGCGACTTCCTCCAAGTGGAAGCTCGACTTATTTCCATGCTACGCTGCAATCACCAAGCAGTAAGGTAGCAAAATAATAAGGTGCTTTCTGTTATATGTGGGAGGTAAATAATGCCTTCGAACCTAAGCACACACGGTGCCTTGGTTTTAGGTGAGAAGTTAAAACTGTCCTGCACCAGGGCTGAACTTACTCGTCTTCTCTTCGCAGCGTGGCGCTACTAACTGTGCTGTCCGTGGTCGCCGCTCCGACTGACTCAAAGCTCCTACTTGCTACGGATTTTCTCCATTCTTTACAGCCTCGCGGGGTTTTACATGGACTAGGATAAGGACTGCAAAAAATTCAATCAGCCGTGCTAGGATACTGCAATCTTTTGTGACTGGCTGGTGAGAACAGATATTCAGATTCGAATGCCAGTTCTGCACAAAGTTTTAAGTTTTCTCGTGTACTGAGAACTTATTCTTATGGAGCCATGGTGACTGGAACTGCCGGCAGGCCTTCTATGCTGTTGAGTTGAATACTTAAGTAATCAGGAGGATCGACCATAGTTGACAGAGATTGAAACAAATACAGCTTCTATAAGACAAAGTTGGGCTGAGTTAGCTTGAGGCAGTACGCATAAGGCAATACGGACACTGGATAAATAATACAATACTGCCATTTGGATGAAGTGTATCGACACTAGTGGCCGTAAATTTTGCAAAATGAGGGGTCACACGCAGTTGTGTTTTATTCAATCTGAAAATTAGAAAAGATTTATCAGTTTTTAGAATCCAGTTGCCTGCAGTGACAAACAGATATTACAAGATATGGCAACAAACTGTTACGATTACACCGAAATGAGTACCTGATGGAAAGTAATTGCAGCTTCTTTCGGATTTTTCGTGTCTGCGAGTCGTGTTACTGAGGCTGGACGTGGGGACCAGCCCAGTATTCACCTAGGGGGATGTGGAAAACCGCCTAAAAACAACATCCAGGCTGGCCAGCACACCGAATCTCGTCGGTAATACGCCGGCCGGATTCGATCCGGTGTCGGCGCGCCGCGTAGAGTCTAGGAAGCAGCTTATTAGCGCTCGCGGCTAATCTGGCGGGTGTTATAATTGCTATCATATACTTCCCTTTACTGGATCAGTTTTATGATTCAGACAACAAGTCAACAAGTAAAACAATATCAGCAGGAAAGTGCTCCTGTCGGAACACGAACATACAACTAGCGTTTTACTGAGATTATAGTTGTCAGACGTAACCAGCGTGTAAAAAAAGGTGATACAGTAAGGGATGGCGGAACTGCGCCGGTAAGGCCATTCGGTCACTTGGCCTGGTTAATGAGTGTTATGTTGAAGAGCACAGTTCCCGGTTACATTACCTAGGTAACTCTTTGAACTTAACACTCAAAGCTAGGCTGATTTCGTTTGACGAGTCTGTTTACGTTAGACGCGTTTGTTCTGTGATGTTTGCTAGCCAAACTTTGATTTTAAATCAGCTATACCAGAAGTATCCTATTACTGTCTACAGCACGACGATGTGTTATGGTACAGTTGTGCTCAGTGAAATATAATCCATCTGCAATTGTCTCTGAAACTTTCAAGGGAAGTGAAAAGCAGTTATTACAGGTATGCTTCTATGGGAAAGCGGGTGTGTTGCACATCGCCCTACTGCCCATTCGTCTCGCTGGTATCAATCTTCCAGTTCGCGCCACACAGGGTTCTCACATCGATCGTCGAAGTGAGCGTGGAACTGAACAAGTTCTGGGACTTCACACCGAGGAATTTCGAATTTCGGAACAATACCAGTCGCGAATCGGGTGCGTCAGAGTTTTGCCGTATGGATGGGAATGTGATCAATGAGAAGCAACATTGCCTTTTACGTCATAAGCAGAGCATAGCAGATTTCATATTGAATTATTTCGTTTGCAGTTGGAGACCATGTTTGGAAGCTTTTTATATTACAACTCCCGTGCTATGAATGCATGTTGTTTCGAAGCACTGACACATATAGAATACTCGTCAATGTTGATGCGATTTGTTATAACAAAATTACAGAGAACGACTTGGCGGTGGGCAGAGGCTTTCCGTATTTGGTGATTTTCGCAATGTAATGTGCTTGCTATGAAAGTATGCCGTTTCAAGGCACCAGCGCATTGCAGATTGATTAGAAATGCATCGGTTTTGGTACGATTTGTTATAATGAAATGTCAGGTAATAACATACAGGCGACTGAATCATTTAGAGCGTTGTAATATCAAAGACATAGCCAGAACGAACGTCTGTTCAACGGTGAAAAAACAAATTTATTTGGCAATTGTCGTAATTCTGTTGTTCAATTTATGAAAATTACACCTAAAAGCTGTTCAGACAATACATCAACACGAAGAGAGAAACTGATCTACAAGGAGAAATTGAAATAAATCTATGTTTTTTTAAAAACAAAATATATTCTAGTGGACAAAAATGTACGCTCATTTAATTTTTAAAATTAATTCCTTGCTTGTGTGATAAATTGATAGTTTTGCATCAACATTTATGCAACGTTGTAGTTCATGGTATTTAAGCTCAAAAGATCCTAGTTAAAGAAAATAATGCAGTGGATAGCGCCATAGTCTAGGAATAGAAAAGCTGGCTGTTTGCGTCCTTCTTCATACAAAGATTTTAAGTCAGGTTCATAATTTTTAAGAGATTGTCACCTTTTTCTTAATTTAATGCAAGTATTTTGTGGAATAATCCATACTACGTACAAACAACAGCGCTCTTCATTTAGGAATAAATATGTTCGATTTTGTGAATGTCCCAGGGAACATGGACCATTGAATTCCAAGATTGCTGTCTGTGTAATTGGCTGATTCTCTCTCAATTTAGTGCAGCGTATAGTACAGACAAATCGTCAACAGAGCTAACGCAGCTATTTTATGCAATTCCATATCGTAAACAATCTGTGTTGTCTGCGAGATAGTTATAGCCGACAAATGCTGCTGGAGTCGCAAATAACGTTGAGGAGCACGCTCCGTTTGATGCACCACCGTTTTCCTGGATATGATCCCACCACGTTTGGAGTGTTTCGCGACGAGAAACATGTCCCGTGTGAGGACTGCGTAAAGTTGTCGCCACACGGGAAGAGTTAGCTAACGTTGATGTGTCGCTCAACGAGTTTTGTCACGTTACTTCCTGCTATCACGTTGAGGAGCCATTTCGTCACGTGGCACACAAAAGGAGTTCTGCGATATTTTGGAGACGTGTTATTACGTAAATCAGAACCAATAACAAGCAATAACGCACCCAACGTCACAGGAAGAAAGCTTAAGGTATGGAGAAAACAAGACGCCATATTGTATTTGTCGTATTCACTAGGGGCCCATGTTCAGTGAGTTTTATGTCGTACCTTAAACGTCATATTGGTGGCTAAACAATATTTATATGTAGTTATTATCACGTGTTAACTCGCGTATTGTAAGAGTAAGCCATTTCAGGGTAGGCACATAGAAGATTCATAAAAACGTGACGTTTTTGTTAACATTTGTTGTAATGAAACGTAAATTAATAACATTTGCACGATTAAAGCCTATGTCGTGTGACTAGGGCCTCCCGTCGGGTAGACCGTTCGCCGAGTGCAAGTCTTTCGATTTGACGCCACTTCGGCGACTTGCGCGTCGATGGGGATGAAATGATGCTGATTAGGACAACACAACCCCAGCCGGGAATCGAACCCGGGCCCTTAGGATTGACATTCCGTCGCGCTGACCACTTTTTTTTAATCTCATTTTGTTCTATTGTTCGTTGACTTTGTTCGTGGCTGGCGTCCGATGACACTCGTTCAGGTTGTTCGTTGGTCCGTTCACTCAGTTTTTTTTATTACAGAGGGTAGCTAAACCCTGTGACCGAACACGCTGAGCTACCGTGCCGGCACCACTCAGCTACCGGGGGGCGGACATTAAAGCCTCTAAAAGACTGTAACATAAAGGACAAAGCCGCTTATGTAAAAGCTACTGGCGAGGACAGTGAGTGGAAACATCACCTTGCGAAACAGGCGTTAGGTCGGGAGAGGGATCGAGTCCTCCTTCTGTACCTTTCTTTTTTTTTGTCACCTTCGCGTTTTCTAAATTAATAGAAATAATATCTGTAATATATGACGTGTAAGTGCCTACTGTGTCAGAATTAAATTTGCTCGATTTGGTGAACTTTTATAACCTGATGTCCTTGCTGACTGGACATGTATCTGTCCTTTTTGGCTTATTACGTGTTTACGGGTATTGAAGTTGTTATTCATGTATACCTCACGACTAGCGTATGGACAAGGGGGGAAATTTGCATTTTAGAAGAGCTAACGCAGGAGTTTCACGTGCACCAACTTTGTGAACAGACTATTTTGTTTGCGAGCCAACAACTGTGCTAGAGAGCGGTTAGAGCGTAAAGTCACGCTGACCAGATCGTCCCTTGGGACGTGTGCCGACGACGCTGTGTCTCGTGCGTTGGATATCCCGTCTGCGTGCACGCCGTAAAGCCGTCGGCACACGGACGGTGCTGTCGAACGTTAACGTTGAGCGTGCCAAGTTCAACGTGCTGCTGAACTCTAACAATCGATGCGACTTGTGCATACGGTACGTGGGCCCCAGCGTGGTATACGCGATCGCAAACACGCTCCAGCGGCAGTTGAGGGATGTTTCTAGTTCGTAAATCACACTGTTTTCTCAACAGGCGCGCGTAAAATTCCAACGTTAGCTCTATTAAAACGCACATTTGCTCCATTGTCCATGAAAATGAAAGTACCATGTCCAATCAATAAGGACACAGGCTTATAAAAGTTCCATTACAAACAGTGCGATACAAATTTGCAATACATCTTCATTTAAGATAAACATTATTTCATCATTCCCATATTTTAGTAAAACTCTAAGGTCAGTCTTACTTGATCACTGTTCCTACCCAGTAGCAGAATCTTTGCAACATGTGAATTACGAAGCGTAAAAGATAAAGGAGCAAAATATCTTTATACAAGTACCACAAGCTGTCCTGTAGATGAGCCAATCGAACAGTCACCCCTCAAAAAAAAGGTGAGCTTATATTTACATAACATCAAATAATATAACATATATTAAACTAATAATAAAGTATCAGAACCTAATAAAAGCGCGAATGTTAGGAAAAAAAATTTGGAAGTGTGCAGACGCGAACCACCGCGCCACCAAAAATTAATTATTTTACTGAGACGCTACTTTTTTTTATTATTTTTTTTTCTGGGACCTTTGCCTTTCGCGGGTAGGTGCTCTACCAACGTTTTTTTTTTTTTTTTTTTTTTTTTTTTTTTTTTTTTTTTTTTTTTTTTTTTTTGACCCTTGCCTTTCCCGGGCAAGTGCTCTACCAACTTTTTTTTTCCTCAGGCAAGTGCTCTACCAACTTTTTTTTTTTTTGCCGCCGGCAAGCGCTCTACCGGTTTTTTTTTTTGTGAGTGAGGGGTTTTATTTATTTATTTTATATGAAGGAAGGTAGGAGAAACAGAAACCTTTATTATTCACAAAATAAACATAGTACGTCCTGCCATATGATAACTGTTCTGGAAGGATCCTCGCTGCCGTCCTAGCATGCAGCATGAAATAACAACAAAATCGAAGTGGCGCCACCTCCGACACCCTAAAGAAAAGTATGTTGGATATGAAAACAAAATTTGAAATACATCCATTTGATAACTGTTCAAGCGTGAGTTTTTCGTAGGTCGCATACTCGCATAGTGTTCTTAGTCGATCTCTTTAACTTGGTCGGTTTCACAACGACAGCACCGCCGCCCACCTTGGCGCACTCGGCACACCCCAGGTATATGGCGGGTCCGCAAAAACCGTTACTAGGAAATTGGCATGCCAATCCTTGTACTTTTGTAGCCGTAATAGTGTTGTGTGTCCATCTTGCAAGTATTGCCAGTAATCCAGGACGTTCAGTAAGTTCGTACGTGAGTCTCTATAGATGTAATGGACCGTCATACCTGTGATCCACGCCACCGCGTTCGTCTTATGACGCGGAAAATACGTTTCCTCTGGAAAAAATACTATGTCAGAAGAGACTGCTGTATAGATAGTGCGCCGCATGAACGCTATTATCTTTCTTGCGAGAGTCCAGACAGCCAATGCCTCGCCGCAGACCAGCCGATGGTCGTCCGTATCCAGCACGCCGCAGTGCTGACACAAGGGCGAATCCGCCAAATGTATTGCGTACTTTCTATCGTTTGTAGGGTATTGTCGGTTGACGACAATGTACCATGTTGATCTGACTGATGTAGGTAGGTGGGGGTGGTGGACCGTGCGCCACACCACGTGCCAATTAACAGCTGGATGTTTGCGTTCCACCCTATTCCGGGCGATCTGTCGAAGAAGCAGATGGTACACGTCCTTCGATGTCGACTGTCGGGTCGTCGGTAAACGCTCTCCAACGTAACTGTGTTCCACGATGAACGTGCGCACATACGTTAAAGGGGGCGATGTATGGCCGACACTGACTGGAGGAAGATGCGATGTTGGTACGAGTTCTTCGATGATCGTCCCCGTAAGCGAGTGGTTCCTGTTGCGCCACCGTTTGAGCATAGTGTTAATAAATATGGCACGCGCCTTCTCGTGCACGTTCACTAAACCAACGCCCCTCTCTCGCGCTGGGAGGGTAAGCGTCTTGTACTGTACCTTAAAGAGTTGTCCCAGGCACACATAGTACCCAAAAGCCGCCTGAATCCTCATAGCCATCGTACGCGTCAAGGGGAGAACGTGTGTCAGGTGGCACATCATGGGCGCAAGATAAATGTTGACGAGTAACACTCGCTGCAGCATATCCATCGACCGTAGGGCGTTTAGTCGTACTGCCGTGCGGACTCTGAGTAACAGTCTTCGGTAGTTGTCCGCAGCCGTTCCCGCTGTCTCTTTATGAAAGGTGATACCCAAACAGCGGAGGGTTTCCACCGCAGGTAAGGGCCCTTCCGTTCCCGGTTCTAGTCCACGCCCCACATGCATGAATTGTGATTTTCGGTAGTTGACCACACGTCCAGCTGCCATCCCATACGTCTGTAGCCAATCCAGTGCTGTTTGAGTCTCCCTCTCATTCCGCACGAGGAACACAATATCATCCGCGTATGCTCTGCATTTGAATGATAAATGCCGTAGGGAGATCCCGGTAAGACGGCGGCGAAGGCCTGCGAGGCACGGTTCTAAGGCGATCGCATAAAGGAGGATCGACGAGGGGCAACCCTGTCTCACTGATCTTAAGATCTTAAAATACTCAGTTCTCCCTCCGTTGACCACCATCGCTGATCTGGCGCCGTGCAACAGCCGCATCACAGCATTGGTCAGTAATGGCGAGACACCCATCCTGTTCATCACCGCCGCGAGGTATACATGATCCACGCGATCAAAAGCATGATCGAAATCTACAGCAACCATCGCCCCCCGGAGGCCGCATGCAGCTGCGAGGGCGACGACGTCACGATAGTCTCCCAAGGCTGTGTGGATATTACTGATGCCGCCAAGACAAGTCTGATCGGCATGTATTCGATGCTCCAGCGACTTTTTGATACGACTTCCCAGGGTGCGCATGAAGATCTTGTAGTCACTATTAAGGAGGGTCAAGGGGCGATAATCACAAGGCCGTTTGCCACCACGGGGCTTCGGTATCGGTATCATGAGCCCTTCCGTGAATTGAATGTGAACCGGTACTTCTTGCCGCAGAAGCTCATTAAACATACATAGCCACATCGGTGTCATAATGTTCACGAAGGCACGAAGGTAAAATTCCAACGGGAATCCATCTGGACCTGGGGACTTGTTGCAAGCACCTCGTGTAATCGCTTCCTCCAGCTCTTCACACGTAATTTCAGATAACCCGTCTGCTTCCCCGTTCACACTCGTCGCGTCTGGGATCTCTTCCAGGACGTTCCCCAGCTCCCTCGGACCCTCCCCGTTGCTCGCATAGAATCTGCTAAAATGATCCGTGAACGCCTGTGCTATGCCCCTTTGTGTTGTAAAACGACGGCCATCGGTGAGATCGATCTCATGTATTAAATTCCTGCGTCTTCTTCGTCTTTCCTTTATCACGTAATGCATCGAGGGAACCTCGTTGGGCAGGAAATCCTGCGACCTCGCGCGTATCATCATACCTGCCATCCTCTGCTTCGCAAGTTGTACCAGCTTCGCCTTAACTCGGTGGACGGCCGTCTGGCGTTCTGGTGTAGGTGGTTGAGCTAACAGTTCCCGGAGAGCCGTAAAGTAAAACTCAGTGGTCGTGCGCTGCCATTGAGAAACCTCCTTCCCGTAACCTATTAACGTCCTCCGTAAAGCTGGCTTCGCGCACTCGATCCACCACTGCAGGATAGAACCGAAAGAATTTCGGCGACGGAGACAGCCATGCCACGCGTCATCCACCATGCGTCGGCATTCTGCATCTCGCAGGTGGGAGACGTTCATCTTCCAATTACCCCTCCGTCTCCATACCTGCTGTCTATCAAGGTTAACCGTACAGATATATGCCTCGTGGTCCGTAAACGCTGTCGGCCATATTTCTGCGTCCACCGTCGACACTGCTAACGCCCTTGAAACGTAGATTCGGTCCAAACGGCCCGCGGAGTGGCTAGTAAAAAATGTATATCCTGGTTGGTTGCGATACTTCAGGTCCCATGTATCGACTAATTCCATCCCGTTGACCAGCTCCCTAAGTTCTGCGCTATTAGTATAGTTAGGTTGTTGGTCCTTTCTGTCAAGCACACAATTAAAATCTCCGCCGAGTATGCAACCATCGTATCGTCCCTGGAACAACGGTGCAACCTCATGGGCGTAAAAATCTGCTCTGTCCCTTCTCTTATCCGAGCCTGACGGTGCGTATATGTTGATCAAACGTATTCCTCCTATGGTCACGGCCGTACCACGGGCAGAAGGCAAATACTCTACTTCGTCTGCACGTATCCCTTCCTTTAATAATATAGCTGTGCCAACGCCTCTCTCGTCACACGGGGAACAGTAAACGTCGTAACCGTAAAAGTCCGAGGGGGGAAGTACCCGAACTTCTTGTAATAGTGCGATGTCTAAATCCGCAGCCTTTATCATGTCACTGAGCATCTTGATTTTTACCGGCGTCCCAATGCTATTGATGTTAACAGACCCTATCCGATAAGCTTGTTGCATGGCGGTCTACGTAGATAGGGTACCGTACGGTCGCTAATTTTGTCGTACATAGGCTGCTGTCGGACTAACGTCCCCCGCCGTCCCCTCATATGGTCTGCCATCATTCCGTGCACTCTGCCGATCTAACACCGGGAGAGTGCGTGGGAGCAGTGCCTCCGGCATCATCTGTCCCCCACGGGGGTGGCTCTTCTGACCAGTCCCCTAGTGTCCCATCGTTGTCGTCGTGCGGTGCAGGCGCCGTAGCCTCCTCAGTAGCCTGTTGCCGTCTATTGAGCTCATTCGCTGTGTCTGGAGCATCATCAGCGGTAGGTCGTGTCGCCGTCCCGCTGGCCACCGTTGCATCCACGCTAGGCAGTTCTTCTGTATCCATGGTCGTCTGTTCTGTACCCGTAAACTTCTCAGAATTATCTGCTAGATCAGAGTGGTCGTTCTCCACCGTGAGGCGGCGCTTCTTCCGGCGTTTTGGTGAGCGCTGTTTACGTTGCCGGGCCTCGGAATCAGAGGTCAGCATGGTCTCCAGTTGTTCGTGGGGGACGTCAGAATCGTGCGCCGTCGTATTATCGACGGCTCCAAGTGCCTTATCGGAAGGGGCCGCAAGCGGAACCGAAGAGAGGGAGTCCTGTGACTGCTGCAAGCGGTCCAGCGCAACGTCGTCTTTCTGTGGCTCGCCACGATCCGCCGCTGTCTGTGTGTTCTGGTACGCGTCTGTCTCGCGGCCCACGTCATCGCGTAATGCGGCGACGTAAGTCATGGGGAGCACAGTCGGATGCGGCGTGAGGGGTGGATCATCCCGTGGCAGCTGTAATAACCTTCGTTGAGCACACTCAGAACGTATGTGTCCCTCCTTCCCACATCCAGAGCACGTCCTTGGTTGTCCGTCGTAAATGACAATAGCCCTACAACCGGCGATGTACAAGTATGACGGGACGTGTTTTCGGAGTTCAATCCGTATTTGTCTGACGCCATTGAGACCAGGATACGTCTTGAAACTCGCCCATTTTTCAGCCACGTGGGATAGGACCGTTCCGTAAGGACGCAGGGCGTCTGTCACCAATTCTTCTGGCACTTCGAATGGAAGCTCAAAGACGCGGATCGTTCGGAGTCCCATGCCGGCGTGTTCAACTGTTACCGCTCCAACATTCCCGTCCGAATGACAGAAACGAAGTCCTTGTCGGTGTCGAAGTAGTAGTTCGTCACATGCCGCTTCATTTATAAGCTTGACATAAACCACGCTGCTGACTATAGATAAGTGTATTCCAACTAGAACGTCAGGTTCGATTTTCACCTCGTCCCGTAAATAACGTTCGATCTCGTAAGCCTTCGGTCGAGCATATTCGTTAGCAAAACTAAATTTCAGTGTCGATTTGCGGAACGACAAGGCCATGATTCGTTCTATGTATTACCGCGACACACCGCTACACATGCAACGTAAACACCTCTCGCGCAGACGTGCGGCAGGGACGTAAACACCGTCCGAACCGCTGCGCCGCCGAAGGCTGACGCTCATTACGCTAAACCAACAGCACAATCTTCATAGTTCGCCAAATTGTGTTACGGCGTACTAAAAAACGTTAAACGTAGATAACTGTTACTAATTGAAATTTAATTATAACACATTGTAGAAAGAACAATGTGTTTAGGGTGGATCTTCGGTGTGTCGCTGCCTTCAAATAGCCTACTCTCATAACATGCAAGTTACAATACTTCTTTTGCTACGAATCTGATGTTTCTCATTATTTATTGGAATGAATCACACAACTAACAGCGGTTTTTCCAGGGATTCTCAATTTGCTGGTGCTCAGAAACGGCATACATACACGTAGGCTTGAAATGAATACCAATATGGCGCCTCACAACTCTGTACTGAAGGGAGACGGCGTGCGTGTGACGTAGGTGGCGTTGTGCCATCTCAGTGGTCAACGCTCAGACGCACGCTCAGAATATCTGACATTCCAGTTTTTGCTCTGCACGTTCGGAAAGACTCTCGAGCGTGATATTCCACGCTATGACATCAGAAACTCGGCACGCTCAACGCTCAACGTTCGGATGCACGGTCCGTGTGCCGACGGCTTTAGCTGCCTCGTCCCGTGCGCCGATGGCTTAAAGAGCGGAAGAGTGACCGAGGGCTTAAGAAGCGGGAGAGCGCGCGCTACCTGCCTGCCACCTCGCGGCCACCAGCGTCGACGCCACGTCCAGACCAGACCGGCCCGGCGCATCCCCGGCCCGGCGCGGCTGGCATAGCGGGCGACATGCCGGGACGCAATTGGCAGCGCGGCGCGGCATTTAGCGCTAATTAACAGCCGCACAATGGAGCGGGGGCGGTGGGGGCGCGGCCGCCGCCGGCCGGCGATAAATCAGCCCTGAGTTATGTCCGCCGCAGCCGCTGCCGCCGCCACCAGCAGCCGTCGCCGGCGGCACTGATTGACCGTCCGACTTCAGCACGGCGACACTTCCCGCCCGTCACCAGCCCCGCACAAAGTTCCGAGCCCTCCGTGCCCAACCACTCTACCCCTCCACGTGTTTCCTGCCCCCACTATCAGTCTCCAACATAATCGCTGAAACATTCCTCATCCACTGCATCTACGACACACCATCGCAGAGTTGGCATCCGACGTGACTTCCACGCCTCGTACGGCCATTTACCATGTTTTAGGCACTATATCACCCCTTGTGTCGTCCTAAATCTCGCTACGGCCACCTCACACTGAACATCAGCGGGACTGCGCGTCACAGACAGTAGAAGGTGTCAGATGTGGCCCTTCCCAGACCTCCGATTCTCGAGGAAGACGGGTGGTGGAAGTGGATTCCCTAAGGCTGAACGTAACGTCCATCACTAGGCTAGTTATTAAACTGTACGGAAAGTTACTATATCACTAATTTTATTTTACATGCAGGATGTCCCAGAAATATTGTGAGAAACTCCTAGAGGTTGTAGAGGGTGTCTTGGGGAACAAATAGACGATATGAACCTGTGCCCAGAAACGTCATCAAACGACGCTACAGATCGTTGAAATTTTAGGCACCAACTCCTGCCACAAGGCCATCCCTTATGCAGATAATGTGACTTCATATGCCCACAGACCGTAGGCGGAACGTCTCGGAATGTTGTCTCCTATGAACGCGATGCTCTGTTGTCTCAATGGATAATAGTTTTGGACAAAGTTTTCCATCTGCAATTTTTTTTTCTCCTGTAACACTCTAAAATCTTCAATGTTTTATGGTATACAGGAGAAAAACAAACTGCACATGGAAACGTGTCGGCCGGCCGGAGTGGCCGAGCGGTTCTAGGTGCTACAGTCTAGAACCGCGCGACCGCTGCGGTCGCAGGTTCGAATCCTGCCTCGGGCATGGATGTGTGTGATGTCCTTAGGTTAGTTAGGTTTAAGTAGTTCTAAGTTCTAGGGGACTGATGACCTCAGCAGTTAAGTCCAACAGTGTTCAGGACCATTTGAGCCTTTTTTTTTTTTTTTTTTTTTTTTTTTTTTAGGAAACGTGTCCGAAACCGTCATCCAGCCAAGCAACAGTGCATTGCATTCGTAGGAGTCAAGGCCTTTTTACGCAGCAACCAGACCCATCTTCTCCACTGGCGATAGCGGCAATCAGTCGCGAACACTGAATTGCAAGCAACATTACGAGATATTTCGCCTACGGTTCATCGGTGCACATAATCAAATGGGTGGCCTAGTAGCAGGCGCCAGCGCCTGTATTTTCAACGCTATGCAGCGACATGGCATTTCCGGACACGGGTTCATATCCTGGATTTGTCCCTCAAGACGCCCTCAACACCCCCTCGAAGTTTGTCGCAACATTTCGGTGACATCTTGTGTGAACATGGCCAACACGTCCGTCGTACCACATAACATGCCGTACTACCAAAGACACATTCTCAAGCAACCCACGCAGAGTAATATGCAGGAAGTCCAGGGCCGTTCCTCCATCGAGGCGGGTAAAATCTTTCCCGTAGAGGGAAATCCACTGCTGATAACCCTTGCACTCGTTGCAGTTGACAGGGATGCAGGATAAACACCGTGTTGGCAGGCCACTTGCCTGGAAATTGTACTAGGTTTCGTCTCAGTATCCTGCCTCGATGCAAGCACTGATTCGCTTGAGAAGGATGTCATAAAGCTTTTGTACCTTCTCTCAAGACGAGCTGGCCCACATCTGCAACTGTATCTGTAACTGGTTCTTGGTATTTTGGATACTGGCACAGGGACACAGTTCATGTTCGAGCTGGTCCCACACATGTTCTATCGGGGACAGATTTATGGATCTTGCTGTCCACTGGAGATCGTGATTTACAATTGTGCCGTCAGAGTTCCCTCAATGACTACCGGTTGCGACCTTAAGTCGTACCCGATAGTTTGCGCACTATAACACCACTGCCTCCCAAAACATTGCCAGAATGAGGCATCTCCCCAGATCTCCGCTATACTCGTTGACGATGGTCGTCCGGGATACTGTGCAGCCGCGATACATCCTCGCGCCCAATACGACGCCCTCTGTCAGCAGTCCAAAACTTCATGGACACACCACTGCTCTAAAGGCAGCCGTTAGTGTTTTGATGTTAACGGCTGCAGCTAATCCCCGACCAACGATACAAGACGACACAGAATGTTGCAGAGTCCGCTACTTGTTCTTGAATAGCAGGCTCAGACGTGAATGGGGGAAGGGGGAGGGGTGTTACGGTGTGATTGGTGCATAATACGGCGATATTCCCTTGTGGTGGTCAGACAAAGTCAAGCGGAACCTTGAAGAGGAGTATGCCTACCCTCACATTCCAATTCAGTCCAATATCGGGCCATTGTCACATCCGAATGCCCCACAACACTTAGCAAGAGTTACCATCACTGCGCTTGAGGCTGACACAGTCTGTTCTGCAGCTGTTTAAAATTTGTGGTCTTTATATTTTGTTCTTAATTAAGATGTGTAACATCCGTCTATTACGTTTGTTTCTAACACAATAAATGAAACAACAGTATGTTATCCAAATGACGTGAATGTTAAGTACATGAGCGTGATTCAAATAAAAACCTTAACAGTGCAATAAAACTTATAATTAAATGTTTCCCTTAGACATTTAAGTCTCTTCGTCATCTACGACAATGATCGAAGCAGAAGAAACGAAATAAAATTTGTGCTGCAGCCGGGACTCCAACCTGGGTCTTTTTGCTTGCGTAAATGCTAACCATTACACCACCACACCACGATGGTCAATATTACTGCACGAACTACACAAGTTGAGTGCCCTCCACAACACAAACTTCATATATTCTGCTTATTTTCCCTTACATTGTCATTACTGACAGGACTCTCCGACACTGGAATAGCATCCCAGCTTTGGACGTAATGGGAAAGTCCTGTACCATAAGTGATCTTATAGATCTTGTAATTAAATGTTTCCCTGAGATAATGAAGAGACTTAAATGTCTCGGGGAAACATTTAATTATAAGATCACCTATGGTACAGGACTTTCCTATGACGTCCAACGCTGGGTTGCTATTCCAGTGTCGGAGAGCCCTAGCAGTAGTGACAATGTAAGGGAAAATAAGCAGAAGATATGAACTGAAGTTTGTGTTGGGAAGGGCACTCAACTTAGGTAGTTGGTTCAGCAGTGTTGACCATCGTGCTTTGGTGGTGTAATGGCATTTCTGCCTAGCAATCGCCGGCACGGTAGCTCAGCGTGTTCGGTCAGAGGGTTTAGCTACCATCTGTAATTAAAAAACTGAGTGAACGGATCAACCTGAATGGTTGTTGTCGTACGTCCGCCACGAAGAAATTCGACGAATAATATAGAACAATACGAAAAAAAAAGCAAGCAAGAAGACCCGGGTTCGAGATCCGGCTGCACCACAAATTTTAATTCGTTTCTTCTGCTTCGATCATTAGTGTAATAAATTACTTAAAAGTTGTAATCGATATGGCAGTTGGCAGGAGTTATCCTTGTATTTCGACAAATGACGAACAGCTGGCGGCCATTTGTCGCACCATAATAAGCGAGTTGTGCTACTGCAAAGATGACAGATGGTCGACATGTACCTTCTGTGGAAGTGACAGACACACAGCATAGTGACGAACGAAAATATTGTCATAGTGGAAGAGTTTCTGAAGACAAGAATATTACTGCGAAAGAAATAGCCACTATTTTGGATGTTGCTGTTGCTTCAGTACATAATATTGTTCAAGATGTGCTGCGGTTCAGTAAAGTGTCCGCAAGATGGGTGACACGCAAGCCGGTTAGTCAACTGACAGATCACAGTGCCGATGCCTGCGAGGAACTTTTGCTTCGGTTTCCAGTCGAAGGTAATGGATTTCTGAACATAACTGTCACAGGAAATGAAACCTAGTGCGCTATCACCATCCTCTTCGCCAAAACCAAAGAATTTCTCACTCAACGATCGGCTTGAAAATTCACGCTCACTCTCTTTTGCTGTGATGCAAAAGGGGTAATTTTTGAGTATTACATGGAAAGGCCATTAACAGTGACCAGTAATTTACACTAACACTCAAATCAGCGTCATCTTGCAATCAGGTGTTTTGATGCAACACGGCAATGCTCGTATCCCCATTGCCTGTTCAACAGAGGCAGCATCTCAGGATATGAAACATGAACGTCTGTAACACCCACCTTACTCACCAGACCTCGCTCAGAGTGGTTTTCATATGTTTAGACGGCTCAAAGAACTGGGAGTCGAGGATTTCAGTTGCGATGAAGAGTTGAAAATCGCAGTGCACGAGTGATTGCACAGCCAACCAAGAGAATTCCCCTCGCGAGGTATTCACACTCTTCCGGAGCGGTGGAATGCGTGTATCATACATCATGGGAGCTACGTCGAAAAATCATGTATCTGTAATTTTTCTGTATGACCTCATTTGCATAATGAAAAATAATTAAGGTTTTTATTTGAGTCACGTCGCTACAATTTCTAGTGGATGTTTCTCCTAATTGCTCGAGACATTGTCACTGTTCACGGCAATCTCATGTTCCTATTACTAGCAAGAAATTAAGACTGCTTCTAAGAAACAATCGATATATGAAGAATTCAAGATAAAATAATAGTACTGACATAATAATTTTTCTGTTCTTTATGAGTGAAAATGTAATAGTGCGAAATCCGTCTAGTTAAGAAACTAAATAAAATTCAGTTCTAAACGACTGTTAGTAGTTGTTCTCATTTATAAGATGAACAGTATTAAAAGAGTAAATGAGAACACTTGGCCATAGATTTTGATAATAGCCTAAAAGACGTGAAGTTTAAATCATAGTTGAAATGTAATGATGAGTTCAATAACTACTCGCTCCCTTTCCACACTTTCTGTGAGTTGATCGACTGAGAGGCGCACCAATAATTGTGGAAATTGTGCAAACAATTCAGAATGGCACGATCAGTGCGTGGGATCACTGTCAGAGAATTATTCAAGTTCTCTCAGAGCTGAAACTGGGCCTAAATATAGTTAATCAGACGATGCCATTTAATTAAAGACGAGATTTGGTGCTTAAATGGCTAATTGATGTAGCACGTCTGAACAAATTTGCTAAGCATTCGGGCAAAATCCTTCTCTTCTTTTATAAACAGAATTTACTTGGAAGTTTTAACTAAGCCGAGGCAGACTGTTCAAAATTAAGCAGTAAAAATACATCTTGGATAAAACTTCGTTTTCTTTGACGTCGCGGAACAAAACTTTCCGCTCTCTCTTCTTAAGTCGTAAGGGATACTAAAAAGTACGCATTTACTCCTACGCTTCTGCTACTTTCACTTCCATTTTTGCATTTTTCTTATGGAAACAGAGCGAATGAAATAAGGAATGGCTTCGTGTAAACTGTTTCGCACAGTTGTATTGCAGCAAATAACATAGTACGACGCGAGTACAGTTTTCTAAGTAGAGGTGCTTTAGGAAGCTACTACATATCTTCCATTTCGAATAGGAAGAATAGCCATCATCACTGCTGCAAAATAAAATAAAAAGCTGTTAAGTCAATAATAAAAGGTAAGAATTAATACAGATATAAAAAAGGGGTTTTCTTTTTTTCCCTTATATCATAACATTACATACCAGCAGTTGAACCTCTACCGGGTGTACAGATATGGTTATGTGTAATTGACATTGTCGGGTGCTTTAAACTGGAAGTGTCAGAACACTGCAGAAGAGCGAACAATTTGTACTGTTTTCTTCTTCATGTATGTTGATTCGTACTCTTCTTACCTACGCCCTCCGTGACATACGTTGGCGCGATACGTCGCAAAGATGACACGTCAATTGTATATTTTTCCTACGAGTGCTGTCCCTCGACATAATACTTAACGTCTATAAGTGAAATATTTATATTTAACAATACATGAACGGAGCAACTGATAAAATAAAGATTAACAATACACATAAAACTCTGTTGTAACTTGGCTAACTTTTTCACAGAGGATAATGGATGCTGACGTTCCATTCCGTTGATGGTTAATGTGAACTCCACCGTTTCGTACCCATTGTAAAATACACTTTCTCACACACTCGGCTTTCATATTTTTTCTGTGAAATATTGTCACAAATTAAATTAAAAATAGTTCTGATCCCTCCATTCTAGCCAAGATTTTTGGAAGCCTCCACTTGGCTGTAAGGTGGGTGCTGGCGCTGGAAACCTTCTCCCTAATATCGCCAACATTTGGCCGAAAAGTCGCTAATTCCCTGATGGATCATTTCTCGAGCAGCCCGCTCTACCTAGGGACTGAAAAATATATTAAAACAAAAACTTCACGCAACGGTTGCCCCCGGTACAATGAAACTTGTCAAACAAGTCATCGACATTACTCTGTCATAGAACTCTCACTACGCTTTCTAATTTTTGTATGCGTCGAATTAGCGCAGAAAAAAACCTAAAATTTTTTCCAATACTCTAGTTCTGACTAAGGTTATAGGGAGTTTGCCTGCGTTATAGGCCGGCCGCGGTGGTCTAGCGGTTCTAGGCGCTCAGTCCGGAACCGCGGGACTGCTACGGTCGCAGGTTCGAATCCTGCCTCGGGCATGGATGTGTGTGATGTCCTTAGGTTAGTTCGGTTTAAGTAGTTCTAAGTTCTAGGTGACTGATGACCACAGATGTTAAGTCCCATAGTGCTCAGAGCCATTTGAACCATTTTGCCTGCGTTATAAGGCATAAGAACCATGACGGAACTAGAACCTTCTTCCCGAATATTCGTCTCGGGGACCTCCTCTGCTCCAGTAACAGTTCGTCTGATCTTTGAAAGAACTAGGTCTTCAACAAGTCAGCCTTACAGGGCATTGAAATACACCCAGACAACATGGTCGGATTTCAATGTAACTTTGTACACGTACCCACCTTCGACGGATATCTGAATGATTAGTTGTAATTCTCTGTAACAGGTAGAACGACCACCAGAGTGTACTGGTCCTGCTCGTGTTTAGTGTTGTTACCAGACGTCGTAGCCGGCCAGTGTGGCCGAGCGGTTCTAGGTGCTACAGTCTGCAACCGCGCGCCCGCTACGGTCGCAGGTTCGAATCCTGCCTCGGGCATGGATCTGTGTGATGTCCTTAGGTTAGTTAGTTTTAAGTAGTTCTACGTTCTAGGGGACTGATGACCTCAGATGTTGAGTCCCATAGTGCTCAGAGCCAGACGTCGTAGGATGTACAAGGCGCGTGATATCGTCAGATATCGTCAGAATTGTAAAGGCTATTTACAATTTGTACAGAAACCAGATGGCAGTTATAAGAGTCGAGGGGCATGAAAGGGAAGCAGTGGTTGGGAAAGGAGTGAGACAGGGTTGTAGCCTCTCCCTGATGTTATTCAATCTGTATATTGAGCAAGCAGTAAAGGAAACAAAAGAAAAATTCGGAGTAGGTATTAAAATTCATGGAGAAGAAGTAAAAACTTTGAGGTTCGCCGATGACATTGTAATTCTGTCAGAGACAGCAAAGGACTTGGAAGAGCAGTTGAACGGAATGGACAGTGTCTTGAAAGGAGGATATAAGATGAACATCAACAAAAGCAAAACGAGGATAATGGAATGTAGTCAAATTAAATCAGGTGATGCTGAGGGAATTAGATTAGGAAATGAGACACTTAAAGTAGTAAAGGAGTTTTGCTATTTAGGGAGCAAAATAACTGATGATGGTCGAAGTAGAGAGGATATAAAATGTAGACTGGCAATGGGAAGGAAAGCGTTTCTGAAGAAGAGAAATTTGTTAACATCGAGTATAGATTTAAGTGTCAGGAAGTCGTTTCTGAAAGTATTTGTATGGAGTGTAGCCATGTATGGAAGTGAAACATGGACGATAACTAGTTTGGACCAGAAGAGAATAGAAGCTTTCAAAATGTGGTGCTACAGAAGAATGCTGAAGATAAGGCGGGTAGATCACGTAACTAATGAGGAGGTATTGAATAGAATTGGGGAGAAGAGAAGTTTGTGGCACAACTTGACTAGAAGAAGGGATCGGTTGGTAGGACATGTTTTGAGGCATCAAGGGATCACAAATTTAGCATTGGAGGGCAGCGTGGAGGGTAAAAATCGTAGAGGGAGACCAAGAGATGAATACACTAAGCAGATTCAGAAGGATGTAGGTTGCAGTAAGTACTGGGAGATGAAGAAGCTTGCACAGGATAGAGTAGGATGGAGATCTGCATCAAACCAGTCTCAGGACTGAAGACCACAACAACAACAACATCGTCAGATGGTGAGTGATGTCTGTGAGAGCGGTATCATCACCTAAAACAGTTTGAAAAATGCGTAATTGTGGGTCTCCGTTCGGCCAGATTGTCGAATCGTGCAATATCCTGATCTGCAAAAATGGTTCAAATGGTTCTGAGCACTATGGGACTTAACTTCTAAGATCATCAGTCCCCTAGAACTTAGAACTACTTAAACCTAACCAACCTAAGGACATCACACACATCCACGCCTGAGGCAGGATTCGAACCTGCGACCGTAGCGGTCGCGCGGTTCCAGACTGTAGCGCCTAGAACCGCTCGGCCACCCCGGCCGGCCCTGATCTGCAGGACATTCGGACGTGACAGTGGTCCGATGCCGGACTGCATGGGAATGTATGGGCAGGCATACTGGTCGTCAAAGTCGACCATATGTGGTGACGTCAAGAGAGAAGCGCCGTATTGTGCACCAAGCGTACCGTAGCCCCTTTACGTCTTCGACTGCCGTTTAACAGTCCGTAGGATATAAGATACGGTAGACACCAACTGTATAAAACCAGTGAAGTAAAATTTAAAATCCCGTGTAATGTGTGTACTTCTGCCGTCTTACTAACAGGCCAATGTAGTGTAAGCAGCTCGTAACAGTACACATTACACGGTATTTTAGGTTTCACTTCACTGATTTTATAAGAGCTGGTGTCTGTCAGATCTTATAACACAGCCTACGCAGAGTTATCCAGCCTGGTCTTTCAGCAGTCATGCTCAGTACATTTTGACAAGTATCTTTGGATATACTCAGTTTTATTATGACAACCCACTACTGTGCTTCGACTCTTAACGTGGACGATTTCCCGAAAGCTGGGGCTCCGTAATTGTCCATCTGCATTATGGAAATATAACCATTTAAACATGAAGATGTATCTATACTGACATAAAACTGGTAGCTGTGAATAAAGCACCTTCATACAGCTTTGTGACTTTTGGAAGCACCTCAACATCTGGATTTTTTAATTGTTATAATTTTTATGATAATTTCAATGGTTATTGTGTGTTGAGAGTTGCTATTGTTATCCGTAATGTTTCTGAACTGTGGTCGCCCCCCCCCCCCCCACACACACACACATCAGAAAGTTGTTTGTGGGTGTAATTTTTTTTTCAGTCGTGTCCGCCTACGTTCAGTATTTTTTTAGGTTTTTTCCTTAGTGGAGAGTTTTTCCCTTGCTGCCTACTCTTACTCAACTTTCTGTGGTGTGTCGCATGTACCTGTGAGTTCATGAACCGAGCCGGATTTCTTGTTGGCAGCAGGCGCTATTTGTGAGTTTGCGCTTTACCTGGCGGTGAGGCCGCAAGCCCATCAACGTGAGCACGTAACTAAAAAACAACGCACTGACACGTTACCTAAGAGTTCGTGACTGGTATACTACGTATCTGTACAAAATCAGAAGGCAGATGAACGATAGCTGCGCTCATCTTACGGGACTGCGAACCAAAATGCTGCGGGTAATGGTCGTCAGGATCTAAGGATGCTTAAGCAACGCTGAGGGACGAGTCAGCATGGCGGATCTTGGACAGTACTGCAACCGCAGTATTCAGGAAGGCCAATGAAGTTCTCAAAAGACCTCACGAGGCATTCAACCACACGTCAGTATGCCGCCATCCCGGTTAGAAGATATGCTCTATAGATGGTGAGAAGGAAACTGAGGTCGGCGACCACTAAATCGTGGAATCGCTTGTTACAGTGAAAACACTGCTGCCATGCTGCCCCTTGTTCAAGCAATCCAGCAGACGGTTGCTGTTGACCGGGATAATGTGAAGGCGGATCCAGTAGCGGTGACAACCATCTAAAGTATAGATTCACCAGAAACAGAATCTACTGTACCAAAAGTAGTTTAATAGTGGAGTAAATGGTTAATGGGATTTATAGTAGTATTCTAGTAGTTGTAATATTAACATTTGCGTAGTATTACCAATTTTTCGCAATGTTTATAAGAATAGGTAATTAAGATACACATTTATTGTTATCCACACTAAAATGAGTTGTAGGAGAGACATGTCTAAATTCTACCGCTTTGAAAATATCATTATTCTAGCTTAAAGAGTAAGCTACGAAATTATTTAAACAATCCTACCCTCCATTTCAGGGTGTTATTCTTAGTATCTGAATTAAACATCGAATTTCTGAGAAAAATAAACACGCTACACTTACTTTCCTAATATCTGCAAGTGGTACAAATTAGGTATCTAGGTTCCTAATAGAACTTTTTCCCTCCTTTCCCCATCCCTGCACACTTTGCTCGAATTGACATTTTCCATTTCGTGCATCTGATAATTTCTTCCATTAGATCTTCCCTGCGCAACTCGGAAAACCATTCCTCTGTTTTGCTTATAGGTTTCTGTGGAAGCTTTCCCGCAGAGTCTCCAAAACGCTTCCTTTTCACAGGTGGAGCTGTAGCTTTATATTTCTTCTCATTTGTTTCGTCTAGCTAGTTTTGCATGGGTCGCACGTCAACTCACAGGCTCATTGGCTAGGAATTGAATTTTTACTCGGAGCTTTCATTATTTCCCTTCGATTCAGCGATATTTCTCCGATGGACACCTTCAGTCCACTTTTTGCCTGCCGTATCTTATACGGCACTTAAGTTATGCGGCGATCCGTTTCGTTCTGGACCGTAGGCCGCAAGTTTTCTTACGTTCTTTATTGATTGGTTGGTTTGGGGGAAGGGACCAGACAGCGAGGTCATCCGTCCCATAGAATTAAGGAAGGATGGGGAAGGAAGTCGGCCATGCCCTTTCAAAGGAACCATCCCGGCATTTGCCTGAAGCGATTTAGGGAAATCACGGAAAGCCTAAATCAAGATGGCGGGACGCGGATTTGAACCGTCGTCCTCCCGTATGCCATTCCAGTGTGATCCGACAGTCTTAAACCGAACGTTCATCTTCATGGACACACTGTATATGCGTGAACAATCCTTTATTCCACGATGCCCATTTACATATACTGTTACAGCTAAAAGCAATTCATCTGAGCCCCAGTTTTCATAACGCCTTTCTGTTGTCATACTGTAGTAAGAAATACTTATTTATAATTTCTAAGACTTTCCCGGTGATTTGTTGTCATCTCGTAGAATCGGGTACATCCGATTCTACGAGATGACAATAGTTATTTAATTAATAACTGAGTTTAAGGAACTCAGTGAAATTCACATCATTTCTAAACATTACCCTGCACTAATAATGATAAAAGCGTTTTTTTCAACCTCACTATACGTGCAAGTTTCTTAAATTGTGTGAGTACGATATCGAAAACTTATAGCGGCTGTTACGGGCAACACCGCTATTTCTTCTTTATCAGATTCCAACATGCGAACAACAACGAGTACGAACCTTGACTCTCTGAAAACTAAGATCCTTTCGAGTGTTTTCAGCCATACATAAATCATTATGTTACCACTTACCTTATGACAGTACTTATCTTCGCCACGTACACTAAAAGTTATTTGAAAACTACAACAAAATCAGCACTATCTTCACAAGATCTGTTTCTCAACACACAGAACGCATAGTCGACAATAGGGCTCCAAGAATACGTAGTTCAGAACACGGGCGTTGAGAGTGACCTCATTAAATGTCGGATAGTAGAAGAGGGAACTAATTTTACATTTGCGCTACAAATTAGGAACGGGTACCATAAAGGCAACTGCCCTCTACAGTCTATGTTAGATTCCTAGCTAATACGGAGTAATTGTGAGCAGTAAGCAAACAGTAACTGAAAACTATCCTGTACTAAACACAGCTTTTAAATTCAAAAACTCCTTACCATTTTGGATGGTTGGTTGGTTTTTGGGGGAAGAGACCAAACAGCGAGGTCATCAGTCTCATCGGATTAGGGAAGGAAGTCGGCCGTGCCCTTTCAGAGGAACCATCCCGGCATTTGCCTGGAGCGATTTAGGGAAATCACGGAAAACCTAAATCCGGATGGCCGGACGCGGGATTGAACCGTCGTCCTCCCGAATGCGAGTCCAGTGTGCTAACCACTGCGCCACCTCGCTCGGTACCATTTTGGAGACGTAGTTTTCATTCTGCTTTATTCTTTGAAAGTTAGCTATGAAATCTGGAAATTAATACACGTAAAAATATAAACGCTTCTGCCAGAACCAGTAAACACCCAGTTCTTTAAAAAATAGAACTCCCACGTATAAACAGCTTTAAACGTGTGGTTAATTTACAAATGAGTTAATCTGTTAAATATGTGACGTTAAGCATGCAAGGGAGAGAAAATTTAGAAATGGCTTGAAATTATGTTTAATGTTTTTTGGCAATCGCTAAGTGTCCTCACGCAGCTCTATGACGTCAGAAATCCTGCACTATGTTTCGTACGATGATATAATTTTGCAGGTACGTTCAGTGGTATATGTGGATACCGCCTAAATAAAGTGTTGCGAATAAAGTTAGTATTAAAGAAGTAATAAATTAGAACGTCATGCCTGATGCTGAACTTTACTGCAAGAACAGCGAAAATGTAATGAGTGATAAAAAAATTTCCTTTTCTTGTTTTGTGTGTGTGTGTGTGTGTGCGGGGAGGGGAGATCGGCTTCATAGAAAAAAGTTTCATAAAAGTTTCATATTATGTGTAAAGTTTGTTGGAATTCCCTAAGTGCTCTCATTCTCAAATAGTTGATGAATACAGTCGGGGTTATTCGAGTGTAGTCAGCTGCGCTATTTCACGGCATAGATGCAGTTTCTAACTGCTATATTTATCTTACTGTTTTAAAACTTTAACCTAATTTTAGATCTGTTTAAGAGTAGATTGTGGCAGCATTTTAAATTTTTAAATTCGGTCAATAATTATATGAAATATTGAACATCAGAATTTGTTGCCCCCGGAAGCATTAGATACGCAACCTGAAACTGGGGCCGTCAACGCGGCGATTGCCAAGCTATTGGCCTCGGGTTCGATTCCCGACCGGGTCGGAGATTTTCTCGACTCGCTAGCTAGGTGATGTGTTGTCCGTACATCATTCGTAATGTCACAAGCGGCATTCCTCCACTATTGAGATAGCTGAATGGTCACCTCCCGAAAGTCAATAAATTGTAAAAAATGGCGAAGAAAAGGGTTGGTCGATTTTACTATAGTAATATAGATTTTTGGGCGCACGCTTCGTGGACTACAGAGAAACCTGCAGATACTGATTCTACGTTAAAATATTACGCATAAAGTAGAAGTATCCTGAAGGAGATGAAGAGAGGAAAAGCCTCTGGCCCTAATGACCTCCCAGCGGATTTATGGTGTTCTCAACAGTGGATTGCGGCAGGCTGGCTAACAGATTTTCTCAACCAGATAATCAGAGAAGTTAGAATATCAACGGACTGGCAGCAGAGCATGACTGTACCAATCTCCAAAAAGAAAGGAAGTCCTGCTGAGTATTCTAAATACCACCCGATCAGATTACTGAATCACGCGGTGAAGATCCTTGAACTATTCTCTACAAAAGGATCCGCGAAATACTTAATATCACTAAGAACATAACTGGATTTGTGAAAAATTGTGCCAAACTGGCGCAATCCATGCTACGCGGCACCTGGTTGAAAAATACTGCGTCAGATGCGCCAGAAGTTTGGACCACCAGCGTTGACGGAGAAGATCTACCAATAGTAACAAAATTAAAGTATCTCAGTTCTAGAGTATCTAGCGATGGCCAACTTACAGACGAGGTCAACGCAAGGACGCAGGCAGCCAGAATGAAATGGCGAACGACGACAGGTGTCACATGCGATCGTTGGATTAATGATCGTCTGAAGTCAAAGATCTACCGCATTGTCATTCACCCTGTTGCTTTCGAGGACACCAAGTGTTGGCGCGTAAAAAAGAGGCAGAACGACGATTGGAAATGATGGAGACTAAGTTGCTTAAATGAACAGGTGGCATCACTCGACTGGATCGCGTCTCGAATGACACTATCAAGTGACGTTTCGAGGTCTACATCTATATCTTCATACATACTCCGCAATCCATCATACGGTGCGTGGCGGAGGGTACCTCGTACCACAACTAGCATCTTCTCTCCCTATTCCACTCCCAAACAGAACGAGGGAACAATGACTGCCTATATGCCTCTGTACCAGCCCTAATCTCTCTTATCTTATCTTTGTGGTCTTTCCGCGAAATATAAGTTGGCGGCAGTAAAATTGTACTGCAGTCAGCCTCAAATGCTGGTTCTCTAAATTTCCTCAGTAGCGATTCACGAAAAGAACGCCTTCTTTCCTCCAGAGAATCCCACCCGAGTTCCTGAAGCATTTCCGTAACACTCGCGTGATGATCAAACCTACCAGTAACAAATCTAGCAGCCCGCCTTCTATGTCCTCCCTCAATCCGACCTGATAGGGATCCCCAAGTACTCAATAATAGGTCGTATTAATGTTTTATAAGCGGTCTCCTTTACAGATGAACCACATCTTCCCAAAATTCTACCAATGAACCGAAGACGACTATCCGCCTTCCCCACAACTGCCATTACATGCTTGTCCCACTTCATATCGCTCTGCAATGTTACGCCCAAATGTTTAATCGACGTGACTGTGTCAAGCGCCACACTACTAATGGAGTATTCAAACATTACAGGATTCTTTTTCCTATTCAGCTGCATTAATTTACATTTATCTATATTTAGAGTTAGCTGCCATTCTTTACACCAATCACAAATCCTGTCCAAGTCATCTTGTATCCTCCTACAGTCACTCAACGGCGACACCTTCCCGTACACCACAGCATCATCAGCAAACAGCCGCACATTGCTCTCCACCCTATCCAAAAGATAATTTCTGTAGATAGAAAACAACAGCGGACCTAGCACACTTCCCTGAGGCACTCCAGATGATACCCTCACCTCCGATGAGCACTCACCATCGAGGACAACGTACTGCGTTCTATTACTTAAGAAGTCTTCGAGCCAGTCACATATTTGGGAACCAATCCCATATGTTCGTACTTTAGCTAGGAGTCTGCAGTGGGGCACCGAGTCAAACGCTTTCCGGAAGTCAAGGAATATGGCATCCGTCTGATACCCTTCATCCATGGTTCGCAAGATATCATGTGAAAAAAGGGCGAGTTGCGTTTCACAGGAGCGATGCTTTCTAAAGCCGTGCTGATGCATGGACACCAACTTCTCTGTCTCGAGGAAATTCATTATATTAGAACTGAGAATATGTTCGAGAATCCTGCAACAAACCGATGTTAAGGATATTGGTCTGTAATTCTGAGGATCCGTCACACCGATCTCGGAGAAAATGAGAGAAAGCTGTCTGCGACCTTTTGGGCGTTTGCTGCACGCAGAGGACGATGCCATTGCAAAGGCAGAAAGCGCAGTGGAAGTCACGGGAAAGAGACCCAAGGCGCGACCTAGGCAACGATGAGCCGACACTGTACAACGACCTGAAGGCTGCAAGTTCTCGTCCAGACATGGCCCACCATCGAACAAAGTAGTGACAGCGAATCCAGAAGAAATGAGGCTAGGGTGTGAGAGCGTACTGTGTATAAGATTAGATTACCTCCGATGCCCATTCTTAGTATCAAGAGGGCGGTTCGCTGCGTGCTTTAACAGGCGAAGCTGTGCCCCTGCGCTGCGCCTAAAACGCAGGCGCGCATTCCTGGCCGCCTGCCCGCACCCCGCAGCCGCGCCTCGCGGAATGGCGCACCTAATTACACGGACGACGCGTCGTCCGCGATAATGGTGGGGGGAGAGGGGAGTGGGGATGGCGATGGGGAGGGGGCTGGAGGGAAGCCGCTCTGTCGGTGCGGTGGGGAGAGGAGAGGAGCCGTGTGGAGGGGGCAATTACCCGGCAAGACAGCGCGGCGGCGAAAACTGGCGCCAGCAAACCGGCGCGGCGCTGCGGCGCCTTATGAGGTAATTTGGGCCGCCGCGGACTCCAATCTGTCCCCGGCGCAGGCGCCAGCCAGCACATCATTAAAAGCTCGCTGCGCGCCCAGGCACAGGGCTCTGTTAACGCCGCCCGGAAGACAGCACTGAAAGCGCACGGGGAAAAAAATAATGTATAACGGGCAATTCTGTTGCGACAAATTACCGCTCGTTTCCTCTGCTAATTAGGCGCTCTCGTAGCACGACGTTTTTCAGCGGCCGTTTACAGACAGGGCCTGGAGATTTCAGTAGGTGGCCGTTGCAATTTCTGTTTACTGTCTCACCTTGTCGCTTAGCGAGCAACACCGTTCGCCAGCTCGATGAAATGCAAACATCAGACGTGTTATTAGCGGATGATTATCCTCTTAACTCGCACTCTAGCGAGGCGTAAGATATAGAGCAGATTACACCTTAACTTATGTTTATTACCTCGGAGCTGAAGAGAGTTCTCGTCCTTTGTTAGTGTTAACATAACATAACGTAGATGCGTGCGACAGTTTCGATCACGTGTCCGGATAACTTGAAAGGGTGCGTGTATAAAGTGTACCAGAATTCTCTCGCTGATAAATATGTTTTATGCCCTAGTACATCAAAGTATTCAAAAAAAATGGTTCAAATGGCTCTGAGCACTATGGGACTTAACATCGATGGTCATCAGTCCCCTAGAACTTAGAACTACTTAAACCTAACTAACCTAAGGACATCAAAGTATTCACTGTGCAAGGAAATTATAAATTAAATAGCTTGACTGACAAACTCTGGAAATCAGAATCGCAACTAACGAATTATGCGGTATCTATCATTTTCGAAAATTTCGTGAAGCCTTTGGACACTTGCTTCATCGGACTATGTAACTTATAATTTCCTTCCACGGTGAGTATTTTGATGCACTAGTACGCAAGACAGTACTTCTCAGCGACAGAATTTTGGTATCCAAATACGTGGTCGAAACTGTCGCACACATTTACGTAATATTAACACTAACTAAGGGCAAAGCCTATCTTCAGATCCGCAGTAATCACGTCTTGCAGGAGTGCGAGTTATTTGCATTCCACAAAAGCAGTTCACGATTTTAAAAATAATCCATCCGATGATCATGGTATGAACACTAAACAGTATAGCGGAGTGGAATACAGAATTGAGAAGGAAAATAAAACAGTTTGTGCTTTATCTATTCAGTCGCTTGACCATTTGTCCAATACTTAAAGTTGTATAAGATTTTTATGGAAACAGGGCGGGAAACCAGTTTACAGTTAGAGCTGCCAGTATCAATCCTAAGGAGAATTCTGCGGAAACTACTGAAATGGCTCTGCTGGAAATTGAAAACGGCATAAATATTGCAGTAAAGTGCTGCTTAATGACAGCCACATTTTGTGAGAAATTTCAGGGTGTGGGGAGGGTTGCCCAAAAGGAATCATTGTGAGTGATAAATAAACATTTAATTTATTTGAAAAATTACAAAAAGTCTCGGATATCCTGACTCTAAGAAGCACGCCCTGTCGCTGACAACTGGTTTGCCCAAAAGTAATTATTTCCAGAGCAAACCTCACCTGAAGATAGCTGCCTGGTTGTCAGTCGAAATATGGGAAAATGTCGACGTCATTTGGCTGCAATCCTGACATTGCAAGAAAAGTCTTTTGTGCAGCTTCTACTCAATGTGTTTCGCTAATCCTTCTTCACTTCGAGAACTTCCATAAGGAAGTGTAGTCCATCCAGGAATGCGACAGCCTGCAAACTTCTTGGTACGCCGATTCTTGAGTATTGCTCTCCTGCCTGGAACCCTTACCACTCAGGACTGATAAATAAAATAGAGAAGAACAGGAGGTTGCGGAGACGCTCTTCCAATACCGATGGCAGGTGTTACAGTGAGTGTGTTGTCCATCACGCTGAGGTTAGATGACAGGGGGGAGGGCACATCTCAACAAATTTTAGACTAAATTAAAATCTCCTATGAAACATGTTTCTTTCATGTAATTAGTACTCTTAGTTGATTTAATATATTGGGCAATTTGTAAATTTTTATCATAGCTCCTAGTAATAAACTAAAGCTAAAATTTTTACATTTTAGCTGAAGCATGCTGTTGCTGAAATGCACCCGTACTATGGGGCACATTTCAACAGCGGCTGGGGTAGCTTTCAGTACCTAAATAAAGCCCTTTTATTTCTCAATCAACTAAACATCTATTTTATTAACATAGTAGGCCTATAATATATCTACAGATATTAGTGTAGCAAAATTACTGATACAGAATACAAAAAAAAGGAGTGTAATAGAAATATAATTGCCCTCATCAAGTTTACTTTGTATTTTTTTCTACTTGCCCTAAAAAATAAGGGATTGTCGATCTTCCCTGCAAAATCCGTAGTTACAACAAATTCATTTCCTTTTAGTGCCTTAGTCATCATTTTAATCCGTAGTCTCACAATCAGACGTGTCTTGTAGGACACCGTCTTCACTATCCAATATAACTTTTTTTGCAATCTTGCAGTAAGTTTTTTTGTTTACTTTCTCAGATTTAATTTTATTTACAACCACTCCATAGTTTTCTCAGTCTTTTAAAAGTTCTGAAAAAATTCAGTTTTCTTAGGTTTTTTAGTCTCAGTTGATGTTGATTTCCCTTCATTTCTTTTGCGGGTTTTATTTTTTATTGCTGCTTTAGGTAAAGGCCAGAATCTTCATCTTCACGTGTCTATCACTTGTGCTTGCTTGTAGTTCTTCGCTTTATCTGTTGTAGGGCTTGAACTACAGCTGAATGTAGTTTTATTTTCTTTGCTTGTCCTACGTTTCCAGTTTTGCAGTTCAATTCAGCACGCAAAGAACCAACTACAGCATCCAAATTTCGTGTTTAAACTCCCGTATTCACCTGAACTAATACGTCGTTCGTAATAGCCAAAAAGTTGTGTGAGACATGTTTTATTAAAGATTGTTTCTCTTGATAAGCTATTGTCTTCAGGTTTTCGTAAGGTGAAGTGTTGATACTGGTCCATGAACTCACTGACCCAGTGAATTCCACCTTATTTACTTCCAAACTATTTTTTATGCCTGAACTCAACAACTTATCGTATTCGTATGCAAGCTGTCATGCTTGTTTGTGAGTCAGTTCAATCGTCTAACTTTTAACAATGGGATCATAAAGTTTACATTCTTCATCTGTAGCAAAAACTGTTTAGTTGTATGCCGGCAGGAGTGGCCGAGCGGTTCTAGGCGCTTCAGTCTGGAACCGCGCGACCGCTACGGTCGCAGGTTCGAATCCTGCCTCGGGCATGGATGTGTGTGATGTCCTTAGGTTAGTTAGGTTTAAGTAGTTCTCAGTTCTAGGGGACTGATGACCTCAGATGTTAAGTCCCATAGTGCTCAGAGCCATTTGAACTATTTGTTTAGTTGTATGCTTGGAGTGATAACAATCTGGTGATGTTGATATGTTGTTGCAATCACTCAGCTTAACATCAATTTCATTATCGATTCTAAATCTGTCAAATAAAGCAGAATAGTACTTCCCACACACATCTGTTTCGGTTTTGGGAAACATGGCATCTTTTACTGTTTTGCCGGCCGCGGTGGTCTAGCTGTTCTTGGCGCGCAGTCCGGAACCGCGCGGCTGCTACGGTCGCAGGTTCGAATCCTGCCTCGGGCATGGATGTGTGTGATGTCCTTAGGTTAGTTAAGTTTAAGTAGTTCTAAGTTCTAGGGGACTGATGACCACAGATGTGAAGTCCCATAGTGCTCAGAACCATTTGAACCATTTTTTTTTACTGTTTTCACATGTTTTGTAATTTTTCCCTCTTTCGGTTCTACGAGGGTGTTCTGAAAAGTAATGTCCAATTCTCTTGATCAGTTGAGGTATGTATTGTGTATTAAACCGGAGAACTAGAAATGACGGAGAGGCTTCGTCCCGCCATAGCCCTCAGTGCCACAGCAGTCCACCCACCCCACCGTCACCCCACACCGAACCCAGGGTTATTGTGCGGTTCGGCACCCAGTGGACCCCCCACCCCGGGAAAGTCTCATACCAGACGAGTGTAACCCCAAATGTTTGCGTGGTAGAGTAATTACGGTGTACGCGTACGTGGAGATAGTGTTTGCGCAGCAATCGCCGACACAGTGTAGCGGGAACCAGCCCGCATTCACCGAGGTAGATGGGAAACCGCCTTAAAAATCATCTATAGGGTGGCCAGCACACCGGACCTCGACACTAATCCGCCGGGCGGACTCGTGCTGGGGACCGGCACGCCTTCTCGCTCGGGAAACAGCGCGTTATAAGCCCGTCTCACACGGAGCAAGGTTCGCTGGAAGTTTGCGAGATGGCGTGCATGCCTGCCGGCTTACAGGGAAAGGAGCCGGCTATCTTCCATGCCGAAGCTCTCCCACGGTGAAAGATCGGCAGCTAGTTGTGTTGCGATCGGCTGCATGTTGTATCGAACGAAGATGGCTGCTTCAGGTACAGATGTTCAGAGCAAACTGGCATTATTAGCTCTTTTGGTGCTAAACGATGCAGAAATGCACGTTAATGGGAGAAGAAGAAAGAAAGAATGGATGAAAAACTGGATTAAGAGGAGAAACGCTGGAAAAGGTGCGCTCTTCATGCTTCATAAAGTGTTGAGGTTAGTTCGCATAACACCTACTTTTGTTTGAAAAGTATCACCATTTCATTACTGTTCGATTTTATAAATATACCAATAATGACTGTTATTTTATAGGATAGAAGATCGTACATCCTTTGCAAATTTTATACGAATGGATGTATTGGTATTTTGCTTCAATCGCTTCCCTGGACCACTGCAGTGCCATTATTTAATAATTATAAGAACTTCCTAGCGCACCAAAAATGGCTCTGAGCACTATGGGACTCAACTGCTGAGGTCATTAGTCCCCTAGAACTTAGAACTAGTTAAACCTAACTAACCTAAGGACATCACAAACATCCATGCCCGAGGCAGGATTCGAACCTGCGACCGTAGCGGTCTTGCGGTTTCAGACTGCAGCGCCTTTAACCGCACGGCCACTTCGGCCGGCCCTAGCGCACCTCACAACAGCCGAAAAGCTGCTATCAACAAAGGCTTCCCGCCCAAGCTTTCCGCGTCTGACGTCATAAACGAAACGCCTCATGATTGGCCAACGCAGGTAGCATGCAGGGAACCTTGCAAGAAAAATAGCACCGGACCTATCCTGGAAATCTTGCAAGGTTCCCAGCAAGGTAGCCCGATAACAGACGACGGAGCCCGCAAGGTAGCCGCCGCGCGAGCCAGCAAGGAAACTTACCACAGCGTACCTTGCTCCGTGTGAGACGGGCTTTAGAGCACGCGGCTAGCCGGGAGGGCATCGGTTGAGGTTCTACATGTCGTACATGTTACCCGGTCGACTTTCCCGCTAGACGGCTCCAAATTGTAGCGTGTAACGTGGAGGTGTGTAACAGAACTGTATCGTTGAGTGAGAGACCCTCAGAAAACTGAAACCTCTATTTCGAAGAACTGAGCACCCTCTCCTTCAGCATGAAAATGCCAGACCATACACGAGCGCTGCAACAAGCCGCCGCTTTGGGTTCACTATCGTCAATCATCCTCCATACAATCCCGACTTGGCCCCATCCGATTTCCATCTGTCTAGAGAACTTAAAGAACACGTTCGAGGGCCTCACTTTGATAGTGAATGAAGCGGTGCAACCAGAGGTGAGGTTGTGGCTCCGTAAATAAAGTCAAAAATTTTACGGTGACAGTGGCAACAAACCGGTCCCTCGCTGGGAGGAATGTGTTCGTCGCTAAGGTGACTATGTTGACAGACTAATATGTAGACATGCAGAATAAAAATGTAGAATGGTAACAAAGTTTGTTTTACTTTCACACACAAAAAATTGGAGGCATTACTTTTCAGCTCGCCAACGGGTATTAATACGTTTCTTTTTGCAAGCTGATACTATATTACTCAAGTCTAAAAAAAGAACGTACTTTGCACCTATTATTTATATATTAATAAATTATTGCCAAATTAAATAATTTATATTGGATAGGGGTACATTTCAACATTGCTGAAATCTACCCCCAACCGTTCGTTTACTGTTGTTCTTAGAACAAATGGTTCAAATGGCTCTGAGCACTATGGGACTTAACATCTGAGGTCATCAGTCCCCTAGAACTTTGAACTACTTAAACCTAACTAACCTAAGGACATCACACACATCCATGCCCGAGGCAGGATTCGAACCTGTGACCGTAGCGGTCGCGCGGTTCCAGACTGAAGCGCCTAGAACCGCTCGGCCACATCGGCCGGCTGTTCTTAGAAAAATTATTTCAAGTTGTTCATAGTATATTTAGATGCAGAATATTTTAATTAATTGGACGAATAAATGTCACTTACCTTAATTAAGTTACAAAATAGAACTGAGTTTTACTTTGCACAGCACAAAACATTATATACAGATACTATCCCTCGTATGAATAATAATCGAGAGAGAGCCATTCTAAGCTGTTGTTCGGCTAAGAACTTGATTTTCGGGTTAGGAAAATTGAAATTTGTGGTAAGGTCTGAGCCGCGCGGAATTAACCGAGCGGTCTGGGGCGCTGCAGTCATGGACTGTGCGGCTGGTCCCGGCGGAGGTTCGAGTCCTCCCTCGGTCATGGGTGTGTGTGTTTGTCCTTAGGATAATTTAGGTTGAGTAGTGTGTAAGCTTAGGGACTGGTGACCTTAGCAGTTAAGTCCCATAAGATTTCACACACATTTGATTTGGTAAGGTCTTACGGGACCAAACTGCTGAGCTCATCGGTCCCTAAGCTTAGACACTACTTAATCTAACTTAAACTATCTTGCGCTAAGGACGACACTCACACCCATGCCCGAGGGAGGACTCGAACCTCCGACGGGGCTAGCCGCGCAGGCCGTAACAAGACGCGTCACACCGCGCGGCTACCCCGCGCGGCTTCGGGTTAGGAACTTGATTATTTTCGTATAGTCCAGTTAGGCTCCAGTGGAGATAAATCCAAATTGTGGAAAGGTACACCTAGATGAAATGTGCACCTCTCTCTTCAACTGTTTTTTGAAAGGCCGTGAGCGCACTTTCGTAGAAGAGTCCAGCAACGTTTCGCTCACTAATACGTGTATCTCGCGGAAATATTATGAAGGTAACATTAGAGAGGTTAGAGGTTACGCGGAGGCTTACCAACAATAGTTTTTCACGCGGACCACTCGCGACTGGAATAAGAAATGGGGTGGAGGAGGGGCAGTGCTACGTGAAGTGAAGCTCCACCGTCTACGGGTGTGACCTAGAGGTGTCCAATTCGTGACGGTCACTCTAGAACTCTACTGCTGCCACTAATAAATATGTTAATAATAATAATGATGATGACGATGGAGATTCTCGATTTCAGCAACTGATGAACTGCCTTTATACATAACTGAGTTTGTACGGACCCCTCAGTGCGCGAGTCCTACCCGGACCTGGCCAATTTTTCTAAAACATATTTGCAAATCAGTTTGTTTTGCTACTGTTTTCAGTATATTAAATTGTCTGTTACTATATTATTATGCCGGTAAATATTTTTATTTAATCTTATTTTTGTATAATTACGATATTTAAGGAGACGAGGCTTTTAAATCGTGTGCTATAAAGTCACTTCGTGTTTCGTGCGGAGAAAACGCTGATGTTGCAATTCACATTTCAATTACAGCTCGTTAAAGAAATCCTGGATATCTCCGTCTCCGCGGAATCCTCCCCCTTTCTGTCTGCAAAGAACAAAGCCTAGGCTATAAGCATTAGCCTTAATTAGGCAAACTTTGTGCAGGTAAATTTTATTTAGTGGTACGGCGCCGGGGTAGTGTAATTACGCGCAGTCGACACTGGCTTAAATTTCCTTCCCCTTGGCCTTTAAAGAGGATCTGATGATTCCGCTTGAGGGAGTTTGCAACCCCTCTCACAGCAAAGGGGAGTTTGCTTCCCGCGAGGTGGCACTGCCTTGTAACGGCCCAGCAAACTCCAGCCCACTGCGAAGCTCCTACCTGCCAAGTTGTGGACACCGTCGTCGTCATCATCATCACAATCATCATCATCGTCATCGTCTTTAGCAGCAGCAAAGCAGTTCTGTGTAACTTACTGACTTCCGTAAAATGTGGGGGCAGTTTACATTTTTCAGGTTTGTCGGCTTCTCTACGCCCGCAGCGAGGAAATTATTTCTGAAGGGCCGCCTGACGTTTCTGCGTATATCAATTCGTAATTCTGCAACCTACAATTAGTCTAAAATTCACTGTTCATGATAAAGGTTTTCATACTTAAAAATTATATGTTTACTATCATTTGCGTCTTAGTGACGCTTATTCAACAATATGCACGTCGCTTGATGATTGTACAAACCGAAAACAGTGAAACAGTTATAGTTTATACTTAAAATATTAATTTTCTGAAAAGCGGTTCTTGTACAGAATTATGGCAGGAAACATCAATAATGCTTTTACCAAGCCTTAACAAATTACAATTCGCTGTATGGCAGGTGTTTTTCACCGTCCAGTAGTCACACATGAGTTACCTATAGTGCGTTAATGGCTGTAGTCAACTCTGTCTTACAAAAATCGTCTACTAGTCTACCTCGTTTCGTGGTTCTATGTATATTAGCTGAGTATTTACACCAATATTTAAAAAATATTTAACAAGGTGAACTTCATACAGTTTATGCAAATGTAAGTAAAGTTAATAATATAATATCATTAAGACACATCTTATCTTTTAGTAACTCAGATGTCTTTTTAATTATCAATTAAGCAAGTTCTCTTTTTTTTGATCGGCATTTAAGTGTTATTCATTATTGTATTTTCATGTACACAATTAAATCTTTAAATTACAATTGCTTATTGCTTATTAGAGGATATCAAACATATTTCTACAAGCATGGTAGTGAGTACCTCAAATTAGTATAGGTCAATGTTGACACAACAGATTATTAACGACGTTGAAATTTCTTAGAGCTAGTGGCGCTACGAAATTTGAAATATCAAGCCCAGCAAAGCTAACTGCATCACAAGAATCACCAAAACGTAAAATACTGCCCGCGGTATGTGTTTGGAAAGATAGCGTGTGAAGTAGTTTCGATATTTACTAGGTAACTGTAATCTGAAAGTAAGCTGCAAAAAGGGAAAAAATAGACTTCTTTTACTCCATGAGTGAGACAAGAGCAAGTTGAGATGCTCCACTATGCTAATTTTTGATGGTATGAAAAGGACAGATCGTATATTGTAATAATATTCAGTTTAACGCAGTATCTCCGTGAAATACGTTGCGAGACTTGAAATCTCAATTTCAGGTGGGTGCGTTTTCTGTTGGTCCGAGTGATTATCTTCCAAGTTTTTCTGACGACCACAATGAAACTATAAACCTTCAGTAAATTAAACAATCACTAAGGAGCCTATGTAATTATTCCATTTCGTATCCCTACAAATTGTTACGCCGAACTATTTGAATGAGTAAACCGATACCTACTGTGACTCAGTGATAATGGAACCATAGGATACGAGGCTTTCACGTTTTGTGAAGTGCACAGTTTTACGTTTACAACAAGTTGCTAACCTTTGGTTGGGTTGTTTGGGGAAGGAGACCAGACAGCGCGGTCATCGGTCTCAGTGGATTAGGGAAGGGCGGGGAAGGAAGTCGGCCGTGCCCTTTCACAGGAACCATCCCGGCATTTGCCGCTAACCTTTGCACCACCTTTAAATTTTATCAATATCCGACTGAATATTTGTGCAGCTCCATTCAGACAGTACTTCAGGCAATGAATTCAGCAGTTATGTCTCATGCCTTGCTCTCTCCAAACATATGTTTATTTTATATTTTTCTCCTCCAGTGTTATGAAAAGCTGCAGTTTTCGTTACGTTTAAAATATATACACTGAAAGGTGGCTACACTGAGCCACAGCGCCAGAGATCGCGCCAGAGAGTATTATTCTGCCGCCTCCACTGGCAGTGCTCGTCGAGAAGTCATGGTGGAGAGTGCTTATCGAGATGTAGTAGGAGTGAGTCGGTGTTGAGATGTTGTAGTAGGGAGTGCTTGTTCCATGTTTTATGCAGTTGTTTGATGGGATAGACAGCTGATGTTGTTCGAATGGAGATATTGTAATGATCAGAGTGCTTTAGAGTGCTTTTCGACAATATATATGAAGGTAAAAAAAATTCCTTTTTTTCATTATTTCAATGTCTTAAATAATGCGTCATCGCAGGTTCAGTCAACAAAGGATCTGGCTCGTGTTGTTGTATTAGAGTGTAATTCTGGTTTCCTTACGCAATTATAGTATTTCTATTTTTTTTTTAATTACTTCAGTATAAATGGTGTTCAAAATAGCTTGTCTTATTGAGGAAGAACCGTGCCAGATGTGTACGTTGAATCACACTTCCACACAGAACAATTACACTTGTGTTTTGGTTTCGTAGGTTTTATAGTTGCTGGGGACTTAATTAATTAATTGTGTTAACGGAAATTTTCTTTCATTCTCTGTTGTTGTTCTATGCAGTCAGATTGCGTATAAATACTAGTCAGGGCCAACCGTTTACGAGACTTCGTAATCGGACAGACAGCTACTAAAAAAATAAAAAGTATTTGCATTCTTACATTTAATTAAGCTCTCATGCAACACGTTTTTGTCGACATTTGGTCTCTTTTGAAACCAGTGGCCTCTACACAAGTAGATCTAAGCTGCGAAAGTGTTTGGCAGCCGTTATCACGGACGCTATCGGTAAATAAGGACTCACATCCGTAAGGTCCAGTTCCCTCTATACAGATACTCTTCGTAGAGGTATAATCGTCCCGTCAACACTGAGGTCATTAGAGACGGACCACTAGCCCGGAATTGTTTCAGGGATAGGGAAGGAAGTCGGCCTTGCCGTGGTTTCCCTAAATATGTTAAGGTAAAGGCTGGTGTGGGTCCTTTAAAAGGAACACATCCGATTTCCTTCCTCATCCTCCTCCGTTCCATGCCCTAATGACCTCGTCGTCGATGGGACTGAAATCCAAATCATTCTTCTTTATTTCAAGCCGAGAAACCAGCTGGGGGAGTTGTGCTTTTTAGCGAGCTTACTGGTCAGTGCGTGCGTCGCGGTTTTCCCAGTTCGGTGGTCTCAGCGGACCACTGCGGCTCTGCCGAGCCCAGCTAATCCGCCTGTACTTCCCACAAAGCTGGGAGCCCACCGGAAGTTTGTCTGTGCCCTGATGCGGGGGAATACCGTGACGGGACGCCGGACGAACGGCCATCGCGGCAAAGCACTTGTTTCCAGGTAGATGAGATCGCTACTGGTTTGTCGTAAAAAACCGCATTGTGGTCAATGTGATGTTGTCCACCATTTGTGGGATGCAAGAACATCCATTTGTTCGAACATCGTGAAAATATCTCGAAGGTAACTGTCTATTGACACACAGCAGGGATTCAGAAAATCTGTTCTTGTGGAACACATCTAGCTCTTTATTCGTACGAACTAATGAGTGCTATTGATAGGGGATCACAAATGAATTCATCATTTCTAGATTTCCAGAAGACTATTGACACCGTTCGTCACAAGAGACTTCTAATCAAATTGCATGCTTACGGAGAACCGCTTCAGTTGTCAGGCGAGATTCGTCATTTCCTTTCAGAAAGCTCACAGTTCATAGTAATCGGCGGAAAATCATCGAATAAAACAGAACTGATATCCGACGTTCTCTAAGAAAGTGTAATAGGCCCTCTGCTGTTCCTAACCTATACAGGGTGTTACAAAAAGGTACGGCCAAACTTTCAGGAAACATTCCTCACACACAAATAAAGAAAAGATGTTATGTGGACATGTGTCCGGAAACGCTTAATTTCCATGTTAGAGCTCATTTTAGTTTCGTCCACCTACGCTCAATGGAGCACGATATCATGATTTCATACGGGATATTCTACCTGTGGTGCTAGAACATGTGCCTTTACAAGTACGACACAACATGTGGTTCATGCATGACGGAGATCCTGCACATTTGAGTCGAAGAGTTCGTACGCTTCTCAACAACAGATTCGGTGACCGATGGATTGGTAGCGGCGGACCAATTCCATGGCCTCCACGCTCTCCTGACCTCAACCCTCTTGACTTTCATTTATGGGGGCATTTGAAAGCTCTTGTCTACGCAACCCCGGTACCAAATGTAGAGACTCTTCGTGCTCGTATTGTGGACGGCTGTGATACAATACGCCATTCTCCAGGGGTGCATAAGCGCATCAGGGATTCCATGCGACGGAGGGTGGATGCATGTATCCTCGCTAACGGAGGACATTTTGAACATTTCCTGTATCAAAGTGTTTGAAGCCACGCTGGTACGTTCTGTTGCTGTGTGTTTCCATTCCATGATTAATGTGATTTTAAGAGAAGTAATACAATGAGCTCTAACGTGGAAAGTAAGTGTTTCCGGACACATGTCCACATAACATATTTTCTTTCTTTGTGTGTGAGGAATGTTTCCTGAAAGTTTGGCCGTACCTTTTTGTAACACCCTGTATAAGTTATTTAGGAGGCAGTCCGAGGAGCCTTCTCAGACTGTTTGCAGATGATGCTGTCATTTACCGTCTAGAAAAGCCATCGGAAGATCAAAATCAATTGTAAAATGACGTTGAGACGATATCTGTATGGTGCGAAAAGCGGCAATTGTCTCTCAATAGCCGGCCTGGGTGACCGAGCGGTTCTAGGCGCTACAGTCTGGAACCGCGCGACCGCTACGGTCGCAGGTTCGAATCCTGCCTCGGGCATGGATGTGTGTGATGTCCTTAGTTTAGTTATGTTTAAGTAGTTCTAAGTTCTAGGGGACTGATGACCTCAGATGTTAAGTCCCATAGTGCTCAGAGCCAGTTGAACCATTTATCTCTCAAGAAGGAAAAGTGTGAGGTCATTCACATGAGTACGAAAAGAAATCCGTTACATTTCGATTACGCGATAAATCACAAAAATTTAAAGGCTGTCAATTCAACTAAATACCTAGGAATTAATATTACGAACAACTTAAATTGGAATGATCACGTAGGTAACGTTGTGGCGAAGGCAAACCAAAGACTGTGTTTTATTGGCGGAACACTTAGATGCAACAGCATCACTATTAAGAAAACTGCCTACACTACCTTTATCTGTCTTCTGCTAGAGTATTGCTGTACAGTATGGCATCCATACCAAATAACACTGACGGAAGACATTCAAAAAGTCCAAACAACGGCAGATCGTTTTGTATTATCGCGAAAACTGGTGAAAGTGTCACAGATATGACAAGCGATTTGGCGGTGGCAACCTTTAAAACAGAGGCGTTTTGTGGGGCGAGATCTTTTCACGAAATTTCGATCATCAACTATCTCCAGTGGCTCTACTGCGGCTCTAAGCACTATGAGACTTAACATCTGAGGTCATCAGTCCCCTAGACTTAGAACTACTTAAACCTAACTAACCTAAGAACATCACACACATCCATGCCCGAGGCGGTATTCGAACCTGCGAGCGCAGCAGCAGCGCGGTTCTGGACTGTAGCGCCTAGAACTTCTCGGTCACAGCGGCTGGCCAACTTTCTCCTCTGAATGTGATTATATTGTTTTGTTGCAAACCTGCATAGAGAGAAATGTTCATCGTAATAAAATATCAGAAGTCAGAAATCGTACAGAAACATTTAAGTCTCCATTTTTCTCACGCGCTGTCAGAGACTGGACCGAACCCCCCCCCCAGGCACTTACACGTTAAATGCAGAGTAGTGATTTAGATGTAGATGATACGTGCTTCTCAAGTGGAGATGTGATTATCCCTCTACGAAGAGTATCTGTATTGGGGGCATTGAATCTTAAGTATGTGAATGTTTACTTACCGGTAGCGTCCATGATAACGACTGCGAAACACTTGCGGATCTTAGATCTATTTTCGTAGAGGCCAGCCGGCCGATGTGGCCATGCGGTTCTAGGCGCTTCAGTCTGGAACCGCGTGACCTCTACGGTCGCAGGCTCGAATCCTGCCTCGGGCATGGATGTGTGTGATGTCCTTAGGTTAGTTAGGTTTAAGTAGTTCTAAGTTCTAGGGGATTGATGACCACAGATGTTAAGTCCCATAGTGCTCAGAGCCATTTGAACCATTTGAACGTACAGGCCAAAGATTTCAAAAGAGAGCAAATGTCAACAAAAACGTGTACATATTTTAAACGTAACGAATACCACAAATTTCTCTGACACTGCAGGGGAAAAATATAAAAATACACATCTGTTAGCACAGAGCAAGACGTGAGACGTATCTGTTGAATCTATTGGCTGAAGTAATCTCTGAATGAAGATGCGCAAATATTTAGTGAGATGTTGATAAAATTTAGAACTGGTGCAAAGGTTGGCAACTTGTTGTGAAATGTAAAACTCTACACTTTACAAAACGCGAAAGCGTTGTATTATATCGTTACACTATCATTGAGTCACAGTAGGTTTCGGTTTAGTCATTCAAGTACATCGGTGTAACGATTTGTATGGATACGAAATGGAATGATCACGTACGCTCAGTCGTAGAAAAACCATGTGACAGACTTCGGTTTATTTGGTAGAATACTAGGGCAATGCAGTCAGTCTACAAAGGAGATTGCTTACAAAACACTCCCGCGGCCCATCCTGGAATATTGATCGAGCCTGTGGGACTGCACCAGATGGGAATAACGGGGGGTTTACTGAACGTATACAGTGAGGGGCAGCCCGAATGGTCATTGGTTTTGTTTGCTCTGTGGGAGAGCGTCACGAAGATGTCGAGGAAACTCAACTGGAAGACGCTTGAATGTAGACGCAGACTAGGCGCAAACTATCCTGCGAACGCCTACTTAGAAAACTCCAAGAATCAACTTTAACTGATGCGTGCAAGAGCATACTGCAACCCATTACGTATCACTCCCTTAGAGACCGCGAACACTAATTATATTTCACACAGATCTATTTAAGATGTAGGCAAGAGCAGAATTTTATACGAAGTAAACTGTGAGACCTTGACAATGACAAAAAAACGTACACTATGTGATCAAAAGTATCCAGACAAGTGGCTAAAAATAACTTACAAATTCGTGGCGTCCTCCATCGGTAATGCTGGAATTCAATATCGTGTTGGCCCACCCTTAGCCTTGATGACAGCTTCCACTTCAATCAGCTGCTAGAAGGTTTCCTTGGGAATGGCAGCCCATTCTTCACGGAGTGCTGCACTGAGGAGAGGTATCGATGTCGGTCGGTGAGGCATGGCACGAAGTCGCAGTTCCAAAACTTCGCATAGGTGTTCTATAGGATTCAGGTCAGGACTCTGCACAGGCCAGTCCATTACAGGGATGTTATTGTCGTGTAACCACTCCCCCGTAGGCCATGGATTATGAACAGGTACTCGATCGTTTTGAAGGATGCAATCGCCATCCTCGAATTGCTCTTCAACGGTGGGAAGCAAGATGGTGCTTAAAACATCAATGTAGGCCTGTACTGTGGTATTGCCTCGCAAAACAACAAGGAGTGCAAGCCCCCTCCATGAAAAACACGAGCACACCATATAACACCACCGCCTCCGAATTTTACTGTTGGCACTGCACACGCTGGCAGACGACGTTCACCGGCCTTTCACCATACCCACACCTTGCCATCGAATCGCCACCTTGTGTCGTGATTCGTCACTCCACACAACTTTTTTCCACTGTTCAATCGTCCAATGTTCACGCTCCTAATACCAAGCGAGGCGTCGTTTGGCGTTTATCGGCGTGATGTGTGGCTTATGAGCAGCCGCTCGACCATGAAATCCAAGTTTTATCACCTCCCACCTAACTGTCATAGTATTTGCAGTGCATCCTGATGTAGTACGGAATTCCTGTGTGATGGCCTGGACAGGTGTCTGCCTATTACACATTACGACCTTCTTCAACTGTCGGCTGTCTGGGTCAGTCAACGGACGAGGTTGGCATGCACACTTTTGTGCTGTTCATGTCCCTTCACGTTTCCACTTCAGTATCATATCGGAAACAGTGGACCTAGGGATGTTTAGGACAGTGGAAATTTCGCGTACAGACATATGACATAAGTGACACTCAATCACCTGACCACGTTCGAAGTCTGTGAGTTCCGCGGAGCGCGCTATTCTGCTCTCTCACGGTCTCTAATGACTACCGAGGTCGCTGATATGAAGTACCTGGCAGTAGGTGGCAGCACAATGTATCTGATATGGAAAACGTATATTTTGATAACATAGTGTATTTATATGGATAGAAAAGGTTCGAAAAGTAATTCCAGTGATGCAAAAAGCGCTTGAATTGGCAAGCTGCGCCAGTTACTCAATATAAATTTGTCAAAATGAGAGTGTTTCGTTATCGGCGCAAAATAGGCCAACTGTACGGTGCTCGCAATGCCGATTAAAGATTCGGTCAGTTTCAATATTTAAAAACACAAGCTGAAACTTTAAACGCTTGTTTTTTTTCAAAACAACGTTTTCATATACACCTTTTTGTGACTTTTGAATCGCCGATTTTTCCTACTGTACTATGTAGGATTTTTACGATACACTTTAATTTCAATTTCTGGTGCACGTTTTTATAAAGAATTTTTTGTCGAATAAAGTGACTTTTAATTCAGAGTGGCGCCATTTTGTCCAGAACCATTGTTTTTAAGTATCCCTACGTTCTACGTCAGACAATATCAACAGTTTCAAAGCAATATTAAAAATTTTGTGGCTTTCAGAGCTCTCACCATTCTCCTTCGCACTCTGCAAAGGCATTTCATCGATGTCGTGTAGTGTCCTCTGGATGCATGGTTTTTATTTAAAAATGCATAATACAATCTTAAGGGTCTACAATAAAGGTCTAAAGTCAGTTTTGTAATTGGTTTGTTATTTTGTTGACAAAAATCATGAATATCGGTTCCAACATCGAGTCACCCTGGTCTATACGCTTAAGCAATCGCCAGTTCCGCGCTTCATACATGAATGGAACGAGAAAAAGCCCTAATAACTAGTACAAAGAGAAGTACTCTCTGTCATGTACTTCACGCTACTTTTCATGGTACGGTTGTAGATCTAAATGTAAATGTAAAAATCTGCCACGTCAGTTTGGTACAATGACCAGCCAATACTACATTTAGGCAGCTCTACGCATTCCTATATTTGAATGAGGAGGCCATTTCGATCCTTGGCCTGTGTTGTATTATAAGCAAATAGGAGAAAGAAGCTATCACTCAAAGCCGAGCTGCTCGACTCAGAAAGAAGAAGTTCACGATTTCTTCGTGCATCTTCTTCTCTCTCACTCACTGCATGCATTCACCCCCCTTCCCTCCCACACATTACCCCACCACTGCCCAAAGAGCACATATTTCAGTCACTCGGCTGTGGATATAGATTTATAGCTTCCAAACGCCATGCCACTATATTGCTGTCAGTGACAAAGAGAAATGCTAGAGTGAAAAGGAGTATACAGTACGAAGAGAAGCAAAATAAACAATAAATGGAACATTTGTAGTAGGAAATAACAAACGTCAGACCTTCGTCTGTTCAACACAGAATAACAAACGCAACCGTACTTCGCTGCGCTGATGGTAAGCGTAGAAGATTTGTACCCAAAAAACGTAGAAAAAAGAGGTTGTCCAGTTTTTTGCCGTGTCGGTAGCTTTGAAACCTGTAACCGTTAACACTTTTAACACTGTGTATGCGTGGAATACAGCGAATGCGGTGGCGTAGCGGTTAAGGCGCTTGACTTGCATTCGAAGGGATCAATTTCAAGTTCTTTCCGGCCATAGTGGTTTTCTCTAAGACATTTCAGACGAATACGGGTACTGTTATCCTTTCTGGTCTATTATGATATTCCCTCGTCACATGTCGCTTTGTAAGACAACCTACAGTTAATGTTCAGGTTTATAACTGACTTTAATTTGTGCCTTTCCCTTCAGTTACGGATCGTTACCTATGTTTGTCAGTCACTCTCGTCTTTTCATTACTCTAAATCCGAAATGGCTTATTAGGAATATGATTCATAAAAGTTTCTGCTTGGTAATGTTGAAACACAGTTAGCATAAGAATAGTGATTATTTATTTTTCTAAGATAGTCGCTGGAGTTTGTTGAGCATCCCCGTAACGCTCTTGCGCCGACTAAACTATCCCGTGACGAAACGTGCCGCTCTTCGTTGGGTCTTCTCTATCTCTTATATTCGTCCTATCTGGTAAGGGTCCCAGACTGATGAACAGTACTACTAAAGAATCGGTCGAACAAACGCCTTTTAAGCCACTTTGTTTGCGGATGAGTTACATTTCCTTAAGATTCCTCCTACGAAGCTTAGTCCGGCATCTCCTTTTCCTGCTGTTTGTTTTATATGGTCATTCCACATCAGATCGGTCTCGGTTGGTACCCCTCGATATTGTACGGTAGGTACTGTTTCCAGCAATTTGTCATCAATAGTGTAGATCTACAGCAACGAACTTCTTTTCGTATCTATGCGCAATACCTTACATTAATTTACGTTCAGGGTCAATTGCCAGAGCGTGCACTATTTACTGCCGGCCGGAGTGGCCGTGCGGTTCTAGGCGCTACAGTCTGGAACCGCGATACCGCTACGGTCGCAGGTTCGAATCCTGCCTCGGGCATGGGTGTGTGTGATGTCCTTAGGTTAGTTAGGTTTAAGTAGTTCTAGGTTCTAGTGGACTGATGACCTCAGTAGTTAAGTCCCATAGTGCTCAGAGCCATTTGAACCATTTTTTGCACTATTTACTAATTATCTGTAGGTCACTCTGCAAATCGATACTGCCTTCTGGCAGTGCTACCTTCTTATAGACAACTGCATCATCTGCAAACAGTCTTACTTTCGACACGTTCTACCAGGCCATTCACATAAACCGCGAACAGTAACGGTCCTATAGCACTTTCTTGGGGCATTCCAGATATTAACTTTACATCTGTCGATGTTGTTCCGTTAAGAACAACTTTTTGAACTCTATCTTGAATCCATTCGCTAATCTGGTCCGATACTCGGTAAGCTCCTTTTTTTCACCAAACGGCAGTGCGGGACGATATCAAATGCCTTCCTAAAATCAAGGAACACAGCGTAAACCGTTTACATCCCTGAGCACCTGTTACAGATTCATACGGGGCTCTGCGACCTGTTAGGATCCTAGCAGTGCTTCTCAGAAGTCATTCGATGTCTGTTTAGTTACTGCCCGATACATCTTTCGCTGACAGCGTTACAAAAGTGACATCCTCAAAGAATCGTTTGATTCAGTTTCTTGACCACTGCTGGCGTATTGCAAGTGATCACCGCAATATTAAAAATTCTTGACACCAACCCTTGACGGCTACTAGCTTCCGCACATTCACTGCTGATTGGCTGCCATTTTGTGCCTGAAACTCCACAAAGCTGCATTTCCACATTGCGGTTATCTGGGAAGTATTGCTTGATTACAGGTTTGATGCACTGATCTGGCATCATCAACAGCTTCACCTCTGCACTCTACGTAGGCCAGGAGAGAAGAGAAATGTGCACAGTCGGACTTCACAATGCGATTCCTTGCTTAGTGATAATACAAAGTCGACTGTAAGAAAATCTCGTCTTGTGCACACTTTTTGTACCAAATGGGCGCCAAAGATCGTCAGTTTGGCAACACATCGTTTTACCCTCATGCTCTGCAAGCTACCATATGGCATGGAATTATGGTTGTTAACCTCCTCTTCTCCCGAACAGGCCATGAAGGCCCAACGGTACCGACCGGCCGCCATGTCATCTTCAGCCCATAGGCGTCACTGGATGCGGAGATGGAGGGGCATGTGGTCAGCACACCGCTCTCCCGGCCGTATGTCAGTTTACGAGACCGAAGCTACTACTTCTCAGTCAACTAGCTCCTCAGTTTGCCTCACAAGGGCTGAGTGCACCCCGCTTGCCAACAGCGCTCGGATGGTCACCCACCCAAGTGCTATGCCAACCCAACAGCGCTTCACTTCGGTGATCTGACGGGAACCGGTGTTACCACTGCGGCAAGGCCGCTGGCAGCGTTGTTAGGAGCCAAAATATAAAATCCGGGCTCGAAGTTATATTAAGCCACACATTTTGCCCTGAAAGTAGCATTACCCATTTAATTCGATTTAATTGAGTCAATTGAGTATTTGCAATCGTGTATTAGTAACAAATTTTAGTCTGTTTTTTGCGATATCAGCGTTAAACGTGCTTAAAATAAAAAAATGGTCAATGAAGAGCGTTATAATTTGGCGATTACGACGCCAGTTAAGTGCTCAGTCTTCTTAACTGCTCAGTCTTCCTCCTAAGATAATCTTACGTCAAAATAAACAGACAGTTCTTCATTAAACAAAATAAACAATTATCTCTTCTTCTGGGGAGGAAAACGAAAACATATTCAGTAACTTCGGTCATTTCAATTTGACTTATGAAGAAATCACAACAATGTGCAGTTAAATATCAAAATTTCTCATGTGAACCCACTTTATCAAGAACGTTATTTTTCTCCGAAATCATTTCGTGGAAATGTTGACATCATAATTTTAAATTATTCTACAACAATATCATTACCTTGGGACAGGCCTTAGTTGTGGACTCGCATTCGGGAGGACGAAGGTTCAATCCCGTGGCCGGCCATCCTGATTTAGGTTTTCCGTGATTTCCCTAAATCGCTCCAGGCAAATGCCGGGATGGTTCCTTTGAAAGGGCACGGCCGACTTCCTTCCCCATCCTTCCCTAATACGATGAGACTGATGACCACGCTGTCTGGACTCCTTCCCCAAAACAACCCAACCCTTAGTTGTGCGTACTCTACTTCATCGATGAAAAGCCTAACAAAACCGAACAGGCCGGATTTTTGTACACACTGACGGAAAAAATTCCCAGCACCAAAAATTGATTAATGTAAAGTAATGAAGTTTCGGGAATACATTTGTCTAGGTAACATATTTAACTGATTTACATTGCAAGAGCACAGGTTAATGTAAGCGCGAGATAAGCCATTGCAAATGTAAAATGCTGATACATTAATAACCAGTGTTGACCGGAAGCATGCAAATGTGCTTGCATTGTGTTGTGCAGGTCCCGGATGTCAGTTTGTGGAATGGAGTTCCGTGCCAATTGTACTTGGTCGGTTAATACAGGGACAATTAATGCTGTTTGTGGATGACGATGGAGTTGTCGTCCAATGATGTCCCATATTTGCTCAATTGGAGATAGATCTGGTGGTCGAGCTGGCCAAGGCAACCTGCTGACACTCTGTTGAGGACGATGGGTTACAACATCGGTATGTGCGCTAGCGTTATCCTGTTGGAAAAAACCGTTTGGAATGCTGTTCATAAATGGCAGCACAACAGGTCTATTTACCATGTTGACGTACAAATCTGCAATCAAGGTTGGGGAATAACCACGAGAATGCTCCTGCTGTCACACGAAATCACACCCCAGACCATGACTTCCGGTGTAGGACCAGTGTTTGTAGCACACAGACAGGTTGGTTGCAGACCCTCAACTAGCCTCCTTCTAGCAACACACGGCCATCACTGGCACCGGGACAGAAATAATTTTCGTCAGAAAACACAAGAGACCTCTACCGCGCTCTTCAACAAGCTCTCTCCCTATACGACTGAAGTCGCAAATGGCGGTGGTTTGGGGTCGGTGGTACGTACGCTATAGGGCATCTGGATCGGAGCTGTATTTGAAGTAACCAATTTGTAACAGTTCGTTTATCACAGTGGTGCCAACTGCTACTCAGATTGCTGCTGCAGGTGCAGTACGATACCCCAGAGCCATACACTGAACACGATGGTCCTCTCTCTCTCTCTGTAGTGTCGCATGGCCAACCGGAGCCCGGTTTTCTTGCTGTACCACTCTGCCAGCAATCACGTAGAGTGGCTACATTCCTGCCAAGTCTTTGTGCAGTGTCGCAGAATGAACATCCAGCTGCTCGTAGCCCACATTAGACGACCTCGTTCAAACACAGTGAGTTGTTGATAATGGTGTCTTTGTCGCCTTAAAGGCATTCTTGACTAATGTTACGTCCCCTTAGAAAAATTTATGAATTACAGTACTGGTAAACCTCTTACGTTATTTGATTTTCAAACAGCTGAGCATAACTGAACGTACTCAAATGGTTCAAATGGCTCCGAGCACTATGCGACTTAACTTCTGAGGTCATCAGTCGCCGAGAACTTAGAACTACTTAAACCTAACTAACCTAAGGACATCACACACTTCCATGCCCGAGGCAGGATTCGAACCTGCGACCGTAGCGGTCGCTCGGTTCCAGAATGTAGCGCCTAGAACCGCAAGGCCACTCCGACCGGCCGAACGTACTCAGACATTTCTCTCTTTACTTATTCTGATCATCACTAAACTGACATACAATATTTTTAGCGCAACGCAATCTGACTTTCAATAATCCCTACAAAAGAATGGCCGTGACTAATAATAACCTATACCTTTCATGAATCACTTACCTCACAAAAATCTTCGTTACTCGGACTACTGCAATACAGCGAGCGTCAATACTGTCAGCTAAATAAAAGATTGTAACTACTGAAGGCACTAACATAGTTAGCAAGTGAAAGATTTTGGTAGAGAACAAATAATGCATTTACCTTAATAATGTTCAAAAGTCACACACACACACACACACACACACACACACACACACATATATATATATATATATATATATATCAGTTCATGATATCCATTGTTAGAAATTTGCTCTTTCTGATGAACACACGTCCAGATCGTCCGCTCTCAAAATACTAATACTGCCATCTCTCTCCCCACATCCTCCACTGCTGGCGGCTCACCTCCAACTGCACAACGCTACGCGCCGTTCACATCCAACTGCCCAACACTACAATAGCGAATATTCCAACAATGCCAACCAGCCACAGATTGCACACAGCACAGTCAGTGATTTTCATACAGAGGGCTACGTGGCATTACCAACGTAAAAACCTAAACAGCGTACTTACACTAACACCAAGTCACCACGTCCACTCTCAATGGTAACTGACGCTCACCACAGTTACAACGTGTGCTTAAAGCAAAACTGATTTGCATCCTCACAGTGGCGCTACAATTTAAATAGACATCATCTTCTGGATGTAGAAACACGCCTACCAACTTTCGTTTACGTCGCTCAACTCCTTTTTCGTGTTGCTATTGTAACGGCTCATTTCCGGGCCGCGACTATTAGCGGGTGCTGGTCGCTATTGTGATAGTGCGGGTTTCCGAGTGTCCATGGGACTGAAGCTATTCTCCAGCACGGAGATAAAGGGCCCGGCTTCCTCTAATCCGGCTAAGGGGTGCTGGTCTTGTCCAACTGGGTGGCCTTCAAAGGCGTATGTGTTCCCCACATAATGGCTGGCGTGTCCTGGAACCCTCTGTGAAACGAACTTCTGAGATTGTCGGCAGGCAGCAGGACTATGAGCGTTAGCAGGCAAAGACCAGTCGCAGCGCCTGTATTCTGCTCTGGCGGCTGATTGGCCGAAACGTCTGCATGTGGAAAGAGGTTCATTTGAGCAGTTGCCAGCGGGCCCACGCGCATGCGCAGAGTACGTGCAGAGCAGTCTAAGTTGTACTTGTGGGAGGGGGAGGGGATGCGGGGTAGTTTCAACGTGAGCTGTGTTTATATTTCGGAATTTTATTGTTTCCTCTTCGTTTACAGCTTTCACGTCAAATGAAAACAAGCGAATTGAAATACATTCACATAATTTACGAAAGACTAAAATAATATGTTCATCTGGACTTCCTCGTTCTCGTCGATCGGTAGAGAATGTCGCTCTCGTCAGTGGAGCATCGCTAGGAGTCCAGTGAAATCAATTCGCCGCCGTTCTCAACAGTCAGCCATTCTGAGAAGCAGTTTCTATCGAATTTTAACAAAACATGATCTGCATTAGCATCCTTTTGCTATCCAACTAACACAAGAGCTGAAGCCAATGGCTCATTTGAAGCATCGACCGTCTGCCGGCTGGGTGTTTACAAAATAAGAATTCGGTAGTGATTTTTATATGAAAATAATCTTCATTGACGAGTCACACTTCCAACTTAATGGTTATGTGAATAACAAAATTGCACACAGACATTCCTCGCATAGTCCGTGAGACGCGTCTTTGTCCAGAACGAGTCACCGTTTGGTGCTAGTTGTGGGCTGGTGGACTTATTGAGCCATACTTTTTTGAAGTTGAGGCTGGAAAAGCACTGACAGTGGCTGATGATCGCTATCGCCACATGATAATACAGTTTTTATGGCCGCGATTGCATGAATTGAATGTGGTACACATGTGGTTCCAACAGGATGGGGCAACCTGCCACACAGCCGTTGAAACGACAAGAGTGCTGAGAGAAAGATTCTCTGCTCGTCTCATTTCTCGCAATGGCGATCAGAACTGGCCACCGAGATCGTCTGATTTGTCACCATGCGACTTTTTTGTGGTGGCATGTCAAATCTTGTGTTAATGTGAACAATCCACGAACCATAACTGAACACAGGGCAGAAATTAGACGTGTCATGTATCAGATTCAAGCGGAATTTTGCTCTGGAGTCGTCGAACATTTTGTCCACAGTGTTGGCGTGTGCAGACGAAGTCGTGGAGGACATTAGCCTGATACTTTGTTTCATGTTTAATTGTATTTAATACTCACCTAAAAGTACTAGCAATCTTTAAATAAATTGTGGGCTTTTTATTATTAAATTAAAAACTGCGTCCTCCATGGACACCCTATACATAACGTCTCCTGTCGTCCACCTCCCGCGAAAGCATCTGCATCGAAATATAAGTAACAGATAAATAAAACAATTGTAACAGACGAAACTGCAAATTTTCACAACCGAAATCTGCGGTCGGACGTAAATCCTCGTATACAGTTCAGACGGAACTCCAGCAGCAGTTTAAGACGAATGTGTGGGTTGGAATTGTAGGTCCATTTGTCCTTTCAACATATCTTTCAGGTACTGCGTCTTGTTTTTCTTTCTGCCCAGGGCATCAGTTTTCTGATTGGAATGAAGCCTGCACCTTTTGCTTCGCCTCAGTGTATAATTTACACACAACATCCTAAATAATTATTTTTTGTTGAATATACATCCCATTCCCTGTCTTTCTTTTTAATGTTTAGCAGGTGTGGATCCATCCAACTAGTACCATGGAAGTTATTCAAAATGGTTCAAATGGCTCTGAGCACTATGGGACTTAACGTCTATGGTCATCAGTCCCCTAGAACTTAGAACTACTTAAACCTAACTGACCTAAGGCCATCACACAATACCCAGTCATCACGAGGCAGAGAAAATCCCTGACCCCGCCGGGAGTCGAACCCGGGAACCCGGGCGCGGGAAGCGAGAACGCTACCGCACGACCACGAGCTGCGGACTGGAAGTTATTCCCTGATATCTTAATGTGTTTCGCTTATTCCTTTCCTCAGAAATTCTGCAGAATACCTCGTTTCTTATCAACCCCTTTCATTTTAAGCAGCTTTCGGCAACACCAATCTAGAACACTGCGATTATCTTTTTTCCAGTTTTCTCATCATTCCATAGTTTCCTTATTTTTCTCCAGTTGGGTTTATTCACATCGTCCACCGCGTGGTGTCCAATTCTGATATAAGTCACAATACTTTCGCCTTTCTTTGACATACTCTCAATACATATTCTGCGCTGAATAGTCTGTTCATTCCATTCAACGTGGCCTATAATAGTTTTTTATTTTGTTTTATTTATGTAACAGGTTCTACGGGATAATAGCTACTAGGCCATAGGACGAGTCGGTACGCGGTTTATAGTATAACGATTAGAAAATTCATAATCGAAAGAACTAAAGAAACTACGAAAAATGTATGAATCATGGCAGATAAAAGTTCTCAACCACGGCGAGAAACTGGTGTACATAATAGAGGTTGTGGGCCACAAGGGAACTTTTCTATGTAGATTTGAATACGTGGGGTATATGACTCAATTTTTTTTCATCTCTAAAGGAACCTATTGGAAATGTGATCTGCTGAATACTGTACTCCTTTCTGTATAATTCTGAGGAAAATGTTATCCGACTGCAAATAGTTTTTCTGTCTAGGTGTCACTGAATGAATGTTGCTTTTTCTTCTAAATGAAGCAACACTGCCAACAACAAATATCATAATGGAATATGACTGTAGAGACGTCAGAATTCCGAGACATCAGAGCAACGGCCTACACGAAGTTCGCGAACTGACACCGCTAATCAGGCTCAATGTTGTTTTCTGAGCTAAGAATATTCTCGGTGTTGCATGGTTTTACACTGAAATATGATACCATAGCAGGTAATAGATGGAAAGTAAGCAAAGCAAACAAGCTTTCGCGCCCAGAATGAGATTTTCACTCTGCAGCGGAGTGTGCGCTGATGTGGAACTTCCTGGCAGATTAAAACTGTGTGCCGGACCGAGACTCGAACTCGGGACCTTTGCCTTCCGCGGGCAAGTGCTTTGCCATCTGAGCTCCGCAAGCACGACTCACGCTTGGGTAGCTCAGATGGTAGAGCACTTGCCCGTGAAAGGCAAAGGTCCCGAGTTCGAGTCTCGGTCCGGGACACAGTTTTAACCTGCCAGGAAGTTTAAGCTTTCGCGTTTCAATATCGCATACAGTGGACGTTATTCTTAAGGTAAAGATAGCAGATTGAGTTTCTGTACAAAGCCTTGAATGTAATAATTCCAGAAAGCTTTTCATCTATACTCCGTCCTTAGAATTTAATTTGGTCTTCATTGACTGTTTAATCATCGTATTTAGTTGTACTTTTAAGGGCTTCTCCACTCTTGAGCAGTCGCCCTATTGTACCCTGGCAGTCTTCCTCCTTCAGCTGTGTCTTCCTCGTCATTGTAATTATTCCCGCTCTCCATGTTAATGTCGGCCGTCCGTGCTTCATCCTTCCTGGCGGCTACCATTCCAGATTGCTTGTGGCCATCTTCCTTGCTCCATTCGCCGTGTACGGCCACACCGTTGAAAAGCTCTATTCTCAATTCTCTGTGCGACTGGTTGTTCCATATCCATTATCTCTCTAATTCCCTCATTTCTTCTCTACTTTGGCTGCCCTCCTTATTCCATCCATCTATACTGCCTGTACTCTGTTTCTCTGTCGTTCCCCCAGGATTTAACCTTCTACACCGTATGTTAATACACTTTCCACAAGTGTTTGCAGAATCCTCTTCTTTGTTTCTTTTCACATTGCCCGGCTCTTCAAAACTCATTTAGCAATTTCATTGCTCCTCTTGCATGCTGGATCCTGCGTTACACATCTGCTTCACAGCTCCCCGAGGAGTGGATAATCGAACTTAAGTATTTAAACTGCTTTACAGCTTTCATAGTTCCTTGCGTCAGTACTTTATTTCTTCCATCTCCTCCGACTACTAGATATTCTGTTTCTGTTTTTCTTATATTTAATGTAAGCTCACCTAGATCAAATGTTTTCATTAACTTCTTTATCATAAATATGACATCCTCTCTGCTTTTTGCTGTCAGTACTTGATCACAGACAAATAATAATGATTATATATTACTATGCTGGAAAGGAATTGCCGTATCTCCGCATGCCTGATTTCACCGTTCTAATGTACACTGGACACATATTTTAAACAGGATCGGCGACATACTGCAGCTCTGCCTAAGTCCTTTTTATGTTTGCAATGTCTCACTCCACTTCCTCCTTTCTTTAACTACTGCGTAGGATTGATAATATATTCTCCGAATTAGGAATATTTGTTGTGCTTCTACACCTTTTTTCTCCATTGCTTCCCACAGCGCGTTGATGTGTATAGAATCGTACGCTTTTTCTAAATCTAGGTATACTTCGTAAGCCTCAGAATATGTCTTCTCACTTATTTGTTTGAAGCTAAAAATATGATCCACACAAGAACGCCCAACTGTAAAACCTGCATGTTCCTCTAGAGGCCTTCCAAAAATCTCAATCCTCAGTCTCTACTGAAAAACATTTTTAATCATTTTGAGACAGTAAAATTTCTCTTTAAAAGGGTTCCGTGTCAGAAACGGCGTGTATTGCGTGTGCTGCAGTTGAGTGTTCATTTGTTCTCAGAAAGCCACATGCTGGTGTTACATAGCGACATTTTAAAAAAAATTATGTTATGTTTACTGGCCCATCATTGGTACACCGTGTGTCCCGCCTAAGAGTTATGTTGTATTTTGTAAGTGCATTTTCTGTATTGTTTCGGCAAATATTTACAATTTCCTTTCTTCAGCGTGTGATTGGTGTCAGGCCAAACAAATAATGCTTATCACGTCTTTAATGTGACGCCCAGTGCCTACGGAAAGCGCCGGTTTGTTTCCCGTTACAACCAAAATCTTTTTTAAAGCGCAGTTTTCCGTGTCCATTCAATAGAGCGGCGCCGAGTTAGGAGAGTGTGATATTTGTTTCAGCGATATGTATTAAAAGGGACGGTAAGACACGAAGAATAAGTACTAAACAGTAATCCAACAGCGACTGAGCAGCGCTGCAGAATTATGGCAGCAGTCAGTGAGGGCTAGGAGAGAGGGAGGTGCTGTAGCTGCTGAAATACTGTTTATTCTTCGCGTTCAGATGGTTCAAATGGCTCTGAGCACTATGGGACTTAACATCTGAGGTCATCAGTCCCCTAGACTTAGAACTACTTAAACCTAACTAACCTAAGGACATCACATACATCCATGCCCGAGGCAGGATTCGAACCTGCGACAGTAGCAGCAGCGCGGTTCCGGACTGAAGCGCCTAGAACCGCTCGGCCACAACGGCCGGCATTTTTCTAAATTTGCTATCGCTGTTATTACGCATCAACAAAACAAATATTGCACTAGAGTAAAACTTCCTGGCCGATTAAAACTGTGTGCCGGACCGGGCCTCGATCTCTGGATCTTTGCCTTTCGCAGGCAAGTGCTCTACCGTCTGAGTTACTCAAGCACGGCTCAAGACCCGTTCTCACAGCTTCAATTCAGCCAGGAAGTTTCATATAAGCGCGCACACCGCTGTAGAGTGAAAACTTCATTCTGGAAACATCCCTCAGGTTGTGGCAAAGACATGTCTGCGCAATATTGTTCCTTCCAGGAGTTCTAGCTGTGCAAGGTTCGCAGGAGAGCTTCTGTGAAGTTTGGAAGGTGGCAGTCGTGACTCGTGCCTAGGCAGATCATCGGTAGAGCACTTGCTCACGGAAGGCAAAGGTTCCGAGTTCGAGACTCGGTACGGCACACGATTAAAATCTGCAAGGAAGTTTCGTATCAACGCACATTCCGCTGCAGAGTGAACATTTCATTTTCATTACATTAGAGCAAATTGGGACCGCTCTATCGAATAAGAATGTAAAATCCTGCTTTACTTTTTTTTCATAACAGGAAACAGACGCCTTTGGTCGACATCGGACTTCGCATGAGAGTCGTAATGAGCAGTAATTATTTGGGTTGACTCCACCAAGACATTTAAGAAACGAAATTGCAAATATCTGCTGAACAATCACAGAAACTGCACCTGACGACTCTTAGAGAGACAAACTGTATATCAAGATGAGCACCGATCCCAGAACAGAACTGTGCGGCACCCTCTCCTTTACATGACCGGAGTCTGATTAAGATCTCTTCCCTATTTATCGACAGTGGAGGACAACGTCCTTCCTCCTACGTTCCACATGTGAAATCAACCATTGTTGAGCATCTTCCCTGATCCCAAAAGCAAAAGACTTGCGCTGTTCACTCCATCAAATATTTCTGTTGAATCAAACAAAATACCAACTGTTGTCAACCTATCGTTTAGACCCACTAACGCTTCGTACGCAAAGAACTACTACTTTTCTTTCTTTTTCACGCCATCAGCGAATCTTGTCGTTGATATCTTTCCGCACCTCTCTTTTATTTCCTTCAGTGCTGCTTCCGTATGGAAGTTGAGCAGTGATGGAGGGGGACTATACCTCTTATAGCGGCCTTGTCGATCCGAGCATTCCGTTCTTGTCTTCCAGTCTTATAACTACGTTTTCTTTCCTGAACATATTGCGTCACAGCGTAAACCTATTTCGGCAGCGAAAACTTTCTCCAGGTTAACAAGTCTTGTCTATAAGGACTTTATTCAGAACGGTCTTCCGGCTGACTGTTGCGATAATGGCTAAACTTTACATTGTTAAGCGTTTCGAGCATATATTCGTCATTATCTGCCGATTTTATTGTTTGCCTAAGAAGATAAAAATTACTGACGTAGTCTGAAACTAACTGTGATAATTTGTAATCTTGAGGCAGCGGCTCCTTATGAGAAAATTCATGTTGTTGATCGTGGCAATGTCTGTGTCTAACACATGACTATATTTTGACTCCAGATAGTATGTTAGATTTAATATTAAAAATGCATGTCAGAAGTTTTATTTTAGATTTATGCGTGTAAACAACAACATAAAAAACGACATTATGACAGTTGTGCAGAGTGACAATTTTGTGGAAATGGAATGTATTGAGATTTTTCGGAGCCCAAGACAGTTCAGGTAGGTATTTTCCTTTCACATTCGTCGATGTCACCAACTCACAACCAGAATTGTCATATTCCGAACTAACCTAGACCTTGGCCTAAGCTACAGATCAGCCTATCACCATTAACAAGTTTTTTGCTTTCACATTTGCTGGATCACCAGCTCACAGACTATCATCTTCCATCCTAACTTAGACCTCGGGCTAAAGCCAACCTCATATGGGATTTGTTTCCTATCGTGAAGTACATAAGACGTGGCTTCCATCATGGTTAGTTCACGCTTAGAAATGAGCTAATACATCACACGGAACATGCTCCCCTTCGTGATTCGTGACAGCAGTGCTGTCCAACTACAATTTTCAGCTGTGTCAATATCCATGAACATGTTACAAGACAAATAGGAAAGTCCCATGCCAAGACATTTAGGAACTTTTAATATTTCCACTACAAATAGTGCGACACAAATTCGTGATGATCATCCACATATGATGAACATTATTTCATCATACTAACTGTTAGGTTAAACTCTAAGATCATTCTTATTAGATTACTGCTTCTGACCAGTAGCAGAATTTTTAGAAAGTTCAATATACAGGATTTTAAATAAGAAAGTGTAAAATCTCCTACTGCAAGTGGTGCAACCTTTCTTGTTGCGCAAGCAACCATACAGAATATTTCTAAAGGAAATGCAAGGTGTGGAGTATAAGTGCAGATATTTCTAGAGACAACTCAGGATAGCGTATTGAACAACATTACATCAGTATTTACATCATTTGCAGACTAATAATTATAGCTACTACGAGTGGTGTGTTTTTATATTGGTTAATATGTGTGGCGCAAGCAAGCCATTAAAGTTTATTTTCCCCTGGGCAGCAGGTCAGGTATTGAAGTGTAGATGTGTGAAAGCAAAAGGAAACTCTTTCTTGACCGGTGCAGTCCACTTCGTTGGGTGTTTACGACTGTGCAGAAAACATCAGGCAGTAAATTAAATGATGTGTTTGCAGGTGTTAGGTGCAGAGAAAAAACAACTTACTCACTGAGGTTGGTGCATATTAAGGTACCAACGATCACAATAGCTGTAGCTATACCCCTAATATCCTGTGTGTATATCAACATCTGGAACTTTTTTGGGTGAATGAATCAATAAATAAATAGTGAATTGGGATCGAATCAGGCAGTGATGTAAAAAGCAATTCGGAATTCGTTGGTGCATTTTCTCTGACAGGTTCACTCCTGAGAGAGAGAGAGAGAGAGAGAGAGAGAGAGAGAGAGAGAGAGAGCGAGAGAAAGAATGGAATATTACAGAATATAATCCATTAAGAGAATAAAAATGTTCTAGAATCACTTATAAAACGCGAAGGTGAATAAAGAGTATTCGTCGGTAGCAGAACGTGAACCAACTTTCTTTGACTGCACAGCACAGCGTCTCTATTCACTATATTACAGTAACCTGGCAACATCTGCTTCTACGTCTGATACGATATCCTAAAGGTATCAACCGATGAGGTGTCATTAATTGACTTTGAATTTATTCAAACCCTACGCGTTTTTTATGAGTCTTCCTCGCGACTTTGCTTTAAAACGGCACACTTTCATAACACGCAAGATATAATACGAAAACAACAAAATGCAGAAGTTCGTTAACCAACAGCGTGACGTTTCCCGACATTTTATTACAGAAAATCGTACCAAAATCGACGCGATTTCAGAAATCCTCAATGTGCTGGAACTTCTAAATAGCATACGATCATAGGATGTATGTTTTACAGTAAAGCTCACCAAATAAGTGCCTCAACTGAAAACCGCTTAATCCAGTACGGCGTCTCCCAAGCATAATGCGATCTTGCCTCTCATGGAGTAAAAATTTGATTTGTCTCATTCAGTCTTTCAGATTTCACGCGAAATATCACGTTGTGAGTCACAAAACTCGACCAGTTCCTCGTCTACATACCCATTCACTTGCCGAGTGAGCTCGGCTTAAGCTTTAGATCAGTCTGTACCCTACAACCAGGTGATCTCCTTAAACATTCGCTGGCTTCGCCAACACACAAACAAGCTGTCACATTTTAACCTAACCTAGGCCTCGCCTGAAAATGGACAAACCATCCTGAAGCTGGTAAAGGCAGAACAATTGTCATAAAAAAGTGGCTGGTCTCAGTTTTTCAACCTTTAAATGTATATGAAAACTGACTTATCTTTCCCTCTCCCCACTCTTTCTCTCTCTAAACACACACACACACACACACACACACACACACACACTCCACACTCTTTCTCTCTCTAAACACACACACACACACACACACACACACACTTTTTCTCTCATGAGAAACAACTACAACAAGACTGTATTCGACATTAGAAACCGTTTGTAAATTTTGCAGTGAACACGTAGTGCGTAGTGGGGCGATCACTCTGTTGTAGAACTAATTCAAAAGCCAAGATCGCTTAAATACTGTTTACTGTATAACCGGTTTCAACGCACTGAAAGTGCCATCATCGGATCGGAATGTAGGTTAATATTTATAAACCATTTGGATATACCGATATATAAGGCAGACCAGCTGATATAAAATCATTGTCACAAAAAGAAAAATTTCCATAAGATATGTAAAACCGAAGTCACGAGATAAAATTGTTTGGTACACGACCGCTGCTCAACTGACAGGAGTCGGCATCACACTGTGATGTTCTTTCTTAATTTTTGTGACAATGATTTTTATATCAGCTGGTCTGCCTCATTTACCAGTATATCCAAATGGTCTATAAATATTAATCTACATTCAGATCCGATGGTGGCACCTTCAGTGTGTTGAAACAGGTTATCCAGTAAACCGTATTTAAGTGATCTTGGCTTTTGAATTATTTCTAGTTTGTAAATTATCAAGTAGCGAATTTTACACTATTTCACTAAATTCTGTCTTCTTACGTAAGCAATAAAATCTCCTGACGACAAGCAAAACATGCCCCAAACGCCATTCTTTTTGTGAGTCAGTCTTCTGACTGGTTTCATATGGCGTGTCAAGAATTTCTCTTCTGTACCGACCATTTCATCTGACAGCAGAAACTGCAATCTACGTCCTCAATTACATGCTGGGTGTATTCCGATCTCTATCTTCCTCTACAGTTTTTACCCTCTAGTACCATGAAAGTTATTCCCTAACGTCTTAACAGATGTCCTACCATTCTGTCTCTTCTTTTTGTCAATGTTTTCCACATGTTCCTGCCGAGAACCTCCTCATTCCTTACATTATCAGTCCACCAAATCTTCATCATTCTTCTGTAGCACCACATCTCATACGCTTAGAGTCTCTTCTGCTCCGGTTTTCCCACAGTCCATGTTTCACTACCATACAATGCTGTGCTTCAAACGTACATTCTCAGAAATTTCTTCCTCAAATTAAGGCCCACGTTTTATACTAGTAGACTTCTCTCTGCCAGGAATGTCCTTTTAGCCAGTGCTAGGCTGCTTTTCATGCCCTCCTTGCTCTGGCCATCATGTGTTATTTTGCTGCCTAAGTAGCAGAATTCCTTAACTTCGTCTACTTCGTGATCCCCAATTCTGAAGTCAAGTTTCTCGCTGTTCTCATCTTTTGTAATTGTCATTACTTTCGTCTTTCTTCAATTTACTCTCAGTCCATATTCTGTACTCATTAGACTGTTCATTCCATTCGACACATTCTGTAATTTTTCTTCACTTTCGCTGAGGATAGCAATGTCATCAGCGAATCGATCATTGATATTCTTTCACACTGAATTTTAATTCCACTCTTGAACCTTCCTTTTATTTGCGTCATTCGTGCTTAGATGTGTAGAGTGAACAGTAGTGACGAAAGACTGCGCCCCTGCCTTACACCATTTTTAGTCCCCCCCTCCCCCCCCCCCCCCCCCCCAGCCAGGAGATTCGAACGGGCTACCCCTGGGTCAATCGCCACCGCATGAGCAGGACGACTGGTAGGGCAGGTGTCGACACGCGAGGCCTGTCCATCCAGGCGCCATGTCCATGCAACGAGTTCTAGGATCGAAGGAAGCGGGTTTGTCCGTGTTTATTTAATTTTTTTATTTTTTTTGTAATTATAGATTTTTTTATTAAAAAAGATGCTATAACCGCCGGAGCTGAGCGTCCGAGTCGTCTTCATGTCTGTTGGTATGGGTTCCCCCCTGTTCCGTCCATGTTGTTGTGGTCTTCAGTCCTGAGACTGGTTTGATGCAGCTCTCCATGCTACTCTATTCTGTGCAAGCTTCATCTCCCTGTACCTACTGCAATCTACATCCCTCTGAATCTGCTTAGTGCATTCATCTCTTGGTCTCCCTCTACGATTTTTACCCTCCACGCTACCCTCCAATGCTAAATCGGTGATCCCTTGATGCCTCAGAACATGTCCTACTAACCGATCCCGTCTTCTAGTCAAGTTGTGCCACAAACTTCTCTTCTCCCCAATTCTATTCAACACCTCCTCATTAGTTACGTGATCTACCCGCCTTATCTTCAGCATTCTTCTGTAGCACCACATTTCGAAAGCTTCTATTCTCTTCTTGTCCAAACTAGTTATCGTCCATGTTTCACTTCCATACATGGCTACACTCCATACAAATACTTTCAGAAACGACTTCCTGACACTTTAATCTATACTCGACGTTAACAAATATCTCTTCTTCAGAAACGATTTCCTTGCCATTGCCAGTCTACATTTTATATCCTCTCTACTTCGACCATCATCAGTTATTTTACTCCCTAAATAGCAAAACTCCTTTACTACTTTAAGTGTCTCATTTCCTAATCTAATCCCCTCAGCATCACCCGATTTAATTTGACTACATTCCATTATCCTCGTTTTGCTTTTGTTGATGTTCATCTTATATCCTCCTTTCAAGACACTGTCCATTCCGTTCAACTGCTCTTCGAAGTCCTTTGCTGTCTCTGACAGAATTACAATGTCATCGGCGAACCTCAAAGTTTTTATTTCTTCTCCATGAATTTTAATTCCTACTCCGAATTTTTCTTTTGTTTCCTGTACTGCTTGCTCAATATACAGATTGAATAACATCGGGGAGAGGCTACAACCCAGTCTCACTCCCTTCGCAACCACTGCTTCCCTTTCATGTCCCTCGACTCTTATAACTGCCATCTGGTTTCCGTACAAATTGTAAATAGCCTTTCGCTCCCTGTATTTTACCCCTGCCACCTTCAGAATTTGAAGGAGAGTATTCTAGTCAACATTGTCAAAAGCTTTCTCTAAGTCTAGAAATGCTAGAAACGTAGGTTTGGCTTTCCTCAATTTATTTTCTAAGGTGAGTCGTAGGGTCAGTATTGCCTCACGTGTTCCACCATTTCTACGGAATCCAAACTGATCTTCCTCGAGTTCCGTCCATAGTGGGTCAATATGCGCTGGGATTCTTCTTCAGGCACAGCGTCTCAAACCCGGGACGCCCGAGTGAGCATGAGAGTCCGCAAATAATGAACCTAAATAATTTGCGAAACGGGTACTGTACTTCGGGTGGCGGCTGAAAGCTGCATGTGTCGTCATTAGTAGGGACAAAAAGGCGAGTGTGCCTTTGGGAGCATCACGAAATATGTAGTAAAGGGCCATTCCTTTTAGCCAGGTAACGGCGTTCATTTTTGGAGGAAAGTACACGCCGTCGGGACGCAGTATATCATCAGGAGAGATAGAATCCGGCAATCGCCTCAAGAGTAATGCCGGCATGCTCTGCGTGAGTAGCCAGCTCTTGCGGGTCGCGGCACAAGTCAGGCGGTGTGCATCCGAATCAACGGCTGAGCATGTCGGACACAAGGGGTCGTCCTTCAGATGAATGGAATGTAGTGGGAGTGGGGTACAACATCACCGATACAGGACAAAGCACCGGACTTAGGTTAGAACTAGTTAGTAGGACTTAGATTAGGAAATCAGCTATTTAGGAACCTGCAGCAAAAAACATCCTTGGTCTGCCCAGTATCAGGGGCATGCCCATCGGGGTTAGCTCGACGGGCAAGGCTCTAAAAAGTAGGTTTATAAACTACTGACACAACTGTGACGCTGCAGGCAATAGAGTTTAGTTAAGCGTAGGTAATATACATTTAATATTAATAATAATAGACAAATTAGTTGCCCATTGTTATCTAGTTACATATCTAACTCACAAATTAATCAAATCTGTATCTAGCTGCAATTAATGTTTGGATAAAATTAGGACCCACTAATCATTTAAGGAAGTGGGTTACGTTTGTATAATTGTTATTATTATTGCAATAAAGAATTTAAAAAAAATGTAGCCTCTGACGAGTAGCGAATTTCCCATTCACAACTACGTGCCACAACGAACAGAACGTCCTAGGTAGTAAAGGCGTGTGTACTGCTCGCCACACCCTTTTCCAACCAAGTTCGGGGTGTCTGTCTGCGATCGTATTGACAGCTTGCTGCTGTTGGTAAAGGCGATAATAGTCTTTCGTGCTGGGCATCCGTGGTGTCGGAAGGTCTGATCGTAAGTAGCTGAGGTCAATCAAAAATTGCGACCTCGGCCACTGAGGTGGGTATTCTTCAGTACATTATTCTTCTCGGCAAAACGCGTAGTAATGTGTTAAATCAATAAGAAATGTGACTGCCAACGGAACGAAACAAGTAACTTATGGAATTACAATGAAATGAACACCCTTAGCTGCTTACAGGCGTTGACATACGTCAACGGGGACCGATGAAAATGGATGCCCCGACCGGGACTCGAACCCGGGATCTCCTGCTTACATGGCAGACGCTCCATCCATTTATTTTAATCTCATTTTGTTTGTTTTCGTTCGTTGTATCTGGTCTGGGCGGACGTCGGAAGACACCCGTTTCAGTTCGTTGTTTTTTTATTACCGAGAGCAGCTAGCCCTCTGACCGAACACGCTGAGCTACCGTGCTGGCTGTCCATTTGAGCCACCGAGGACACAGAGGATAGTGCGACTGCAGGGATTTATCTCTGGCACGCCTCCCGCGAAACCCACATTCTCAACGTATTGTCCCGCACTACATTCATAGTATAATGGGCGGGGGCACTACGAATGTAGTGCGGGACAATACGTTGAGAATGTGGGTTTCGCGGGAGGCGTGCCAGAGATAAATCCCTGCAGTCGCGCTATCCTCTATGTCCTCGGTGGCTCAGATGGATAGAGCATCTGCCATGTAAACAGGAGATCCTGGGTTCGAGTCCCGGTCGGGGCACACATTTTCATCCGTCCCCGTTGACGTATGTCAACGCCTGTGAGCAGCTAAGGGTGTTCATTTCATTGTAATTTCATTCTAACGAGCTGCATGGTCACCGATGGTATATACCATCTTAGTATATACACTCCTGGAAATTGAAATAAGAACACCGTGAATTCATTGTCCCAGGAAGGGGAAACTTTATTGACACATTCCTGGGGTCAGATACATCACATGATCACACTGACAGAACCACAGGCACATAGACACAGGCAACAGAGCATGCACAATGTCGGCACTAGTACAGTGTATATCCACCTTTCGCAGCAATGCAGGCTGCTATTCTCCCATGGAGACGATCGTAGAGATGCTGGATGTAGTCCTGTGGAACGGCTTGCCATGCCATTTCCACCTGGGGCCTCAGTTGGACCAGCGTTCGTGCTGGACGTGCAGACCGCGTGAGACGACGCTTCATCCAGTCCCAAACATGCTCAATGGGGGACAGATCCGGAGATCTTGCTGGCCAGGGTAGTTGACTTACACCTTCTAGAGCACGTTGGGTGGCACGGGATACATGCGGACGTGCATTGTCCTGTTGGAACAGCAAGTTCCCTTGCCGGTCTAGGAATGGTAGAACGATGGGTTCGATGACGGTTTGGATGTACCGTGCACTATTCAGTGTCCCCTCGACGATCACCAGTGGTGTACGGCCAGTGTAGGAGATCGCTCCCCACACCATGATGCCGGGTGTTGGCCCTGTGTGCCTCGGTCGTATGCAGTCCTGATTGTGGCGCTCACCTGCACGGCGCCAAACACGCATACGACCATCATTGGCACCAAGGCAGAAGCGACTCTCATCGCTGAAGACGACACGTCTTCATTCGTCCCTCCATTCACGCCTGTCGCGACACCACTGGAGGCGGGCTGCACGATGTTGGGGCGTGAGCGGAAGACGGCCTAACGGTGTGCGGGACCGCAGCCCAGCTTCATGGAGACGGTTGCGAATGGTCCTCGCCGATATCCCAGGAGCAACAGTGTCCCTAATTTGCTGGGAAGTGGCGGTGCGGTCCCCTACGGCACTGCGTAGGATCCTACGGTCTTGGCGTGCATCCGTGCGTCGCTGCGGTCCGGTCCCAGGTCGACGGGCACGTGCACCTTCCGCCGACCACTGGCGACAACATCGATGTACTGTGGAGACCTCACGCCCCACGTGTTGAGCAATTCGGCGGTACGTCCACCCGGCCTCCCGCATGCCCACTATACGCCCTCGCTCAAAGTCCGTCAACTGCACATACGGTTCACGTCCACGCTGTCGCGGCATGCTACCAGTGTTAAAGACTGCGATGGAGCTCCGTATGCCACGGCAAACTGGCTGACACTGACGGCGGCGGTGCACAAATGCTGCGCAGCTAGCGCCATTCGACGGCCAACACCGCGGTTCCTGGTGTGTCCGCTGTGCCGTGCGTGTGATCATTGCTTGTACAGCCCTCTCGCAGTGTCCGGAGCAAGTATGGTGGGTCTGACACACCGGTGTCAATGTGTTCTTTTTTCCATTTCCAGGAGTGTATATATAAGTAACTTATTCAGTCTTCCAGACATTCGGCAGGGTGTTCGCATGAAAAATGAGTGCTCGCATGCAACAGCGAGCTATGTCACCCGCCTATCGAATGTTTTGCGGTCAATGTGGCGCGCCTCATCGATCAATCACGACGCAAAGAGACAGCCCTTCACCCCTGGCTCACCGGCGCTGTGGGGGCGCCTCTGCCCGCAGGCCACGTGCACCCACAATGACGTCGGCCGCCGACTCTTCCGCGCCATTAGGTCTCGCGCTTTTCGCGCTCGTGCGCGCCGCCGCAAATAAATACGAATTAATTAAAGCGTAAATCTGGTGGGAAGGAGCGCCAAGGAAGGGCGCCGGGAACACGTGTTCCCCGCCGGGGACGGCGGCCACTCGTTCCGGAGGACAAAAGAAACGCGTATATTTAGTGTCCCGCCGGGCGGGCGACAGCGAATCGGCCGTAGCGAGCGAGCCGGCCCCGACTATTAACAATCAGTTCATTGTGTATCAATGTAACCAGCGCGCCGGGATTCGTGCGCCGGGCGCCAATTATAAATACGAGTAGAATGCGGGCCGGCGAGCGCTACATACCGAGTCCAGTACGTGTGTGTGTGCAGCTGCGCTCGCATAGGGTACCACCACCAGCGCCGGCGCTTTTGATTAAAACCCTCCCGCTCGCTAGCTATGTGGAGACCTCTAAATGAAAGAATCAAAATATGGTTGTAAAACAGATAATATAAATTTCCGATATCATTGATCTGGCCGCGCTACGGGCATCCGGCGAGAGGACGGGGAAAGAGGGGAAAAGGGGGAGTATAAAAGCCTGAAAAGGGGGCGAGCGTTTGTGTTTGTGTTTGCGCTGGCGCTGGCGCGGCCGGCATATTTTGTTCCATACGCCGGAAAAGTGCGCGCCGGCGGCTGCGCGGGGCCGCGCTACTTTATTATGGCCACAAATCGGGCATCAATAACCGGCGATAATTGTGTGCATTCCAGCCGGCCGAGGGCCAATTACAGCCCGGCTGCGACCCCTCCCCAACCACTCCCCCCACTAGAGCCGGCGGCGGCAGCGGCGCTACTCAAAGCGGCGCCTCTGCGCAGACGCCGTTCTCGCTGCCAGATTCATCTCGCTCTCCCAGGCTTACGTCGTCTGCTCCTCGGATGAGCGGAATCTCACCCCAAGTTTCCTAGTCGATCTTTTTCTAGCACCAAATCCGCGTAAATACGCTTCACGCCGTTATACACTACTGGCCATTAAAATTGCTACACCAAGAAGAAATGCAGATGATAAACGGCTATTCATTGGGAAAATATATTATACTAGAACTGACATGTGATTACATTTTCACGCAATTTGGGTGCATAGATCTTGAGAAATCAGTACCCAGAACAACCACCTCTGTCCGTAATAACGGCCTTGATACGCCTGGGCATTGAGTCAAACAGAGCTTGGATGGCGTGTACAGGTACAGCTGCCCATGCAGCTTCAATACGATACCACACTTCATCAAGACCAGTGACTGGCGTATTGTGACGAACCAGTTGCTCGTCCACAGTTCACCAGACGTTTTCAGTTGGTCAGAGATCTGGAGAATGTGCTGGCCAGGGCAGCAGTCGAACATTTTCTGTATCCAGAAAGGCCCATACAGTACCTGCAACATGCGGTCGTGCATTCTACTGCTGAAATGTAGGGCTTCGCAGGGATCGAATGAAGGGTAGAGCCACGGGTCATAACAGATCTGAAATGTAACGTCCACTGTTCAAAGCGCCGTCAATGCGAACAAGAAGTGACCGAGACGTGTAACCAATTGCACCCCATACCATCACGCCGGGTGATACGCTAGTATGGCGATGACGAATACACGCTTCCAATATGCGTACACCGCGATGTCGCCAAACACGGTTGCGACCATCATGATGCTGTAAACAGAACCTGGATTCATCCGAAAAAATGTTTTGCCATTCGTGCCCCCAGGTTCGTCGTTGAGTACACCATCGCAGGCGCTCCTGTTTGTGATGCAGCGTCAAGGGTAACCGCAGCCATGGTCTCCGAGCTGTTCGTGCAGATGGTTGTTGTCTTGCAAACGTCCCCATACGTTGAGTCAGGGATCGAGACGTGGCTCCACGATCCGTTACAGCCATGCGGATAAGATGCCCGTCATCTCGACCGCTAGTGATACGAGGCCGTTGGGATCCAGCACGGCGTTCCGTATTACCCTCCTGAACCCAGCGATTCCATATTCTGCTAACAGTCATTGGATCTCGACCAACGCGAGCACCAATGTCGCGATACGATAAACCGCAATCGCGATAGGCTACAATCCGACCTTTATCAAAGTCGGAAACATGGTGGTAGGCATTTCTCCTCCTTACGCGATGCATCACAACAACGTTTCACCAGGCAACGCCGGTCAACTAGTGTTTGTGTATGAGAAATCGGTTGGAATCTTTCCTCATGTCAGCACATTGTAGGTGTCGCCACCGGCGCCAACCTTGTGTGAATGCTCTGAAAAGCTAATCATTTGCATATCACAGCATGTTCTTCCTGTCGGTTAAATTTCGCGTCTGTAACACGTCATCTTCGTGGTGTAGCAATTTTAATGGCCAGTAGTGTACATTGTGTTTCCGTGGCGGTCAGGAAGAAGAAGAAAGGTATAGTACATGCGAGAGTCCATGTAGGTCGAAACAGTGTACTGTACACATGTCAACAAAACTTTTACAACTTTACTTTATTTCGAAATTCATGGCACAGAAAACAACAATTCACTCTGAGGGATGTGGATGTATTTACTTGCAGTGTGTCCAGATCACAAAATAGCAAAAACCAACGTTTCTATAAATAAAAAACTGTCTGTTTCCCGTGGGGCGACGAGGGGGGGGGGGGGGGTGGAGACCTTCAGAGCCCTCCTGATCAACGTCAATACGTGTTGTACCTCCCCTTGCTCGGATGGAAACTCGAATGTGTAGCGGCGTACAATCGAAGAGATAATCAAGCCAGCCGTGGTCCAAATCGGCCCATTATTCAATGGCGATTCTGCGCAAGCCATGCAGAATACGTGGTCGTTGACGATGCCCAAAAACAGCTCGTTTCAATCGATTCCGCACATGTTCGATTGGGTTTATGTCTGCAGAACAGGCTTGCCACTCCATTCTGGTGATCCTAACAAGCTGAAGTAACGTGTTCACGAGAACAGTACGATGAGCACACGAGTTATCGCGCATCAAGACTGTCACCAAAATGTTGGCGTTACGGTTCTACTACTGGAGCAGAATTTCATCTCTGTAGTAAAGATCAATGAGATTTAATAATTTTTTCATAATGCGGGGCCACAGTCATAATATATTTCTTTAAAGTCAGTACCGCCATTAGACTGTTGTTTGTTTGCAGTGTTACATTTACATTTACACTATCATGATTTCGGCTTCAAAGTCCCATAATCAAGTATTTCAAATATGAGAGTATGCCATCTTAGGCACTGTATATTACTTGATAATGGCACTTTGAAGCCGAAATCGTGATAGTGTAAATGTGAATGTAACACTGCAAACAAACAACAGTCTAATGGCGGTACTGACTAAAGAAATCAGTGAGATTGCCCACAACAACCACTAGAGGTGTACGGTAGCTCCATGTAATGCCACTCCAGAACATCATTCCACCACCACCGTTGTTCCTCATGTAGGACATTGGAGGCGTTCGATATTACCGGGTTGTCTCCAAAAAAGGTTGCCTGCAATTGTCAAGGTACAAACAGATTCGAGTTTCGTCCGTAAGCAGAATGCGTTGCAAGTCTTGGAGAGTCCATTCTGCATGATTTCTTGCCCATCTGTAACGGAGACCGTTGTGTGTGCAATCGTCTCCTAACTGTTTAATGCAATACGTGACGTCCTAGAGCCTCTTCGAACGCCGAATTCAGCTCTGGAGAACGTTTCCTTTGACTGAAAAGTCGTAGATATCGATCATCCTGTGCACTCGTCGAACGTGAACGGCATGTGCGGCGTAAGGACTCAGCATTAGCTGACGATTGGAACTAATTCCATCTCAGCACCACATCGCTTTGACTCCGGTGCCCACGTCGACAAACTTCACTGGTTCACAAGCCTTCTGCGAGTAACGTAATGATGCGGACCCGATCATTGGTCGCGATTGTACTTCGTGGTATGATGGATGGTCACTTTACTATTACACAGGCGACTGTAATGCGTCCTTACTGGCGTTTTACTTTCAACTGAAACTCTGCTGCCCATTCGAGTGTGGCGTTCTACCTACAGGTAGCGCTCATGGTCAAGGTTAAAATTTGTACTTGTCAAAATTAAAATACACAATAAAATTATAATTTTTGTTCGATCGAAAACAAAGGGCGATTTCTATATCCATGGCGCTGGTGTAGACTTGTTATCCTCCATGACAACTACATATTTTAACTAAGTATTTTTAGAGATAAAAGCAAATTAGAAAAATCTACTTAATACAGTATGTGCATATGTAATGTAACAAATGTACCAGACGCCACGTGTCGGTAATATAAATGACGAGCATTCTGCCAACCAATTTAATGCGACGCAGTGTGTGAAGGTTGCTGTGTGTGGACGGGTTACTCCTGTAACCGAAGTTGCAGGTACGTTCTGGTACATTGATCGGATAAGATGAAATAGGCTTGCATTTGTGAATTAGCAAATTAGTGTTATTGTCATTTCAGATCTGAAGATGGTTCTAGAGGAACCGAAACCGGTCATGTGAATAAACATTTTTTGCAATCAAGACGGATTATAAGTAACATTGTATAACCAGTGATTGCGTTATCCCATGTAACATTATGTCTGTTTTTGCGAAGGGCTATTGATCTCCTCAATCTGTGAAGCTCTTTCTCTGGAATAAGTCATAACTTTTTTCTGAAATGGTGATTATTTGTTTGCTTGGGCCTGTACATCACACATACCGATTACCGCCCCACTCTAATATTCCTTTGTGGTAAGCGTTTTTTTTTTCTTTTTTGTCTTAGTGTGTATATTATCTAAGCTAAATAGTTATAACTTCATACTTTTATAGAATACTTCTTCTCTTTGTAGTATTACATCGAACATTAATGATTATCGTCTTCCACAACCAATTGAGAGTCTCTCTTGAGATATCTTTGATATCATAACATTCAAAGCGACACAGATTTATGTTTGTGCCTGATAATGCCCAGGAGCTGAAAATAGTAAATAATATGGAATATTACACAAGTGTCGTGTGTTTTCCATTCATAATGTATAAAATATAGTAATATGAACCAACACGACAGTCAATTACCGCAAATAAATCTTTATTAACTTCCCGTTTCGATCATCGAATCACCTTCAGGTATCACAGAACTGTTCTGAAATATGGCTCTTTTCATATACTCGAACTGAGGGACATCAGCTGCTCAAGAAAAGTTATCGGTATTTAAGAGAACTGACTTTGAGTATTCAGATACTATGTTCGAGAAAACAAATTTCCGGGCTGATGTGGCCGCAGCACTCGATATCAACGAGAACAGTTTTTAGTCGTTGTCGTAAAAATTCTCGGTTCTTGGATATATTTTCGTTTCCATAGGTTTCCAGCTATCTCTGAGGCAGTTCAGGCAATGGCTTTCACTTGTTCACAAATGAATGTTATGCTGAAAGAGCGTCATAATAAATGTGAGATATTCAGAAAAAATTCTTCCGGTGAAACACAGTTGCTCTTCATTGACAAGAAGTATCAAGTGCTAAATCCACAGAAAATCTCAGACTGATTCTATATTTCTGGATTTCCAGAAGGCTTTTGACCTCGTCCCTCACAAGCGCCTAGTAATCAAATTGTGGGATTATGGAGTATCGCCCAAGCTATGATGTTAGCTTCGTAATTTCCTGTGGGAAAGATCTCAATTCGTAGTAGTTGACGGGAAGTCATCGAGTAAAACAGAAGGGATAGCCAAGGAATCGTTACAGACCGTCTGCAGTTTTTGATGAATCTGAGCAGCCCTCTTTGACAAGGTTGTTACTGTCCGGATGGCCGAAGCGGTTAAGGTAACTGCTCAGGAGAAGTAGTGAATCCGTGGTCGAGAACCCGATCCGGCACAAATGTTCAAATTTCGCCACAAGATGATTTAGAACAGATATCTGCATGATGCGAAAAGTTGCCTTTGACCCCATGGAATAAAAAGTGTAAGGTCATCCACACGAGTACAAAAAAATTCCGTTAAATTTTGGTTAGGCGATTAACCACACATATTTAAGGGTTGTCTATTCAACTAAATACGTGGGGGTTACAACTTAAATTGCAACTATCAGACAGAAAATGTTTAGGGGAAGGCGGACAGAAAACTGAGTTTTATTTGTAGATTGATTAGAACTCTGAGCTGGCCTTGAAGGCCCAAAGGTACCGACCGACAGTCCCATAGGTGTCATTGGTCGCGGATATGGAGGGGCATGTGCTCAGAACACTGCTCTCGCGGCTGTTGTCTGTTTTCATTACCAGAGCCGCTACTTCTCAGTGAAGTGGCTCCTCATTTTGCCTCACAAGGGCCGAGTGCACCGCGCTTGCCAACAGCGCTCGGCGGATCCGGACAGTCAGCCATCGAAGTGCTAGCAAAGCCCGACAGCGCTTAACTACGGTAATCTGACGGGAACCGGTGTTACCACTACGACAAGGCCGTTGGCTAGACCATCGAGAAAGAGAAAGAAATTCAGTAAAGAGACTGCCTACGCTATGCCTGCCTGCCCTCTTATGAAGCATTATTCGTTTGTATGCGATCCTTACCAAACAGAAGTGGTTCAGAACACTGAAACATTTTCAAAGGACAGCTCTCTTGGTACTATTGTGAAAAAGTGGAGAGAATGCCTCGTATGTGACCAGCGAGTTCAGGTGGCAATCACAGAAATAAGGCGTTCTTCATTGCGGCTAAACGTTTTTACGAAACTTCTCCTTCATGTGCTAAATATTCTTTTGCCTCCCTCTTACGTAGGGAGAAATGACCGCCGCAACAATATGAGAGATATGTATACAGGGTGGTCCATTGATCGTGACCGGGCCAAATATCTCACGAAGTAAGCATCAAACTACAAAGAACGAAACTCGTCTAGCTTGAAGGGGCAAACCAGGTGGCGCTATGGTTGGCCTACTAGATGGCGCTGCCATAGGTCAAACGCATATCAACTGCGTTTTCTAAAATAGGAACCCCCATTTTTACTACATATTCCTGTAGTACGTAAAGAAATATGAATGTTTTAGTTGGGCCACTTTTTTTGCTTTGTGATAGATGGCGCTGTAATAGTCACAAACATATGGTTCACAATTTTAGACAAACAATTGGTAACAGGTAGGTTTTTTTAATTAAAGTACAGAACGTATGTACGTTTGAACATTTTATTTCGGTTGTTCCAATGTGATACATGTACCTTTGTGAACTTATCATTTCTGAGAACGCATGCTGTTACAGCATGATTACCTGTAAATACCACATTAATGCTCAAAATGATGTCCATCAACCTCAATGCATTTGGCAATACGTGTAACGGCATTCCTCTCAACAGCGAGTAGTTCGCCTTTCGTAATGTTCGCACATGCATTGACAATTCGCTGACGCATGTTGTCAGGCGTTGTCAGTGGATCACGATAGCAAATATCCTTCAACTTTCCGCACAGAAAGAAATCCGGGGACGTCAGATCCGATGAACGTGTGGGCCATGGTACGGTGCTTCGACGACCAATCTACCAGTCATGAAATATGCTATTCAATACCGCTTCAACCGCACGCGAGCTATGTGCCGGACATCCATCATGTTGGAAGTACGTCGCCATTCTGTCACGCAGTGAAACATCTTGTAGTAACATCGGTAGAACATTGCTTAGGAAATCAGCATACATTGCACCATTTAGATTGCCATCGATAAAATGCGGGCCAATTATCCTTCCTCCCATAATGCCGCACTGGCGGAATGTTACGTGATACCACGTACTTATACGTTTTTTACTATTACAGCGCCATCTATCACAAAGTGCTCCAACTAAAACATTCATATTACTTGACGTACTACACGAATATCTAATAAAAATGGGCGTTACTATATTAAAAAAACGCAGTTGATATCCGTTTGACCCATGGCAGCGCCATCTAGCGGGCCAACCATAGCGCCATCTGGTTACCCTCTTCAAGCTAGACGAGTTTCGTTCTTTGTAGTTTTGAAGTTTGATGCTTACTTCGTGAGATATTTGGCTCAAATGGCTCTGAGCACTATGGGACTCAACTGCTGAGGTCATTAGTCCCCTAGAACTTAGAACTAGTTAAACCTAACTAACCTAAGGACATCACAAACATCCATGCCCGAGGCAGGATTCGAACCTGCGACCGTAGCGGTCTTGCGGTTCCAGACTGCAGCGCCTTTAACCGCACGGCCACTTCGGCCGGCGAGATATTTGGCCCGGTCACTATCAATGTACCACCCCGTATATTTGAATGGTGCCTGTTGTGTCGGACATGCCCGACAGAACAAACACCACTCAAATATAGCATGGTCAGAAAATGTCTGATATGCTTGTAGAGATGTAGGGCAGGTTGTACTGAGACATAAATGTTAAGAAAAAAATACGATGTGCAATCTCTGAGTTATTTAGCACTGAAGTTAGCCAATCAGGTCGTCGCGTTCGCAAATTCAAGTTTCAGCTAACCAAACAAATCACTTTGGGCAACACCGCACCCGAGAGACTGCATGAATGTGAGCGCGCGACGTCCCAATTGGCTAACTTCAGTGCTAAGTAATTCGGAAACGGCACAACGTATCAAATCTCGTTTCTTAACATTTACGAGGTGCGACAATAAAGTAATGATTTTCTTTGCAAGAAGTGGCAACCCTGCAGCCTTGTGCAGGCACAATATCTTTGACCTTGGTCTATAAGCTGCTTCTGGTCCAAGTGGCACATCGAAGCAACTGCTCAGTCGTGAGTTGTGCTGTAATAAGTTAACACCTGATTGTGTCTCTCGTCATGGAAATGGAACCGCATAATATTGCGCAACGGTATGCCATTACTTTTTGATTTAAATTTGGTGAAAACACGACGACAACTTACTGTCAACTTCAGAAGGCTTTTGGAGAGGAGATTATATCAAGAGCTCAAGTTTTTCGTTGGCATAAAATGTTTAGTGTAGGCAGAACGAATGTTGAAGATGAAGACTACAGTGGACGACCATCAACCTCACGGACGGCTGTCAGCTTGGCCAGGTTGGGTGAATTCGTACGATCTGATCGTAGATTATCCGCGAAAATGATTGCAGAAGAACTGAACATCAATCGAGAAACGGTTCCTCTAGAAATAACTGAAAATATTGGTATGAGAAAGATTTATGTAAAAATGGTCTCCAAAAATCGTTATGCGCCATCCCATACTGCTCTGTCAGTACAGCAATTTTTAACCTCAAAACAAATTTCAGTACTACCACAGCCACCTTATTCACCAGATATCGCTCTGTGCGACTTTTTTCTATTTCCAAGAGTCAAAACGCGGTCAAGGGACACCATTTTCAAACAACACAAGATGTCCAAAAAGCTGTGACGAGGGTCCTGGAGTATATTACAGAAGATGAGTTCCAGAAATGTTACCATCAATGGCAGAAGCGCTGGAAAAAGTGTGTGCAGTTAGAAGGGAACCACTTTGAAAGAGATAACACTAAACATGACTAAATCGATAAGCAACATTTTTTTTTCACACCAGTCTCCTGTCGCACCTGGTATGTCCCAGTACGACATGCCCTGCAAGATCCCTACAAGCATTCCAGACTTTTTCTGCCCACTTTGTATATACATTTCTGTAAGGATGCGACGGCTCCTTGACGTTTGTTTCAGTGCAGAAGCAGTAATATCGTCTGAACTCCTACGATGATCAATAACTGAGGGCTGGATTAATGGACGAGGGACGCTGCACTGCAGCGAGTGGTAAGTTAGAAATTCGAGTCGATCAGGGACCGTGTCCGGATGGCCGAAGCGTTTAAGGTAACTACTCGGGGAAGTAGTGAATCCGTGGGTGAGTCCCGGTCCGACACAAATGTTCAAATTTCGCCACTGCATTACCACTCAATTACCACTGCATTACCACAATGCTCTATGCGGCTGAAAGTAACGAATTCCCACCCACCCCTTCGCTTTTTTTCTTTCCCCATTCTCTATATCATATAAAATAAGAGAAGTGCTCGCAAGGGAAGGTTTGAGCGTTCATTTTTCCCACGTACTGTTCCAGGTCGAGACGGTACAGTTATCTGAGAGTGGTTCTATGTACCGTATGCCAGACACTTAAGTGTGAATTGCACAGTAGTCACGTAGATGCAGACGAATAATAAAAAAGTTGCCCGTTCGTTGTCGAGCAGCGATGAGACCATAATAACACATAACATTTCTTAAAAACAATTTTTTTACAGAAGGAAAACACGGTAATCCAAAACCAGATTTTTTTAACTTAACGGGAAAATCGAAATATTATCCAGAAAGTTAACTGCAGAAAGGGATATAGAAACGCTTCATTTACATACATGTTTCGTAGATATACGTACAATAAATGATGTGAAGTCCCACATCATGGACAAAGACACAGGAGTTACTCTTCCGAGAACGGAGAACGTAAAGGGTCCCGTCGATAACCCCAGATTACTAAGCCCTCGTAAAATTTACGATTACACTTGATATCTTCTTCTTGGTTTCCGCCATTATGGACACGTGAGCGACATATGCTCTTGAATAGCTACATGGCAAACACTGTTGGTAATAACGCCGAATTATTTATTGCCCGACTGCAGTCACAGCTAGAAGAGCGACAGTTTATATCACATTGGTTCTCTTCACTACTAATCTCGTCTTTTGCTACTGAAATTAGCGTAATGTGGATGGTGCTGAGTTTGATTTTGACACTAAAACCCATAATGACGACGATATTTTGTAGCTACTGCTCAAGCGCAATTCGTGCAGAATTCCGAGCTAGGTCTTGCTTAGCGTATAATAATAGTTACTAAAGCAGAAGACTCGCTACTCATTTTGTGTTAATAATTTATAACTAGTGCATAACATAAATTATTATTTCTTTCCCAGTAACATTTTGAGCCGTAGAATTGTCGTTATAGGGTATAAAAAAGGACATTTTGTACTTATTTTGTATGTGACATACCACTGAACATTAGTAATTGTAATTAACTAGCGCTTAACGTATGCATTACATCTTCCTTTGAACAAAATTAGTGGTAGTACAGTCTACGATGATTCAGTAACAATGTAACTTTTTCCCCCCTTAGTGCTCTAGGGTTAAGTGTCGTGGTGCAACGTTGCTAAGTAGCGTGAAACGGAACGAGCACTTTAGGTGGGTGGTAGCGAAGGCTCGTGGCCTTACCGGAGGAATTCTTGGAAAATGTAGATCATCTATAAAGAAGACCCATTCTTGAATACCACTCGAGTGTTGGGGCCATCACCAGGTAAATGCAAACATCGAAGCAAGCAAGAGGTGTGCTGCTAGATTTATTACCCCTCTGTGAAAAGTGGTTTTCCGCGGGGAGAGGAAGGCGTTCTTTCCACGAAACACTGTTGAGAAAGTTTAGAGAACCGAAATTTGCGACAGATTGCTGCAGGATTCTGCTTCCACAAATTTACATCCCGCAAAGGCAAGATAATAAAAATCTGGGCTCGCACGGAACCATATATGGGGCGAATCATCTATAACTTGGAGCGCTATTGAGATGCAACTTTGACAGAATGGACAGATAGTGAGGGGCTCGTATTGTTAGCCAATCTGAAGATTACAATAATATTTAAAAATTGTATTTTTTGTGCACACATACACTTTTTTTAAATGGATCAATGCCTATTGACATTAGCAGACTAAACTTAGCGTAAATTAGAATGTCAGTGGTGTTTGTCGCGGGATACCGTATTTTGAAAAGTTCCCACAACGACACTTGTGTAATATCTGTGGCAGCGCACACTAAAGAACAACAAAAGTTCAAATGGTCCAAATGGCTCTAAGCACTATGTGACTTAACATCTGAGGTCATCAGCCCCCTAGACTTAGAACTACTTAAACCTAACTAACCCTAAGGACATCACACACAGCCATGCCCGAGGCGGGATTCGAACCTGCGTCAGTAGCAGCAGCGTGGTTCCGGACAGAAGCGCCTAGAACCGCTCGGCCACAGCGGCCGGCCCGGCCGTTCACCTAGCCATAATTGGTAACTGTGACTTCATTACTAGACAAGATACATGATACATGATACATCTGGAGAATCTTGTCTTACCGTCTATGTACAGAAGTTAACACGATTCTCATAATGGTTTCCTTACTGCTCTTAATAGAGAGAGATATTTAGGGATGGAATGCGTAGGGCACTTGCAGGACTCATGCCACTTCCTCGTGCGCTTGCCCACGAGCTAACGTGTGGATCAATTGCAACAGCAGCAATAACTTTAATTTCTCACTCTGCGGCCGCCAATTGTTTCCTTCTCTTACGTTGTCTAGTTGTTATACTACCACTTCTGCGTAACTGTTTGAAGATGCTGATAAATAACTGCCGACATGGTTGACGTCTATTGGGATGTCTCGTTGCATACATCGTACAAGAATTAACTGTATTCTTCCTACACTGCCCACACCAAGGGCATGTCGGCTTTTCCTGCATTGGTAAATCCCATCGTCCACTCACGATCTACTGGTTGGACTGTCACACACTGCCGGCCGTGGTGGCCGGGCGGTTCTAGGCGCTACACTCTGGAACCGCGTGACCGCTACGGTCGCAGGTTCGAATCCTGCCTAGGGCATGGATGTGTGTGATGTCCTTAGGTTAGTTAGGTTTAAGTAGTTCTAAGTTCTAGGGGACTAATGACCTCAGAAGTTAAGTCCCACAGTGCTCAGAGCCATTTGAACCATTTTTTTTTTTTTTTTTTGTCACACACTGAGTAGCAAGTCGCAATGAATTCACGGGACACACAAGCACACTGTAAGCAAACATAATAACGTCGCACGTAGCAGCTATGCAGGTTGCATGGCACAAACAAGTGTCGGTGTGCGATCTTTCGAAAATACGATATCCCGCAAACGACTCGCACTAGGCTACTGGAACAAACATCACTGATATTCTAATTTACCCAACTTTTAGTTTATTAATGTCAACAGGCATTGTTCCATTTGAAAAATTATATATTTGGACCAAAATACAGTTTCTAAGTATTATTACAATCTCTTGATTAGGTAAAAATACGAGCCCCTAACTACCAACCCATTCTGTGAAAACCGCACATCAGTAGCACTTCCCTTTTCCGAAATACCTGCGGGTCACGTTTTAGGACATTCAGTCCGTACACAGTCGTTTTTTCCTCGCTCCATTTCCGAGTGGCAGAAGAAAGAGAGAGACTGGCAGTGGTATGAGATACCTCTCCCATGCACCATATGACTGCTAGCGGAATATGTATGTAAATGTACATGTGCAGCCTGATGCGTGGATGAAGCGTACTACGCCCCTACCATCTAGGCAGTACTCATGAATTTACTCGACTCGTGGTTTTCAGATGTTAATTCACTTCGTTCTGATTCCCGAGCAGAAAGTTCTCAGTTCTTCCTATAGTCTGACATTGTGCCAGAATAAGGGCAATCTGCAGCGTAATAAACTCAGAAGAAAAACTTCAAAACGCTGGGATCACTCTTTCGGATCTTAAATGCTCTACAAATCATCTGTTATCGAAAGAAATGGTGTACTGTAGATCATGGCAGTTTGAAGTTTTTCTTCTGAGTTTATTCGTTCCTACAGTTGGCATCTGTAGCAGCAGCAGCGCCTGTGGCGGCGGTCGGCTCTGCGCATGCGCGTCGCGCCCGCGGTCAGCCGCCACCGCCGCTCTTAATTGAGCGAATCACGGCCGCTGCAACAATGGCGGCGCCAGAGCCAGGGCAGCGCCGATCAAGGCGTCTGAGCGGAAACTTCCTGCCGGCCTTTCGGACGAACGGCGAAATGGAATGTGTACCGCAGACAGCACTAAAGCCAGCATCTAGACATCTCACTTCTTTCTTACTTCTGCTAAAATGGCTGGATGTCACACAATGGCATCTAGCTCGGTACGCTACACCTCCATTAATGGCACTATACCAGTAGAAAACTGATTATGTGGATGAGCTGTTAACACAGTGGTATAACGGCCTCTACTCAAACAGAAATACTTCAAAAACTGGCCAGCTGCGAGTAGGAGTCGCACGCTGAGTGTTCCGTATAGACTTTAATAAAGGGTGTTACAAAAATGTACGGCCAAACTTTCAGGAAACATTCCTCACACACAAATAAAGAAAAGATGTTATGTGGACATGTGTCCGGAAACACTTAATTTCCATGTTAGAGCTCATTTTAGTTTCGTCAGTATGTACTGTACTTCCTCGATTCACCGCCAGTTGGCCCAATTGAAGGAAGGTAATGTTGACTTCGCTGCTTGTGTTGACATGCGACTCATTGCTCTACAGTACTAGCATCAAGCACATCAGTACGCAGCATCAACAGGTTAGTGTTCATCACGAACGTGGTTTTGCAGTCAGTGCAATGTTTACAAATGCGGAGTTGGCAGATGCCCATTTGATGTATGGATTAGCACGGGACAATAGCCGTGGCACGGTACGTTTGTATCGAGACAGATTTCCAGAACGAAGGTGTCCCGACAGGAAGACGTTCGAAGCAATTGAGCGGCGTCTTAGGGAGCACGGAACACTCCAGCCTATGACTCGCGACTGGGGAAGACCCAGAACGACGAGGACACCTGCAATGGGCGAGGCAATACTTCGAGCAGTCGACGATAACCCTAATGTCAGCGTTAAAAAAATGGTTCAAATGGCTCTGAGCACTATGGGACTTAACATCTATGGTCATCAGTCCCCTAGAACTTAGAACTACTTAAACCTAACTAACCTAAGGACATCACACACATCCATGCCCGAGGCAGGATTCGAACCTGCGACCGTAGCAGTCGCGCGGCTCCGGACTGAGCGCCTAGAACCGCTAGACCACCGCGGCCGGCCTGTCAGCGTCAGAGAAGTTGCTGCTGTACAAGGTAACGTTGACCACGTCACTGTGTGGAGAGTGCTACGGGACAACCAGTTGTTTCCGTACCATGTACAGCGTGTGCAGCCACTATCAGCAGCTGATTGGCTCCACGGGTACACTTCTGCGAATGGTTCATCCAACAATGTGTCAATCCTCATTTCAGTGCAAATGTTCTCTTTACGGGTGAGGCTTCATTCCAACGTGATCAAATTGTAAATTTTCACAATCAACATGTGTGGGCTGACGAGAATCCGCACGCAATTGTGCAATCACGTCATCAGCACAGATTTTCTGTGAACGTTTGGGCAGGCATTGTTGGTGATGTCTTGATTGCGCCCCATGTCATTCCACCTACGCTCAATGGAGCACGTTATTATGATTTCATACGGGATACTCTACCTGTGCTGCTAGAACATGTGCCTTTACAAGTACTACACAACATGTGGTTCATGCACGATGGAGCTCCTGCACATTTCAATCGAAGTGTTCGTACGCTTCTCAACAACAGATTCGGCGACCGATGGATTGGTAGAGGCGGACCAATTCCATGGCCTCCACGCTCTCCTGACCTCAACCCTCTTGACTTTCATTTATGGGGGCATTTGAAAGCTCTTGACTACGCAAACCCGGTACCAAATGTAGAGACTCTTCGTGCTCGTATTGTGGACGGCTGTGATACAATACGCCATTCTCCAGGGCTGCATCAGCGCATCAGGGATTCCATGCGACGGAGGGTGGATGCATGTATCCTCGCTAACGGAGGACATTTTGAACATTTCCTGTAACAAAGTGGTTGAAGTCACGCTGGTACGTTCTGTTGCTGTGTGTTTCCATTCCATGATTAATGTGATTTGAAGAGAAGTAATAAAATGAGCTCTAACATGGAAAGTAAGCGTTTCCGGACACATGTCCACATAATATATTTTCTTTCTTTGCGTGTGAGGAATGTTTCCTGAAAGTTTGGCCGTACCTTTTTGTAACACCCTGTATATATGACCTAAGTCGAAACAAGGCCCCGGGAGTAGACAACATTCCGTTAGAACTACTGACAGCGTTGGGAGAGCCAGTCTTGACAAAACTCTACCATCTGGTGAGCAAGATGTATGAGACAGGCGAAATACCCTCAGACTTCAAGAAGAATATAATAATTCCAATCCCTAAGAAAGCAGGTGTTGACAGATGTGAAAATTACCGAACTATCAGTTTAATAAGCTACGGCTGCAAAATACTAACGCCAGTTCTTTACAGACGAATGGAAGAACTGGTAGAAGCCGACCTCGGGGAAGATCAGTTTGGATTCCGCAGAAATACTGGAACACGTGAGGCAATAATGACCCTACGACTTATCTTAGAAGATAGATTAATAAAAGTCTAACCTACGTTTCTAGGGTTTGTAGACTTAGAGAAAGCTTTTGACAATGTTGACTGAAATACTCTCTTTCAAGAGAATATAAAATGTAGACTGGCAATGGCAAGGAAAGCGTTTCTGAAGAAGAGCAATTTGTTAAGTGTGAGGAAGTCATTTCTGAAAGTATTTGTATGGAGTGTAGCCATGTATGGAAGTGAAACATGGACGATAAATAGTTTGGACAAGAAGAGAATAGAAGCTTTCGAAATGTGGTGCTACAGAAGATGCTGAAGATTAGGTGGGTAGATCACATAACTAATGAGGAGGTATTGAATAGAATTGGGGAGAGGAGGAGTTTGTGGTACAACTTGACTAGAAGAAGGGATCGGTTGGTAGGGCATATTCTGAGGCATCAAGGGATCACCAATTTATTATTGGAGGGCAGCGTGGAGAGTAAAACTCATAGAGGGAGGCCAAGAGAGGAAAACACTATGGAGATTCAGAAGGATGTAGGTTGCAGTAGGTACTGGGAGAGGAAGAAGCTTGCACAGGATAGAATAGCATGGAAAGCTGCATCAACCAGTCTCAGGACTGAAGACCACAACAACAACATATATGTAGACAGTTTATCCATTCGGTAAATCAAGACTCTCAACGATTTTTGCCTCCTACCGACACTGATACTCACAAGATATCAGTCCCAGCGATTCCAAGACTTTCGTGAACATTTTAATTTCAACTTTGAAGTCGTCTGATGTAATTACACATTAACAATTTCCTAGATTTTTCCTTTACGTATACTGTGAAACCTCGCTTCTTGCCAAATTTCATGATTCTACGTCAACGGAAAATACCTTATAGATTTTAATGAGTTAGTGTGGGAGTATCAAAATATATGACATAAATAGCCGTATCTTTTGGTTACATTGACTTAGAAGCTTATATTTAATTCACCGCCAAACGACCATTGACCTTAGTGTATGAAATAAATTTCAGCTTGATACGACAACCCGTCGAACAGACAAGACAGACGGTCAACAAAGTGATCCTGAAATGTTCCGTTATTATCGCTTGAGGTGATGATGTTGGGGCCCCGTACTCAGAGGGGCGTAGGGGACGATGCGGGAGACCAGCACCGCTGTACTAGGCAAGGTCGTAGCGGAGGTGGTTTGCCATTGCCTTCTTCCGACCATAATGGGGATGAATGATGGTGATGATGAAGACGACCCAACAACACCCAGTCATCTCGAGGCAGGAAAAATCCCTGACCCCGCCGGGAATCGAACCCGGGACCCCGTGCGCGGGAAGCGAGAGCGCTTGAGGTACGGAACCGTAAAACAACCATTTAGCCAATGCTAATATTTGACCGTCACTGAACACTCATTCATAGCCAACCACTCATGATACGACACTGGCGTCTTATTCAGGAGCACTGCGAATCAGATCCCCGTTTGACCATCCAGATTTAGGTTTTCCTTGGTTTCCCAATTAGGGGCTGGTCCCTATGAAAGGGCGTGACAGACTTCCGCCTCCATCCCTCCCCAGTTCGGAAATGAGGTCGCCCTTACCTCGTCGTCGACGGGACATTAAGTCCAACTTACCTCACTGTGTTTGTAAAGGATCACTTCCAGGCAACGGCCGTCAGTGGGTGCCGGTCGCTATTGTGAGTGACAAAGCCAGTTTGCCAGTGTCCGTGGGACTGCGGCCGTTCTCAGTCTGGAGACAAAGGGCGGGCTTCTCTTAATCCCGCTAACGGCTGCTGTCCTGATCCCACTGGCTGGTCTGCCAAGGCGAGGGTGTTTCCCACAGAATGAAATGAAATGTCGTGTGACGAGGACCTCCCGTCGGGTAGACCGCTCGCCTGGTGCAAGTCTTTCGATTTGACGCCACTTCGGCGACTCGCGCGTCGATGGGGATGAAATGATGATGATTAGGACAACACAACACCCAGTCCCTGAGCAGAGAAAATCTCCGACCCAGCCGGGAATCGAACCCGGGCCCTTAGGATAGACAGTCTGTCGCGCTGACCACTCAGCTAGCGGGGGCGGACTTCCCACAGAATGGCTGACGCTTACTGTTATCCTTTGGAACAAACTACTGAAAGTGTCCACAGGCAGCTGCACTTCACGGCAGTACTGTACTAAGAATTTATGTCGGTTTCAACACACTGTAAGTAGCCACCCAGGTTTTCCACGAGGCCTACAACATTTGTCTGCAATGAAAAAGACATTTATAGGAGATACTGAAGGTGACCCCGTGCAACGTCAGTGCACAGCTCTGCACGTATAAGCATATTCAGACACACCTAGCGTAAAGTTCGGACATCGATGGCGGCAATTTCACGGCTGATGTCTTTCAGGTCCTGTAGTTTGTGGGGATTTGTTTCATAGACCTTGCTCTTAAAGAATCCCCACGGAAAAAAATCACATTTTGTTAGATCCGGCGAACGTGGAGGCCGTAAATGTTTGCTTACAGTTCATTGAACACATGATGGACTTGTTCCAGGGTACCTTAGACGTGTGGCACTAACTTGCTAGAAGAAGCAGTGCTGTCTTCCAAATTCAATCAGTCAAGCACAAAATGTATCGAAAAATTTCCATATATGCAATCATGTTGAGGCCAGCGTCAGAAAATATCAGTCCAATGACGCGCGATCCTGTTACACAGCATCAAACGCCGATTTTTTTTTTTATCATGGAATGGTTGCTGACGCACAGTATTAGGTACTTATATGGATATGGTGTTTCTCCTGTCGGACATATACAAAAGAACAGACACCGTATCCATATAGGTCTATAGTTCTGGCAATACCGGCCATGAGCTTCTTCTTCTGTGCGGATGCACACATATTCCCCGAACTCTTACGGGACTTGGTAAGAATGGCTTCCACGAGTAATGAGTGTGTTGGGGTGGGACACTACGAATGTAGTGCGGGACAATACGTTGAGAATGTGGGTTTCGCGGGAGGCGTGCCAGAGATAAATCCCTGCAGTCGCGCTATCCTCTGTGTCCTCGGTGGCTCAGATGGATAGAGCGTCTGCCATGTGAGCAGGAGATCCCGGGTTCGAGTCCAGGCCGGGGCACACATTTTCACCTGTCCCCGCTGATATATGTCAAAGCCCGTCAGCCGCTGGAGGTATTAATATAATTATAATTTCGTGCACAGTATTAGGATTCTCCGTTGCCATGTACCTCATGTTCTGAGAATTCAAATGACCGGAAAGATGAAATGATACTTCATCACTCATGATGTAATGAAAAGGGTCTAACAAATCGCCGTTGATGTTATGCGAAAGCCACATGGCACTAATCTACGCGTTTCTGACTGTCATCCTCCTGTAACTGCTGCACAACTGTCACTCGAGAGCCGGCCGCGGTGGTCTCGCAGTTCTAGGCGCGCAGTCCCTAACCGCGCGACTGCTACGGTCGCAGGTTCGAATCCTGCCTCGGGCATGGATGTGTGTGATGTCCTTAGGTTAGTTAGGTTTAAGTAGTTCTAAGTTCTAGGGGACTGGTGACCTAAGATGTTAAGTCCCATAGTGCTCAGAGCCATTTTTTTTTTTTTTTTTTTTTTTTTTTTTTTTTTTTTTTTTTTGTCACTCGATATGGCCTCAAATGAAGACTTTTCAATATCCACCATAACTCCTCTTACTTACGTGTGACTATTGCGTGAGCTTACGTATAGACTCGTTTCGGTTCTGAATAATTCTTCGACGAATGTCTACAATGACTTTTGGTGTGTGAACTTTAGGGATTCTTCGACGGTTTACGTTTTGCACAGATTCATAGGTGTGCCAATTTTTATACAGACTCTCTATAGGTCTCTTTGGTAGAAGTCCTCTATCCGGGTACTTGAACCACAAAATTTAGCGAGTTTCCTTACTCTACGATGTTTTCACATATTCTAGCACAATTTCAATTGTTTCTTCTATCGAGAAAGTCACTTCGCTGACCACAAAGAGAACGTCTAACTTCACTGATGAAATAAACTGAAATGCTGACAGAAGAATGCTAACAAAAGATTATTGAATAAAACTCAATTGTTGTAGCTGAGAAGAACACTAATAGTCGATTATTGCATAAAACAGTCAATTGTTGTAGTTGTTTATTTCAGAATTCGAATTATTGCATTCGAATTCATCGGCGAGGAGCTAATTTTAACTGCGCCACCCTATATTTTGGATGAGTGTAGCCATCCTTGACTGAGTGTTTAAATGCATGCAAGTTCTCGATACCACACGACAAAATTAAGAACTTTAGTGGGTACCTTTTCCAATTAAATACCGATTTCCCGTAGGCCCTGCACGGAGCCGGTCGTTCGGTAAGTGTGGAGGACAAGCCGACTATTGTGATGTCACAAATTCGTTGCGGGTCCTGTATTTCTCGTGGCCCCGTATTCCCGTGAGCCCATCGTCGTTCTACATGTCTACGTATCCGCGGAGGCGCATGCGCGCTCCACATGAACCTTCTGTCCATGTCACTATACGGCGCTTCCGCAATTCCATCTAGACTAGGGTGACCAAACATCCCGGAAAACCGGGATTGTCCCGTTTTTCATCCCTGTGTTCTGGTGTCCCGAAAATTTGTTTCGGGACGCTCAAAAGTCCCGGAATTCAGTTTTTAAATACATTTCGTGAAACTATCTCAAATTTTTGGGATTTCGCTATATTAAAGGAAATACAACAAGAGAAATTAATATATTTTAGCTTATTTGTCTAAAACCTCCATTGTCTCATACTAGTAATCACAGTATCAGTATTGATACACTCAGGCCAACAAGTTGTAAGTTGTATTATTGTAACAGAGCTATGAAACCGTCTGATTTTCGCGCCACTTACACACTCATTGTCAGAACAGTGCAGTAGTTTATGTTTTGTCAGACAAACTGCAATAGTTTTTTCTCATATTAGTGATATTATTGCTGCATTACTGTGAAACGCAATGCAGAAACGTGCCTGCAAGTTCAGTGACTGTTATTCCAAGGAATGGAATTTCATTAAGAAAGGTCGTTTTGACCTCGTTTAATCAATTAATATTAACATGAGCTTTAATATTACTGAGCACTTGTAGATGGAATGGACTGTCCTTGGAGAAAAGGGTATTTTTCACTGTCTCCAGCCTTCTTGATCATGTCTTTGTTCTTTGAGACACAGTGATAAAACTCAGCACAATCCATTTTGTAGTTGTACAGGATCTGCAGGATTGCTTTAGGAGAGTCCACCTCCATTCTGTTTCTTTCATCAGTCCACTGGATATTCATGAACGAAAATATTCTTTCCACATTGGCATTATGGGCTGGGATTGCAAATAAATACCTTGCAATTATTACCAACTCAGAGTAATGCTGAAGACAGTCACAGCTTTTAAAAAAACTGATGAAAAAAAAAAAACACCATTTGAATGTCATGAGAAGTGGTTGAAGTTAAGAAACCTGGGTACATGTGGAATGAGGTGCCCATTGGCACCCTGGTGAATGTGTCCCAGTTTTCACCGAAAATAATTTGGTCCCCCTAATCTAGACACGCCGTCTGTTGGTACACGTCCAGTGCGCCCGCCTGCAGTGGTAAGTGCCATCTGCCTTTACAATGCGTTGCTTTCTGCCTATGAGCTCTTTAGGTGCGACACGATATTCAGCCTCGTTTAGTTTCATGTCAGAATCGTGCTAAGCCTTAAAATAGTTATGCATTGGTTTTTTTTATTTGAAAAACTAAATAACTCACAGGAGAGATAAAAAAAACTCCCCTCCCCTCCCCCCCCCTCTCTCTCTCTCTCTCTTCCCCCCCCCCCCCCCACACACACACACACATTGGCACGCCTGCCCAACACTCTCTCCTTCTTGTATACACACACTACTCCCACATACCACGCAGCTTAACAGTTCACGTTTAAAAAAAAAGTGATGTTTATTCATAACTTCACAAGTGTTGATAATGTTAAACAAAAGACAAATGAAATGTTAGTGGAAATTGCAGTGCTAAAATTGTAGTTGTATTACCTTCCAAACTCGTTATTTAATAGATTTTATAAATAGCACATGTCAATTTTACCATATTACTACATGTTATTTTACAATAGAGAAATAGATACACACTTACCGGCGGCAGTGTGTATTACAAGAGCTGAAGAAAGGGACTCTTTGCCCTAACACAAAGTCTTTGACATAACTTTAGTCATACTCTTTGGTTGATTTACGTTTTGTAAAGAATGTGGAACGTGTTACCTGTGCCCAAGTGTGTAAATGGTTCAAATGGCTCTGAGCAATATGGGACTTAACTACTGAGGTCATCAGTCCCCTAGAACTTAGAACTACTTAAACCTAACTAACCTAACGACATCACACAAATCCATGCTCGAGGCTGGATTCTAACCTGCGACCGTAGCGGTCGTGCGGTTCCAGACTGATGCGCCTAGAACCGCTCGGCCGGCCAAGTGTGTAAAGTGGAGTGCAATTAACGTCACGGGAAAACATTCATTATGTTTTCCAGAATACTGTGTATACCAACATCCAAGCAACGGATGCTAATCACTGTAAGTAAAGCAACACAATCTATCTCATAACGGGATAATTCTCGCAAACTTAGCCGGACGGAGTGGCCGAGCGGTTCTAGGCGCTTCAGTCTGGAACCGCGCGACCGGTAGGGTCGCAAGTTCGAATCCTGCCTTGGGCATGGATGTCCTTAGGTTAGTTAGGTTTAAGTATTTCTAAGTTCTAGGGGACTGATGACCTCAGATGTTAAGCCACATAGTGCTCAGAGTCATTTCTCGAAAACTTAGTGCTTACATGTTTCGTTTCTACATCTTGCCACAGCTACACGACTTCCACACTGCTGCAGACAGTTCAATTGAAGAACAAAACACAAGGCGACTGGTTGCAGTAATTTCAAGAAAACTTCATTTTTACGGAGTTACATAGCAATGACGTACAGCGCTACATTTGCTTTAAGACATTAAGGGTATGTCTGCTATATCTATCAAATAAAAAAATGGAAGGAAATTAAGTTAATAGTAATCAATTAAAAACTTAACAACAATAAAAATACAAAGTAGATGATCTGCTGCCAGCGTCTACATAGTATGTCTTTATCTGCTTGCATCCTTTGAAAACAGACAAATTAACACGAAAAACAGTGTTTTACAAGCGCAGTTTTCACGCATTAGCACTGACTACTGGCTCTGAGCACTATGGGACTTAACATCTACGGTCATCTGTATGACTACTCATGAGGCCCAAATAGTGGTCCGATCTCCGATTACAGTATGATTTTTGAGCAAAGTTTAAAAAATTGCAGTAATTGGGAATACTTTTTTTAAGCATTGCGCCACTTACATTTTCAAGGAAAGCAACAAACGACGGACGGACGAGGTTTTCTTTTATTTGCCTATTTAATATTTTGATTCTATGTATCTTGAAACTGAGAGAGTCAAATTTTTTTTATCTTTGATGTATTTCTTCGTTTACTACAAGAAATAACTGGAACAATAACCTGAAAATCGGTTACTTCGAACGGTTTTAACAGTCAGATTAAACTGTTCTGGAAAAAACGATTTAACCCGAAAAACGGTTGTTTCAGCGATAACCGCCATCCTTATTTTGGACTGTCTACTGTGTTGATTTCTGAAGAGAAGGGAGAAACCGGTTGGTGATGGTGTCGAGACTGATTGCGGTGTTTGTTGTTCAATTCAGTGATCGGACTTGGGATCTTTAGGCGGTAGTCAAGTGGCTTCAGGGCACAGAATAGTGATATAGCGGAAGGGACTCTTTTAACCCTGTCTCGAGACTGGCGATATACCAACTGACTTTCGGAAAGACATCATCCACACAATTCCGAAGACTACAAGAGCTAACAAGTGCGGGGATTATCACACAATCAGCTTAATAGCTCATGCATCTAAGTTGATGACAAGAATAATGTACAGAAGAATGGAAAAGAAAACTGAGGATGTGTTAGACGACGATCAGTTGGGGCTTAGGAAAGGTAAAAACACGAGAGGCAGTTCTGACGCTGCGGTTGATAGTGGAAGCAGACTGATGAAAAATCGAGACACGTTCATAGAATTTGTGGACCTGGAAAAAGTGTTCGACAATGTAAAATGGTACGGAATGTTCGAAATTCTGAGAAAAATAGGGTAAGCTATAGGGAAAGACGAGTAATATACAAAATGTACAAGAGCCAACAAGGAATAATAAGAGTGGAAGATCAAGAACGAAATACTGAAATTAAGAAGGGTGTAGGACAGGGATATAGTCTTTTCACCGCTTCTGCTCAATCTATACGTCGAAGAAGCAATGACGGAAATACGAGATCTGTTCCGGAACTTTGTTGACAAAATTTTTCTATGCTTATCTTTTACTTATTGCGGATGGTCTCCTTCGACATACTTTCCTCCACAACTGAGACACTGCTCCCAACGTCGCTTCCACTTCCGCAAGCAGTCTTGGTACGCTTCTTGTTGGTTCGCGCGAAGCGCCGCCTGCGAATTTTCTTTTAGCTCGACTATCATTGCAAACCTTCGTCCTTTCAGCGGGGTTTCCTACTTTTAAAAAGTCCCCAGAGGCATGGTCTAGATACTACGGTGGATGTAGCAGGAAAGTGATTTCGGTTTTTGTGTAACAGTCGCGCACCAACAGGCATGAATGTGCGGTTGCGTTATCGTGATGCAAGAGCCATGAATTGACTCGCCATATTTCAGGCCGTTCCCTTCGCAGATTTTCTCGCAGGCGTCGCAAAACGTCGCCATCGACTATCCCTGTTTGCAATCTCCTTGATTTCCTACTCTTGTGAAATTTTTTCAATAAATTGTGGTCATTCCACAGTTGTCTTTGGAAATGTCTTACTGTTTAAAACCTGGTTTCGAAAACTGTGCCTTATCACTATATTATGCATCTGAAACCTTCCAGTGTCTACAGGTGTATTCCATGCATGCAGTCTTCTTTTGTGATTCTTAAACTAGGTTTAGTAATAACTAAAAAGTGCTCTGTGCAAAATTCTACCAGATGGTTTCCCCCTTTCATTCCTTCCCCCGAGTCCAAGTTCTCCTACTATTTTCCCCTGTCTTCCTTCTTCCACTACCGAATTCTAGCCACCATCTCAGCTAAATTATTGTCTCCTTTAACTATATTAATAATTTATTTTATCTCATCACACATTCCCTCAATTTCTTCATCTTTGGGGTTAGTATGTATGTAAACTTGTACAATTGTGGTGAGCGTTGGCTTTGTATGTGGCTTGCCTATGATAATGCTAATGGCAGTTTATGGAAGGAATCGAGTATTGCGATAATACTTGATTGTTTCAATAACTAACACTTGCAGAGTGGTTAAAATACGTGATTTTTCATATTACAAACACTGTGGAGAAATTGTGGACTTTTCAGCTGTAAACAAATGCCTGCCGCGTAAAAGGTGATGTACTATTATTGTAGCGTAATGCAATTAGGCGCTGCAAATTGCAATATTAAAGGTGTTATGAGAGTCAAAGAAAGTTGTTCTTCCAGAGCGATCCTTTTTCTGAATGTTGTCGACTCTATAATGAGAGAGGTTACAAACGTTAATTTATATCATCCGTTAACGGTAAGCAATGAAAACATGAATAATGAACTATTTGAGAGAAAGTATCATAATGAAAAAACTGCTACGTCTTCATCCAGCTTTGCGTTCTTTCTTATAGTTTCATGGCATGCACTCCCGTACTTGCAGCACTGGTTAACATACAACCTCCAGACGGCTTGGACGCGTTTAAAACTTCCTTATCTGCATAGGATACTTAAAGTTTATTCTTAAATAGTTCGGTCTAATAGAAATTAAAGTCAATTAACACACGGAAGTTGTTTTGATGCACATTATTACAAAAGTTCATTACTCTTCATTATTCGTGATATCATTAATAGCCATCACCGTATCGCAAGTAACACTTAACATCGTCACTTTTGTTTTGGAACATTAGTTATTCATCAGTCACTTGTACTACAACCTCTAATCATTTTCTTTAAATCGCCAGGTATATACGGCGTCTTCCTACATTTCTACTACCTCAACAACAATACCCGTCAGTAATTACCTTCCTTTCTGCACCGGAATACGATTATTATTTACATTTACAGTATTTTTACAGTTCATAAATAGTATTTCAATTAATATCTTAACGCTAATGCACAAAACGCAAATACGAAATAGGTAATACTGTTTCTTATTATTAGTAATTACTAGCAGTTAATTGGGTCGATAAGACATTTTAAGGTTCATCACTATCGATACTAAATCTTACGTATCAACGTTTTGACATGAATTCCTCAACGATCACTCTCACGTGTCTACACCACCTCTCGATGGTTCTTTCTGTGATACTTGTCGAATATCTCTCAGGTTCAGATGGAAATAGAAACTTCTGTTTCAATATATTTTCATTGGTTCCTATATCGAAAGTGCTGCCTCAAACTACTCGGACGCGGTGTTAAGGCATTGGCAACAAAATACGAAGAAATGTGGACTGAAGAACAAGCAACGAACATGTTTTAGGCTCTAGACCAACAAGTAAAATAATATGGCGCACGAAACTCTGCAAAGTTAGACAGCGTTCAGTCCAGGGCCTGCCTTTCGACTGGAACGACTAACCGGTCATAGGCGCTGCAGTGACTAAGTTTTTGATGGAGGCAAATTATGCGTAACATTTTAATAGCAAATTGCATTACACAGAGGCCGGTGATCAAACTCTCTCGCGAACGGTGTTAACGGCAAGGCCAGATAATTCATCTTCTTGCCACAATACTGAAACAAAGTGCTCAGGAACAGTTGTGACATTAACAGATTAAGCCACTGGCAGGTGGCAGACAAGATTGACGATATGTCTTTCTTTACCCTTCTGTGGGCTTGTAAAAACGAGAGAAACCTCCCTTGATATTCCGATGAATATAGACATAGTTATATATTATTTTAAGGCCAGGCGATGAGCAGAAAATCGGAAAGGTAAGCGGTCATTACCCAGATTATAGACACCGTGACTGTGTCGAATAACAGTACGCTCATTATTTGGATTTTCATTGAAGATTGTTTGAGGTGATAAATCTGAGAATATCAGTTCTTAAAGTAGAGTAGTTTTTCAGAGAAAACAGACGTCCTTCAAAAGTTAAAAATATCGATGATTCTGGGATACTATGCCTCTAGACCAAGAATTTTGGCCTTTCGCGATATCCTGTACTGTATATACTCCATGTCTCCTTTAAGTACACCTTTATGTGGGGTACACACTCGGAAAGTATTCAAACAGAGGTGGTACACAACTTTTTGTAGCAAACAGTACTTTCATCAGCGTTCTGTTAACAAACAGAAGCCTGTATTTGGTTTATCAATTTACGATCCTATATAATTACATTTAAGATGCACATGTTATTGCAAGGAATTTTAGTGACGTTAATGAGTCTACATCTACGTGATTACTCTGCTATTCACAATAAAGTGCCTGGCAGAGGGTTCAGTGAACCACCTTCTTGCTGTCTCTCTACCGTACCATTCTCGAACGGCGCGCGGGAAAAACGAGCACTTAAATTTTTCTGTGCGAACCCTGATTTCTCTTATTTTATCGTAATGATCACTTCTCCCTTCCTAGGTGGGTGCTAACAGAATGTTTTTGCAATCGGAGGAGAAAACTGGTGATTGAAATTTCATGAGGAGACCCCTTCGCAACGAAAAACGCCTTTGTTTTAATGATTCCCACTTCAATTCACATACCATGTCTGTGGCACTATCTCCTTTTTTCGCGTTAATACAAAACGAGCTGCCTTCTTTGAACTTTTTCGATGTCATCCGTCAGTCCCACCTAATGCAGATCTTACACCGCAGAGGAGTACTCCAGAATAGGGCGGACAAGTGTGGTGTAAGCAGTCTCTTTGGTAGACCTGTTGCACTTTTTAAGTGTTCTGCCAATGAATCACAGTCTTTGGTTTGCTCTACCCACAACACTATCTATGTGATTGTTCCAATTTAGGTTATTTGTAATTGTAATCCCTAAGTATTTAGTTGAATTTACAGCCTTCAGGTTTGCGTGACTTATTGCGTAATCGAAATTTAGCGGATTTCTTTTAGTATTCATATGAATAACTTCACACTTTTCTTTATTCAGGGTTAACTGCCACTTTTCGCACCATACAGATACCGTATCTAAATCATTTTGCAATTTGTTTTGGTCATACGATGACTTTACAAGACAAGTCTAGATGTTGTCATTAATTATACGGAGTGTTATAAAACTCATATATACTCGTACAGTTTAATAAGTCGTAAGGGAACGAGTAAAAATTTTACGTAGGTCCAGTGTAGCTTGTCCATGTTACAAAGACAACGAAACCGACTCACATTTACAATTCTCGCGCTGATATTGATGTTTCTTATACATTTTTCTTCCGATCATTCTAACGTCAGTTAAAAAATATAGTGCTTGTGTTAATATGTTAAGTTATACACCCAATAACATTATTAGACTCCATTTGGGTCCAATGTTTGTAGATATGAAAATTTAACCATGTGTGAGAAAGCGTTTGACAACGTTGACTGCAATATATTTTTGGGACTTCTGAAGCTGTAAAACATAAAACACACGGTGTGATTAGTTATGTACAACTCGTAGAGGAAGCGGACTGGAATTCGAAGAGTTGAAGGAGTGAAAAGGGAAGCAGTAATTGAATAATGAGACAGGGTTGAAATCTATTCCATATGTTGTTTCACCTGTAAACTGAGTATCAGTTTGCTGCGTCCGGCCATTCTGATTTAGGTTTTCCTTGATTTTCCTAAATCGCTTCAGGCAAATGCCGGGATGGTTCCTTTGAAAGGGCACGGCCGACTTCCTTCCCCCTCCTTACCTAATCCGATGAGACCAATGACCTCGCTGTTTGGTCTCTTCCCCCAAAACAACACAACTCCGGTTGCTATGGATTTTTCTGCCAATTGTCATTTTTTATTGGTAGTTCATTGTTGCTGTTTGAGTTTACATATTGTCATTTTGTCATTTGGAAATAGCGAGTAGACCTGTTGTGGATGCTACAAAATGTAGCGTCAAGTAGAGAAATCTGAACATTTACGACATAATCTTCTGTTTGAGTTCAATAGAGGAGTGACAGCAGAGGAGGCAGCCAGAATCATTTTCGCCATTTATGGGGCTAATGCCACTGGACAGAGCACGGTAAGAAAATGGTTTTCTCCTTTTAAGGAGGATCGTTTTGACATTAGTGACTCTCCACGTCCAGGAAGACCTTATGGGTTTGATGAAGATCGTTTAAACGAATTAATCCACAATGATTCACATCAGTGTACTCGAGAACTGGCAGATGTGGTGAACTGTGATCATTCCACCATCGTTTCACGTTTGATTGCAATAGGGAAGGTTCAAACATCGGGTGTGCGGGCACCGCATTCTCTAAGCCAAAATCACAAAAACCAACAGGTGGACACTCGTGCATGTCTGCTTGCCCGTCATCAGTTCGTTCGTGAACAACACCGACCACTCCTAACCTGTATCGTTACGGGCGACAAGAAATGGTGTCTTTATGATAAGATAAGGAAAAGAAGGGATTGAGCCCAAAAAGCAGCGACTCCCTGTACAAAGACCTACGAGCATCGATAAAAGGTACTGTTTTGAATCTGGTGGAACAGCGACGATGTCGGGTACTACGAATAGTTTCCCCGAGGTGTAACCATCACCGCTGACATTTGTTGTTAACAACTGAGATGTATTGCAGACGCAGTCCAAGAACATTAACCAGGAAAAGTGCGTGAAGTGATGCAATTCCACGATCTTGCGCCCTCAGCTCTTCACCTTCTCCTCTTTCTATCGAATGATGTTCAAGGAACTTCCTTCCCGGATGAAAATGTGCTACGGTCATCACTCGACGAGTACCTGGCCTCAAAATCACGTTATTTCTACAGTCACGGAATCGAAAAGCTACTCTTGCGTTTGAACATTGTTGTAAATAGTGAAGAAGAAAATATTATTGATGACTAAAGTCTCTGTTATGGTACCTCTTGTGTTTTTTAAACTTACGAAAATTGCTACGAACTTATGCACCAACCTAATACACTACTGGCCATTAAAATTGCTACACCACGAAGATGACGTGCTACAGACGCGAAATTTAACCGACAGGAAAAAGATGCTGTCATATGCAAATGATTAGCTTTCCAGAGCATTCACACAAGGTTGGCGCCGGCGGCGACACCTACAACGTGCTGACATGAGGAAAGGTTCCAACCGATTTCTCATATACAAACAGCAGTTGACCGGCGTTGCTTGGTGAAACGTTGGTGTGATGCCTCGTGTAAGGAGGAAAAATGCGTACCATCACGTTTCCGACTCAGATAAAGGTCGGATTGTAGCTTATCGCGATTGCGGTTTATCGTATCGCGACATTGCTTCTCGCATTGGTCGAGATCCAATGACCGTTAGCAGAATATGGAATTGGTGGGTTCAGGAGGGTAATACGGAACGCCATGCTGGATCCCAACAGCCTCGTATCACTAGCAGTCGAGATGAGAGGCATCTTATCCGCATGGCTGTAACGGATCGTGCAGCCACGTCTCGATCCCTGAGTCAACAGATGGGGACGTTTGGAAGACAACAACCATCTGCACGAACAGTTTGACGACGTTTGCAGCAGCATGAACTATCAGCTCGGAGACCGTGGCTGCGGTTACCCTTGACGCTGCATCACACACAGGAGCGCCTGCGATGGTGTACCCATCGAGGAACCTGGGTGCACGAACGGCAACACGTCATTTTTTCGGATGAATCCAGGTTCTGGTTACTGCATCATGATGGTCGCATCCGTGTTTGGCGACATCGCGTGAACACACAGTGGAAGCGTGAATTCCCCATCGCCCGGCGTGATGGTATGGTGTGCCATTGGTTACACGTCTGGGTCACCTCTTGTTCGCATTGACGGGACTTTGAACAGTGGACGTTGCATTTCAGATGTGTTACTACCCGTGGCTCTACCCTTCATTCGATCCCTGCGAAACCCTTCATTTCAGCAGGATAATGCACGACCGCATGTTGCAGGTCCTGTACGGGCCTTTCTGGATACAGAAAATGTTCGACTGCTGCCCTGGCCAGCACATTCTCCAGATCACTCACCAATTGAAAACGTCTGATCAATGGTGACCGAGCAACTGGCTCGTCACAATACGGCAGTCACTACTCTCGATGAACTGTGGTATCGTGTTGAAGCTGCATGGGCAGCTGTACCTGTACACGTCATCGAAGCTCTGTTTGACTCAATGCCCAGGCGTATCAAGGCCGTTATTACGGCCAGAGGTGGTTGTTCTGGGTACTGATTTCTCAGGATCTATACACCCAAACTGCGTGAAAATGTAATCACATGTCAGTTCTAGTATAATATATTTGTCCAATGAATACCCGTTTATCATCTGCATTTCTTCTTGGTGTAGCAATTTTAATGGCCAGTAGTGTAATTACCAGTGGCATTTAAAGGATTAGCATTAATATGCGAACCGTATGTTGCAGGCGAGAAGGGCGGCGCCGGTTCTTCGGAGGGCCGCAAGCAGTCGGCGGGGAAGTGCAAGCGCGTACGCACCATCTTCACGCCGGAGCAGCTGGAGCGGCTGGAGGCGGAGTTCGAGCGCCAGCAGTACATGGTGGGGCCCGAGCGCCTCTACCTGGCGCACGCGCTGCAGCTCACTGAGGCACAGGTGAGCCGTCATCATTACTGTCAGCCCGCGATGGAAACTAATTTGTGAAAGAAGCTTTGCTACGATGACGTGCCGCAGGGCACTTACATTGTGGTGACAAAATTCGTGGGATAGCGATATGGACATACACAGACGAGGGCAGCATCAGTTACACAAAGTATTTTGAGCATTGCATTGGCAGAGGTGTCATTTGTACAAAGAAAAGGTCAGCGATGTGATTATGACCGCACGACGGGAATCAACACGTGCTTTGTACGCGGAATGGTAGTTGAAGATAGACGCATGGGATATTCTATTTCAGACACAGTTCCGGTGTCAAGGGTGTGGCGAGAGTACAAGATTTCAGGCATTCAAATGGCTCTAAGCACTATGGGACTTAACATCTGAGGTCATCAGTCCCCTGCACTTAGAACTACTTAAACCTAACTAACCTAAGGACATCAAACACATCCAAGTCCGAGGCAGGATTCGAACCTGCGACCGTACCAGCAGCGCGGTTCCGGACTGAAGCGCCTAGAACCGCTCGGCCAATTTCAGGCATTACCTCTGCCCATGGATAACGCAGTGGCTTTCATTATCGACCGAGAGCAGCGGCTTTTGCGAAAGTTGTCAGTGCTAACAGACAAGCAACACTGCGTGGTCAAAGAACCGCAGAACTCTGTATGGGACATGTGACAAACGTATCCATTAGGACAGTGCGGCGAAATATGGCGTTAATGGGCTATGGCAGCAGACGACTGCCGCGAGTGCCTACATCGCCTGCAGCGCCTCTCCTGGGTTAGTGACCATATCGGTTGGACTCTAGAGGAGCTGAAAAGCATGGTTTGCGCAGATGAGTCTCCATTTCAGTTGGTAGGAGCTGATGGCAGAGTTAGAACGTCATGCAGACCCCACGAAGCCATGGACATAAGTTGCCAGCAAGGCACTGTGCAAGCTGGTGGTGGCGCCATAATGGTGTGGACTATGTTTACATGGAACCGACTGGGTCCTCTGGTCCAGCTCAACGATCATTGACTACTCTTAGAAATGGTTGTGTTCGGCTATTTGGAGACCAATTGGAGCCATTCATGGACTTCATATTCCCAAACAACGATGGAATGTTAATAGATGATAATAGGCGATACCACCAGGCCACAATCGTTTGCGATTGGTTTGAAGAACATTCCGAACAATTCGGGCGAATGATTTGGCCACCGTGGTCGCCCGACATGAATCTCATCAAATTTATGGGACATAATTGAGAGGTTGGTTCGTGCACAAATTCCTACACTTTCAACACTTTCACAATTATGGACGGCTATAGAGTCAGCACAGCTTAATATTTCTGCAGGGGACTTGTTGAGTCAATGCCAGGTCCAGTTGCTGCACTAAGCCGGACAAAAGGAGGTGCAACACAATATTAGGAGGTATCCTCAGTCTAAGCTGATGAGCCGAAACATTACGACCGTTGCCCACCGCGACAATGAATACCTATTGCCTGGTGGTATTGCGGAGCCATGGTGTGGTAGGGAATGTTTGCAAGCGGATCAGAGACGAATGGAGAATCAGTATAGCGACGATGCGGTCTGAAAATGGCGAAATCCACCGATACAAACATCTTTGACAAAGGGAAGATTACTGTCGCGCGGCACCTGGGAAAGAGCATCTCGGAAGCGGCGAAGCTGATCGGCTATTTCTGTGTTACTGTCGTGAACAGCCGTGGAAAATGGCTGCTGGACGAAGAAACCACGAGTAGGCGACACGTGTTGGACGTCCATACCTCATCGCAATACGTCGACGTCAGAAGCTAACCTGTTCTGCAAAGCACCATAGGTTGCAACTGTAGGAGATCCGATGACAGTGCACAGCTGGTGCAGGTACAAGTGTTTCGGAGTACAATGTTTAGCGCAAATTGTCGAACACGGAGCTCCGCAGTAGACAACCAGTTTGTGTTACCATGTTGACAGAACATCACTGCTTTGGGCTCGGGATCAGTAAGATTGGACTGTGGCCTGTGTCTTTGTCTTACTGCAGGTCTATGATCGAGTATGTATGGGTTGTCATCAAAACGATTGGCTACTCGAGAGAAGCATCGCGCTAGTGGTGTTGGCCATTTAAGCAATATTACGCTGTGGGAGGGCATTTACCTGTGGTAGTACCGAAGGTACTGTGGCAACTATAGACTACGCGAACGTTATTGCGGACCGCCATGCTTCATATCTTGTGCAATGGCGATGGCATCTAGCAGCATAACTGTCGCTGTCATAAGCCAGAGTCGCGCTAGATGGTTTGAAGACCACGATGGTGAACTCATGCTGATGTGCTTGTCACCATGCGCCTGACCTGGACCTGGTGGAGCATTTACGCAATGCTATCGGACGCCAGCGCCGCTTCTAGAAAACACCCGCCCGTAATTTACGAGAACTGCGTGACCTCTGCGTAAACATCTGGTGTCACATTCCTCCAGAAACCCACCAAGAAAGGTTCGAATCCTTGCATTCCAACACGCTGTTAAACAGATAATCATTATGTTGTGAGAGGCAACCTTCTCAAATCGAAAACCAGCAACAAAATCACGTAACTGCTGATGTAGATAAGCTAGAAGACTCCTAGATGTGCTATGATGTCCATCTCAGAAATGTGCCATGTGGCACATTGATCAGCACACCTGACGGGAGGATGACGTTCAAATCCGCGTCCGGCCAACCTGACTTAGGTCCTCCGTGATTTCTCTAAATCGCTCCAGGCAAATACCAGGATGGTTCCTTTGAAAGAGCACGGCCGATTTTCTTCCTCATCCTTGAAACAAACTGAGCTTGTGCACCGTCTCTAATGACCTCGATGTGGACACGATTACACCCGAACCTTCTTCCTTCTATCCATCTCAGAGGTGCAATAGGGAAACAGCTGAAACACGTAAACACACAGGACAGAACTTAAGTGGTTAGTAGACGCATCACAGAGATTTTCTGTCGAAACTTTTACAGTGACACGGGGCGTGGAGGTAGCAACTACTTCTGATAACTGCAAATCACTGTAGAGGGCGATCGTCCAATACCGAGATCGCTGGGCGTACTCTAGGTGACAAGTTGTCGGCCTATCACTCAGAAACATTATCTTTAAAGTAAGAAACGTTTTGTTAACTCAGTCCATTGTATGCTAAATGCAAATTATTTGAAAAGGATTCCCATTGTTTAGACGTTACTCCTCAATTGCAATTATAGGGGATCTGGAAATTACCCATCAATCTCTTCATCACATGCAGCTTCTAGTCACAAATTTCTCTAGATATGGAAATAGGTGAATGTCAAAAAGTATCAAATAGGATTGTATTGCAAACATAGCATATTGCAAACATAGGTTCTTCACATCCCTCACTCTTCTGGCTGCCCAAAGCATCTTCGTCGGAAGTTGTATTAGTCTGATAAAAACCTTTCTTTTTCTTTTAAAATATGGGCCGTTTTCCGCACACTTTTTCAGCCAGATGCAACAGAAGATTTACAAAGTATTTTCGAGTTACTTGGGTGCCATTTGCGAGGCAACCAGTTAAAAGAATCCCATTTGCATCTAAGACAACCCTGACCATAACAATTCTGACATGTGAAACAGAATTCGACTTCTCTCGGTTGAGAGTCACCGGTTTCCATTTCCTTGTTTGATTTATATTTCCTTTTTTGAATGAATTTAAGTAACTATATTTCACCCACAGAAAATGAACTAGATTAGCTTTAAAATACGTAGTTCGAACATTAGTTTTCGCACTTATTTTTGGTGAAAATTCAAAAAAATGCAACATCCGCCTCCACAAAGCTTTCTCATAGATATCGTACTCTTTCTTCTGATGTATCTACACTTATTCTACAGCGTATAGCACCATAGCGTACAGTTTCTTTGCCTTTCCGTCTGTGGTACAAATTTTATGCCAACATCCTTGTGGATTATTTAAACAATGGTGCGGAAAATTTTACTTTCAGTTGTTCATTTCGTAACGCTTTACAATGGACGAACAGAATACAACATCACCTTCAGACGATTAAAGGTTCACACAAACCATTTTTAACCATACATTATTCAGTGATTCCGTTTATCGAATCTTATTGCTATTACCCTGCACTGGAGGTCTTTTATAGACCACCAGAAGTATCGCTTACTGAACAATTTAATACTGTGTTTCATATGAATATTTCGGTACTCCCCTGAAAAAAGGAAAAAAAACAACGAAAAATACTCTTTTGTATGTGAAATCGACATTGACCTTCCGCAGTGTTCAACAATTAGCGGGCACAATAAGACTCGTCCATAAGATTCCAGCCAAGAGCTTCCAATTAAATAATAGAAGACCAAAATCAGCTACAAGTGTTTACAGTCAGTTTATTATCTGCATGATTACTTATTTATGTATTTTTGCAGCAACCACGATAAAATGCCAGTCCACAAAATAAAAGAAACCTAGAATTCCTGTCATTTTGCAATAATAACACGTTTCAGACATCATATCGTCAGTATCAATTCGCATCAGCTTAACATCTACGCTTATACTCCGGAAGCAACCTTATTGTGTGTGGCGGAGGGTATTTGCCTATAATTGTAACTTCCTCTCTTTCGTATTCCAGTCGCGGATGGACCGATGGAAGAACGATTTTTGGTAAGCCTCCGTGTGATCTCGAATCCATGGTCTTTCCGCGAGATAGACTTAGACGGGAGATACATATTGATTCTTCTAGGAACAGACGCTCCCGGAATTTTAACAGTAAACCACACCGCGATGCAAAACGCTTCTCTTTAACCTTATGCCACTTGAGTTGGCTGATCATCTCAATGATGCTTTCGCTCTTTCTTAGTAAACCTATAATGAAACACGCTCTACTTTTTCGGGTCTTCTGTATTTCTCTATCAGTCCTGTCTGGTACAGATAACATACTGACGAGCAAGATTCAAACATTGGTGGAACGAGGGTTATGTAAACTACCTTCTTTGTGGGTGAACAACACTCCCTGAGTATTCTTCCGGTGAATCTCAGCCTGGCGTGCACCTTGTCTGTAATGAGTTTTGTCTCATTGTTCCATTTTAACCCTATCAGATCCTGTGGCCATAATTGTGTACATAAACTTTCACAGTGTCTCAGCTGTAAGAGAAGCATTTTTTTCCAATGGAAACCTGAGGTACACATTTGTGATTGTTAAACATTTTCATCTTGCACAAGTACTGCCAACTGTTGGGTATCACTTTGGAAATATTAGCAAGTCAATGTAGCAGTGCGCAGCACTTCGTGACCACCAGAATACACGAATGCGATTGGTTCGCTATATTCCAGTGTATAATTGAATGTTGTCATTGTTACTTTGCACAGTAATCATTGATTGGCCATTTTAATATTTATTACAGTAGAGAATATTTCGTAATTAGTGATTTTAGTCCTTAAAATGAAGCCAAGTGTACAAAGTACGAGGGATACGCAGAACGCAATGCACCGCATTTTCTTTCTTCAACCATTCTTTTTTGAATATAATGAGAATTGGCTCTGAGCACTATGGGACAACGGCTGAGGTCATCAGTCCCCTAGAACGTAGAACTACTTAAACCTAACTAACCTAAGGACAACACACACATCCATGCCCGAGGCAGGATTCGAACCTGCGACCGTAGCGGTCGCGCGGTTCCAAACTGTAGCGCTTAGAACCGCTCGGCCATAATGAGAATTACACACACGAAAGAATGGTGTTTTATCTACACACCCTATTTCTCCTCGTAACCTCAGTCTCGTTCTATGCCCTTGTTCCAGAGCGAAGCAAGGGCGTATATGCCCTGTCTGTATCATTCCTTGTCCTGGTGGCGCAGCGAGTGCTTCAGTGTGTGAACTTCCTTTGTTGACTGAGAGATGCCGAGTCGTAATTCGTCTGTCCTCGCGAATGACAACATCAGCTCGCTGTAACATGTCGGGCGTGACAACCGTGCATGGTCTCCCCGACCGCTGCAAATCGTGGAGCTCCGCCGAACCGCCTTCTGATGATCTCACCCTTCGTGTCCAGCGACTAACTGTACTTCTGTCGACAGCAAACGCTCCATAGACTTCGCACAAGCGTTTCTGAATATTCCCACTGTTTCTTTCTCTGCAGTGAGAAATTCAATGAAGGCACGTTGCTTGCAACGTACACCACACACAGACACCATTTTCAAACTGTCCTGCAGCTACGCTATCTGCCGGAAGTGTCGGAAACGTGGCGCGCTCACTCAAGAGACTTCAAATAATTCATACGTAACGTCTCGCATTTGTTTTCAGCTGAGAAAAAAACGCGGTGCATTACTTTCTGGGCAACCCTCGTGTGTTTTGAAAACTGGTACATATTTTTGTGTAAATGTTGCATATAAAATCATTCGAAAAATCACGTAAGAGCATTACCAAATAGTCAAATATTTTCCATTCATCAGGAAAAGTTCGGGCCTGGAAGGGTTAATTCTCTCCATAGGCTTGCTTAAGTGTGCCTTGTGTTAAACATTTCGTCTTAGAAACGATGAACAAAGTGAGAAGTTAAGTAACAGATATGCCAGGCAGATACTTGCAAACGCAGGCGGCAGCTGCATTCAAAAGCGGTACAGAGCGCAGCCCGTTGCGCGATTGTCCCCTGCTCGCGTCATATCGGCCACGCAGGGCCTAAAACGGCGCCGCACAGCGCATATTGATTGGCCGTTTAATTAAAATGTGAAGCGCCAGTCGTTGTGGTCCCATTGTTCACGGAGCAGCCGCACAGCAAACGTGCATTGCTCTAACAAAGAGATTAATTATTAGGGGCCTCGCGGCGTCATCGGTAGATGTAATTAAAATAGTTTCATGACGTGATACCTAAGTGAAGTTTCGTTTATGTGTGCATGACGATAATGTACTAAAGGTTATATGTCAAGCCGGAAGACTGAATTATGAATACGCCGACTCTATTTGTCGCTGTGATCGGCAAGATTAATGGCAGCGAATGATAAATATGTGCGATGTGATTTCGTTCTGTTTCCGTGGTGAACAAGTGTTCCTCTCTGTGCAAATATCCGTGGATCGTCTTCCCTTACGAGGAATTAACGCAGCGACTTCTGTATCGCGTGGCAGAAATTGTCTTGAGATCTCTGAGTCAGGATTCTTGTTCCATCGGCTGCTTACTTATACTTCCTAACACCTATGCTACAATTAAATAGTGTCTCATTCAACGTTCGAAATTTCAAAATTAGTGCTTACGGGTGAGATACTTTACTACACTTATTCTTCTTCGTCCTTGGTGCCTCTCTGTTTGAAAGGCAGAAAATAACTACACTCATGCTCATAAATTAAGGATAATTGCAGAATGTGTTGCCACACAACGTGGCACTATACAAAACTGGCGCTAATAGCATAGGCACATAGGGAACACACACGACATGGATCTGTAAGTCCATGGTATTGGTGATAAGTTGAGAAAACCGTCCCGAAACTCTTGTGCTACAAAACGCCGCTGTTTCCTGCGCATGTACCCCGACATCAATATGGGATATGATCACCATGCACACGTACACAGGCCGCACAACGGGTTGGCATACTCTGGATCAGGTGGTCGAGCAGCTGCTTTGGTATCGCCTCCCATTCTTGCACCAGTGCCTGTCGGAGCTCTTGAAGTGTCCTAGTGGTTTGAAGACGTGCAGCGATACGTCAACCGAGAGCATCCCAGACGTGCTCGAGGGGGTTTAGGTCTGGAGAACAGGCAGGCCACTCCATTCGCCTGATATGTTCTGTTGCAAGGTACTCCTCCACGTGGGATGGCAGCTCGGTGGGGCCGTGCGTTACCATCCATCAGGAGGAAGGTGGGACCCACTGCACCCCTGAAAAGGCGGACATACTGGTGCAAAATGACGTCCCGATAACCCTGACCTGTTACAGTTGCTCTGTCAAAGACATGCAGGGGTGTACATGCACCAATCATAATTCTACCCCACACAATCAAACAATGACTTCCATACAGGTCTCTTTCAAGGACATTAAGGGGTTGGTATCTGGTTCCTGGTTCACGCCAGATGAAAACCCACAATTGCGAAAGTGTTGCAAGAGCAGGATTTTGTGCACAAACTGACGTGTCTATTACGTCCCATAAATTCGATTGGATTCATGTCGGGCGATCTGGATGGCCAAATCATTCGCTCGAACTATACAAAAGGTGCTTCAAATCAATCGCAAACAGTTGTGGCTCAGTGACGTCACCCATTGCCATCCATAAAAATTCCATCGTTATTTGGGAATATGAAGTCCATGAATGGCTGAAGATGGCCTCCAAATAGCCTAACGTAACTAACCTAAAGACATCACACACATCCATGCCCGAGGCAGAATTCGAACCTGCGACGGTAGCAGCCGCGTGGATCCGGACTGAAGCGCCTAGAACCGCTCGATCACATCGGCCTGCTATAGTATGTTCATACATCGTGTGGGTTCATCACCAAAATAATAAACATTGAAACAACATAGGGCACCACCCTCTAGACGCTTTATTTTTTTTTTTTTAACTGGTCTGAGTCCAGGTATTACGCACTCACACTGAAGTCACCTTCTCATACTCGGGACATTGCAGCTACAGGGGAGGACCAGGAACGTACTACCCACAAAGTTACATAGTCGACGGTATCTCTAATTGTGCTTGAGAAATGTAAAACGATCTTGCAGCAACGTCCAAAGGTCAAAAACAATCTTATGAAACAAGTAAGAGACCGATAGGCCCTTTATCCAATTCACTGTGTTGGTCTTCATTCATGAGAAATAGGTCTCATCTGGGAACAGAAGTGACGTTAGGACATTGTTTCTATAAAACACAGATCTGAAGATGGTCATTATAGACCGAAACCGGTAATCTGTGAACAAAATGTTTGTTCTATATACGGGTCACTGTTTTATTCGCGACAATGTCGCAGCTTGTGAAAGAAGTGGCTTCAGTGCAATGACAAGGGGGGCCGTATGTCTAAGAATTACAAATTAGCAGCCAGCCGTTAGGCTATCCGAGCACACTTCATGGGCAGAACTGCCGGCCGGGGTGGCCGAGCGGTTTTAGGTGCTACAGTCTGGAAACGCGCGACCGCTACGGTTCGAATCCTGCCTCGGGCATGGGTGTGTGTGATGTCCTTAGGTTAGTTAGGTTTAAGTAGTTCTAAGTTCTAGAGGACTGATGACCTCAGAAGTTAAGTCCCATAGTGCTCAGAGCCATTTGAACCATTTGAACCATGGGCAGAACTAAATTTCCATATGTCGTCGAGTATGTGTCTACGACCTGTACTGGTACATCCATTATTTATATTCCCATACAGGGGAGATATTTTATTTGAAAGTCGCTTGCCCAGTGTTGGTGGATAAGTACTGTATTGCAGTGCCTGTGTCGTTCAGAAGTAGGATGCAATGTTCCATCGGACATGCATGCATCGTACTTCTGAACGACACAGGCTCTGCAATGTCGTATTATCTGCCGACATCGGGCAAGCGAATTTCAATTACAACGTTTTCCCTGTACAGGAATATACATAAATAGATGTACAAGTGCAGGTTGTAGACAGACTGTTGACGAAATATGGAAGTTCGGGTCTGGCTGCAAAGCATCTTTCAGTGGACTAATTGTAAAGCGACTGCTCCTGATGACCGGGAAATCCGGATTGGAGTCCCGATCAGGCACAAATGTTCACTGTCGTCATTTCATTATACAGCTGATGGCTGTGCATGTTCGCAACTGCGAATACATTTCACGTATCCCTTTATACTGGTGGGTCTGTCTCTTGTATCACCTAACAGTCAGTTTCGCATTATATAGGGGTGTCCAGATGCTACTGATTAGATAGCCAATGCCTACCAACGTAAGACACACTCTGATTAACACCCAAACAATGTTTGTTGCAGGTGAAGGTGTGGTTCCAGAATCGACGCATAAAGTGGCGCAAACAGCACTTGGAGCTGCAGCAGCAACGGCTGGCGCAGCTGAAGCAGCAACAGCAGCAGCTGCACCATCACCAACAGCAGCAGCATCACCACCACCAGCACCAGCCGCAGCAGCAGCAGCAGTCGCAGCAGCCGCAGGTCGGCCGGCTGGAGGCGTCCACGCCCGGCGACAGCGACGGCGACAGCTGCAACAGCGGGCCCGACAGCCCCCTGCCCCCACCCCCACCACCGCAGCAGCAGCAGCCAGCCTTCCCCACGCAGTAGTCCGGTCCGCTGTTCCAAGCGCGCGACTACCATTCTTCACCAATTGTCCACACCGCCAGTTGGGGTGGCCAAATTCTCTTCACCAGCTGCCCGTCTCGCAGAGGCACCGTGGCGACTTGCAGCTTGGAGGTCTACTCCTCAGCAGCTGTCTTGGTGCTTAGCAGCAACTGTCAGCGAATGGCGCCGTCTCTTCTGGTGACAACGAACGGTAGTGGTTCATTCAACGTGGCACCTACAAATCACTATTGCTGATCCAGAACTACCACTGGCACCATCTACTTCGCACTACAGAGGCATGATGGCTGCTAGCGTTCATTTCTCAGCAAGTTATCACGTTACCGATGGCGCACAGTAGTATGTGGCACCATTTCTTTACACGATTTCGAAGCCACCGATGAACGATGCCCGTCTCCCTATGTGACATATTACAGAGGCGTATGATTTACATCGAACTCAATGAATTTCCTCGACTGTAACGCTTCTTGGACATCCAGCTTATCTTCTCAGTCCAGAAGTGCTTTCTTTGAGACATTACTGTTAGAAGTATTATTTTTCTCCGATTGGCTAGAGCACTTTTGCATTTGCGACTCTGCTCATCCAAGGTATTTAGCAAGGCATCACCAACGCAACATCTCCGGCACTTGGATGTGTTTTGTAAGGTTCACATCCATGTCTCTTTCACTACAATTCGAGATCACCGACTGTACAAACAGTTTGAAAAAGGCTTTCTAACTTCTTGGGCCAGTTCACTGTACTAATAATCTTATGTCGTTTGTAGTCCATCCCTTTTTCTACCATTTCAAGGTGTACCCAGTAAATAGCCGCCTTCTTGCTTCTTCGTTTGCAAGAAGCTGTGACAAGTTTGTGGTATGAGTAAACATTTAAACTGCACTTTTCAATTGTCATTAAAGCTATCTTCTGGTTTTGCTGATGAGTAAAACCATACTTTGGTACAAAGTAGTTTTGCACGCTGTTCATTACATAAGCGTTGCGGATTGAAGATACAGTTTCAACAAAGAACTACCTCACTAAACTAATTTGCTACGAATCTGTATCATCCTGCCCTTACAGTCCAAGATAAATTTAAAGAGATATTATCAAAACCAGTTAGTTCTGAGAATCTTGGACAGAGACTTAAAGCGGGAAAAGATAACTGCACAATCTATACGCAGGGTTTTTTCTGTAGTACATACTCTTCTCATGCCAGTTGCTGTTTTCCTTCAGTAATGTGTTCGTTGTATCGTATCTTCCAGTTAAACCTTTTCAGCTGTTAGGCTGTGCTTCGTCTGAACACAAATTTTATTGAAAATAAGGAAGTCCTGCAGAAATAAATAATTTCCTTGTAGTGTACTTCAAGTACGATGGAACTACTTTTACCCGATCTTGTTGTAGCTACAGGAATCCGGCCGTAATGGTGCTGACTGCGAATGCTACTACCAAAAAGCCAACGACTCACTGAGCACTTCAGAGAGACAGTGAACTTTGCAAGTTGTGTACCAAAAGTTACGCGGGAGAGCTCATTTGGTCAATTGCCAGGAATCTTTGAGACAAAAGACTCTGACAAACAATACTGAAAACCGATTTTCGCAGCTGTGCGAGAAGAGCATCCTAAATCATCGAACTATCGCTGAAACTTTGTTCTCTATTTGCGGGACAACTTCGGTGCCACGTTAACTTCGCAGAGACGCATAATGCAGAGCGGTTAGCTGTGCTGAGGTAAGGTGAAAACGTACCCGGGTAATGCTGTGTGGAAACTTCGTTACAGCCGTGTGTCTGAAATGAACTTGAGCGGATAAGAGGCAATGAAATTGCAATGTACATAATTTTGCGCAGCTATTTGTTAATATGTAAATTTGTGTATGTTCTCGAAATAGTGTACTGTAAGATAATGTTTTGAGCTTAGGTTTAACGTGAAAACTTACAACGACGGGTATGTGAACAAAGTTAGCATTGTGAAGATAAGTGTTTTTTCTTGATCTGTATGCCGCATTTGAACCGGCAACTTGAAGTGTGTTACGCAGTTCAGTGGATTTGCTAGTGTCATTATAAACTGAAAATGACCGCATGACCAAAAGTTTACAAATACTGTAAAATATATTTACTGTAATTGAAAAAGCATTCCATCTGGTTTTCGTATTCTCTCTTTTTACTTTCTGTTGTTCATGTCCCTTCCAGTTTTAGTACCAGTATGTAAGATATTTTTGTTTTCTACAATACAAAAGTTTGTATTTACCTGAGTATGGAGTTTACGACGTATGTATGTAGTTATGTTACCTAATAAAAGTAGTAACTCTGTTTTCCGTTCTATATTATTCTTACAATACCTGTTTAAGAGTAAGGTTGTTCATACTATCAGCAAAAGAGGTTCTTCATATGTTTCGGTGAAATAATAATATTATCTTGGAACTCTTCCACATAGTCCGTGTTTGCATAGAAAAACAGTAATATCAGAAATTGAGTCCGCCTTGATGCAAACCACCTTGTTATTCGTTTATTTCTTTACACACGGACAACACAACAGACCATACCACTTCGGAAAAAAGAGAGAGATGGTACACACTAACATACAATAACAAAATATCACATAGAATAGGAAACATCTTAAAAAAGCAAGGGATCCCAATAACATTCAGAACAAACAATACAGTTCAGAAAAGACTAAGACCAGTCAGAAAAACCTCAGACAAATTCAGCAACGCTGGAGTATATCAACTCACTTGCAACTCCTGTCAGGCCCACTGCATAGGAGAAACAACTAGAAATTTCCGAACGAGGTACACAGAGCACATGAGAGCTCTAAGAAGTGACAGCACACATTCAACTTTTGCAGAACATCTAATGAACAAAAACCATAATCACCCTAATATCGAAAAGGATCTACACATTCTGAGAAACTGCAACAGTCTATACCGACAACTAACAATAGAAGAAAATTACCACATACAAAAGGCTATAGTCGAAGGGAAAAATGTAATAAATGAAAACACAATACTCTGTAACATCACACTCTTTACCACTCTGAAAGAACTGACCAAGGACACAGAACAGAAAGAACACACACGCAAAAGAACCACTTCCCCATCACACACAGAGACATAAATAATGAACAGAAGTCGTCGTAATTCGCGCCACAGCTTTTCATAGCCTTGCTCGCCAGATGCGATACGCCTCTCGCGACACACGCGAACAGGAAGATGGCGTAATATTCTGGATCAGAAACAAAGTGCAAAAGTTTTGTTTTTCTGTGTGAAAAGGAGCCACATACCATACAACGAACGTGAGTACACGAATAGCTAAGCAACAGCTCAATACACACCAAAATAGCTGGTTTCCACAACACTACCACAACCACAAGTATATACTGCTGACATACGAAGTCCACCTTTTAGTATTTGTTTACTAACAGCCGCTCACATGGTTGCAGATGACATGATGTTCGCTAAGTAAAAAGGCGGCAACAGAAAAAAAAGAGCACAGAAAGTATGTCACAAACAGCGCCAATAATTGCTTAGAACATGCTGTAACATACTATAAATAAGGAAGTATGAAAGTATCAATATAAAACTACATTTAAAAAGACGATTTGTAAATATGTAATAATTTTTTACTGTGTTTGTACATCCAAACCATTTTCTGCATGTTATAGATTTAAAAAAATCCACTGATGATGGTGACATTTGTCGCCGAAACTAGTTTGGGATAATAAAGAAATAAACGAATAACAAGGTGTTTTGCATCAAGGCGGACTCAATTTCTGATATTACTGTTCGGTGAAATGTTCCCATTTGAAATCCATAAATATCATAAAAATGTGTGTGTCGAGTGTCTGTGTGTGTGTGTTTCACATCTGCTCCTTAACCAATGCACAGATTTCAACCAAACTTGGTACACAAATTCCTTAGTGTCAGGCAACAATCTCTGTGGGCGTAAGAACCACCCACCTACCATAGTTCATGAGATACGACCTCATAATAAGATGCGTGCAGAACTGTCGCATTATGCACGACATTTAAATGTATTACTTCTATCCTACTACTTGTATTCACAATGAAATACCGAGCGAGGTGGTGCAGTGGTTAGCACATTGGACACGCATTCGGGAGGACGTCGGTTAAAATCCGCGTCCGGCCGTCCTGATTTAGGTTTTCCGTGATTTCTCTAAATCGCTTCAGGCGCATGCTGGGATGGTTCCTTCGAAAGGGTAAGGCCGATTTTCTTCCCTCATTCTATGGGACCGATGACCTCGCTGTCTGGTCCCCTGTCGCAAATCCGCCAACCAACCAACCACAATAAATTTCGCAGACAGTATCCATATATGCCGCTAAATGCACCGACAAAATTATGTCATGGTACTACACATAGTTCAGGTGCCCCGCCAGGGTAGCCGAGAGCGCTAATGCGCTGCTTACTGGACTCGGGTAGGGGCGCCGGCCCCGGATCTAATCCGCCCGGCGGATTAACGACGAGGGCCGGTATGCCGGCAAGCCTGGATGTGGGTTTTAGGCGGTTTTCCACATCCCACTAGGTGAATACCGGGCTGGTCGCCAAGTTCCGCCTCAGTTACACGACTCACAGACATTTGAAAACGTTCGCACTCTTTCATGACCTACACTTGACGCAGACAGCTGGGGTTCACTACTTACGTCCCGGGGAGTTCAGGGTGGCGTCAGGAAGGGCGTCCGGCCACCCTCTACAATTAACACCGCCAAATGCGTAATAACAAAGCCGACCCCGCGTTGGAGCGGGACAAAGGCCCCGAGAAAGACTGAGAAGGAAACTACACATAGTTCAGGAGATATGACGTCATAAACACTGAGATGTGTGAAATCTGCCGCATTGTGCATGACGTTTGAATGTACCACTTCTCTGCTACTACCTCTATTTGCAACATATTTCGCAGATAGTGTCCACATATGACGCTGAATGTACCTACGGCCTGTAGTTCAAGACATATGACTTCATAAACACTGAGATCGTGAAAAAATGCACCATGCATGATGTTTCAGTTCTTTATTACTATATATTTTACGATGAAGACACTCCTACAGTCGACTCAGCTTAAGGAAATCCCTGACACCTGGCAGCGCTTTTCACAGCTTTCAACAGCGAAGCGCAAACGGCTTTAGGGGAAGACAACAGCCTTTATAAGCTATGAAGAGAGGTTGCCATAAAGACATGCTGTAGACATACCAAGCAGCTGCACCAAGCAGTCTGGAAATGTAACTAGAAATACTGTTTATAATCAAGTTCTGAGTTGAATAAATTTTACAGAGAATTTCTATTTTGCATACTACTTTTCCTTAATTTGGATAGTGCACTTATACATTTGTACATCGTGCTTTTTTCTTGGTGCGACTATTTCGTAATTTCAAAAGTGTTTTCACGAATACACAAGGGAATGAAATTTTTTCGACATTACACTACAAACACAGTTCATTTTTTCTCTTTTCGTGCAAATAGAAAATTGGCAAAATGAATACCTGGACAATGCCGGGTTTGTCAGCTAGTTAACAAATAAAATTTAGCTCTTACAATTCACGATGTATTCAATAAAGTCACAATAAGGGTTCAAAAAAATGTTCAAATGTGTGTGAAATCTTATGGGACCCAACTACTAAGGTCATTAGTCCCTAAGCTTACACACTAGTTAACCTAAATTATCCTAAGCACAAACACACACATTCATGCCCGAGGGAGGACTCGAACCTCCGCCGGGACCAGCCGCACAGTCCATGACTGCAGCGCCGCAGACCGCTCGGCTAATCCCGCGCGGCACAATAAGGCTTCATTTTCTCATATGTTATGTAGTGATTCCATGAATTTTTCTAGACATATATGTACAAGCACTGGATCGATGCACAAGAAAATCAATGTAATAATTACGAAATACGGATGTACAAATCGTTGGTAAAAAAACTTTCATGGAACATACATTGAAAAATCTCTTATCCAGACATGTGCAATTAACATGAAGATACTTGATCGCACATCACAGCCACGCTTTGCTCAAGTACTTAGTATGTAGTTCGAGAGACTACATAACTGGATTCTCCGGCGACAACGTTAGGATAGAAAGAATTATGGTATAAACAAGTTGGATCAATTAATCAAGAAATGTAAGAACTAAGCAAGTATACAGTACAGGTACACCATAATGCACAAGTCAACACTCATCTCTTCTCTGGTAATTAGGCCATACTAGCCACACCTCTGAAAATCAGTTGTAAACATATGTTCAGCCTGCCCAGTTTACTTCCCAAGCGTTAGAATTGCAAAGGCCTGCTAGCCTTCGATGTTTCAGATATTAGAAAAAGAGAAAATATTTTTAAGTTACACGAGATCAAGTCGCCGCAGTTAAAGTACCTCATCGGCATTATTTTATACGATTGCACGCGAGATACAGCAAAAAAAAAAAAACCAGCTAACGTTTAAAAAATTTAAGGAAAATATAGAATTTTACAACGACTTTGCAAAAAAGAAAACGAATTAAAATGTTTTAAAATTACTCACACACGCATACTTCTTGTCCAAACTATTTATCGTCCATGTTTCACTTCCATACATGGCTACACTCCATACAAATACTTTCAGAAATGACTCCTGACACTTAAATCTATACTCGATGTTAACAAATTTCTCTTCTTCAGAAACGCTTTCCTTGCCATTGCCAGTCTACATTTTATATCCTCTCTACTTCGACCATCATCAGTTATTTTGCTCCCCAAATAGCAAAACTCCTTTACTACTTTTAGTGTCTCATTTCCTAATCTAATTCCCTCAGCATCACCCGACTTAATTCGACTACATTCCATTATCCTCGTTTTGCTTTTGTTGATGTTCATCTTATATCCTCCTTTCAAGACGCTATCCATTCCGTTCAACTGCTCTTCCAAGTCCTTTGCTGTCTCTGACAGAATTACAATGTCAACGGCGAACCTCAAAGTTTTTATTTCTTCTCCATGGATTTTAGTACCTACTCCGAACTTTTCTTTTGTTTCCTTTACTGATTGCTCAATATACAGATTGAATAACATCGGGGAGAGGCTACAACCCTGTCTCACTCCCTTCCCAACCACTGCTTCCCTTTCATGTCCCTCGACTCTTATAACTGCAATCTGGTTTCTGTACAAATTGTAAATAGCCTTTCGCTCCCTGTATTTTACCCCTGCCACCTTTAGAATTTGAAAGAGAGTATTCCAGTCAACATTGTCAAAAGCTTTCTCTAAGTCTACAAATGCTAGAAACGTAGATTTGCCTTTCCTTAATCTTTCTTCTAAGATAAGTCGTAAGGTCAGTATTGCCTCACGTGTTCCAGTATTTCTACGGAATCCAAACTGATCTTCCCCGAGGTTGGCTTCTACTAGTTTTTCCATTCGTCTGTAAAGAATTCGTGTTAGTATTTTGCAGCTGTGGCTTATTAAACTGATTGTTCGGTAATTTTCACATCTGTCAACACCGGCTTTCTTTGGGATTGGAATTATTATATTCTTCTTGAAGTCTGAGAGTATTTCGCCTGTTTCATACATCTTGCTCACCAAATGGTAGAGTATTGAAAGGACTGGCTCTCCCAAGGCTGTCAGTATTTCCAATGGAATGTTGTCTACTCCTGGGGCCTTGTTTCGACTCAGGTTCAAAAATGGCTCTGAGCACTATGGGACTCAACTGCTGCGGTCATTAGTCCCCTAGAACTTAGAACTAGTTAAACCTAACTAACCGAAGGACATCACAAACATCCATGCCCGAGGCAGGATTCGAACCTGCGACCGTAGCGGTCTTGCGGTTCCAGACTGCAGCGCCTTTAACCGCACGGCCACTTCGGCCGGCTCGACTCAGGTCTTTCAGTGCTCTGTCAAACTCTTCACGCAGTATCGTATCTCCCATTTCATCTTCATCTACATCCTCTTCCATTTCCATAATATTGTCCTGAAGTACATCGCCCTTGTATAGACCCTCTATATACTCCTTCCACCTTTCTGCTTTCCCTTCTTTGCTTAGAACTGGGTTTCCATCTGAGCTCTTGATATTCATAGAAGTGGCTCTCTTTTCTGCAAAGGTCTCTTTAATTTTCCTGTAGGCAGTATCTATCTTACCCCTAGTGAGATAAGCCTCTACATCCTTACATTTGTCCTCTAGCCATCCCTGCTTAGCCATTTTGCACTTCCTGTCGATCTCATTTTTGAGACGTTTGTATTCCTTTTTGCCTGCTTCATTTACTGCATTTTTATATTTTCTCCTTTCATCAATTAAATTCAATATTTCTTCTGTTACCCAAGGATTTCTATTAGCCCTCGTCTTTTTACCTACTTGATCCTCTGCTGCCTTCACTACTTCATCCCTCAAAGCTACCCATTCCTCTTCTACTGTATTTCTTTCCCACATTCCTGTCAATTGTTCCCTTATGCTCTCCCTGAATCTCTGTACAACCTCTGGTTCTTTCAGTTTATCCAGGTTCCATCTCCGTAAGTTCCCACCTTTTTGCAGTTTCTTCAATTTTAATCTACAGGTCATAACCAATAGATTGTGGTCAGAGGCCACATCTGCCCCTGGAAATGTCTTACAATTAAAAACCTGGTTCCTAAATCTCTGTCTTACCATTATATAATCTATCTGGTACCTTTTAGTATCTCCAGGGTTCTTCCATGTATACAACCTTCTTTCATGGTTCTTAAACCAAGTGTTAGCTATGATTAAGTTGTGCTCTGTGCAAAATTCTACCATGCGGCTTCCTCTTTCATTTCTTAGCCCCAATCCATATTCACCTACTACGTTTCCTTCTCTCCCTTTTCCTAATTCCAGTCACCCATGACTATTAAATTTTCGTCACCCTTCACTATCTGAATAATTTCTTTTATTTCACCATACATTTCTTCAATTTCTTCGTCATCTGCAGAGCTAGTTGGCATATAAACTTGTACTACTGTAGTAGGTGTGGGCTTCGTATCTATCTTGGCAACAATAATGGGTTCACTATGCTGTTTGTAGTAGCTTACCCGCATTCCTATTTTGCTATTCATTATTAAACCTATTCCTGCATTACCCCTATTTGATTTTGTGTTTATAACCCTGTAGTCACCTGACCAGAAGTCTTGTTCCTCCTGCCACCGAACTTCACTAATTCCCACTATATCTAACTTTAACCTATCCATTTCCCTTTTTAAATTTTCTAACCTACCTGCCCGATTAAGTGATCTGACATTCCACGCTCCGATCCGTAGAACGCCAGTTTTCTTTCTCCTGATAACGACATCCTCTTGAGTAGTCCCCGCCCGGAGATCCGAATGGGGGACTATTTTACCTCCGGAATATTTTACCCAAGAGGACGCCATCATCATTTAATCATACAGTAAAGCTGCATGCCCTCGGGAAAAATTACGGCCGTAGTTTCCCCTTGCTTTCAGCCGTTCGCAGTACCAGCACAGCAAGGCCGTTTTGGTTATTGTTACAAGGCCAGATCAGTCAATCATCCAGACTGTTGGCCCTGCAACTACTGAAAAGGCTGCTGTCCCTCTTCAGGAACCAGACGTTTGTCTGGCCTCTCAACAGATACCCCTCCGTTGTGGTTGCACCTACGGTACGGCTATCTGTATCGCTGAGGCACGCAAGCCTCCCCACCAAAGGCAAGGTCCATGGTTCATGGGGGGAGACGGTCATATAAGGGATGGATAACTCACGGCTGGCACGACCAGACCGCTGTGCGCAACGGCTCGGTTATTTGTGCTCGTCCTACAGAAAGCATGTCCATTCACATTGTGGTGATTTCTTCTTCCGGCTTTGGCTTTCCTGTTAAAGGCGCATAATATTCATCTATTGAGAAAGTAGTACGCCAACGGCCTTGCCGCAGTGGTAACACCGGTTCCCGTCAGATCACCAAAGTTAAGTGCTGTCGAGCTTGTCTAGTAACTGAATGAGTCACCGTCCGGGTCTGCCGAGTGCTGTCGGAAAACGGGGTGCACTCAGCTCTTGTGAGGCCAACTGAGGAACTGCTTGACTGAGAAGTACCGGCATCCATCACGAAAACTGATACCGGCTGGGAGAGCGGTCTGCTTACCACATGCCCCTTCGTATGCACAACCTGTGACGCCTATAGGCTGAGGATGACACGGTGGCCGGTTGGTGCCGCTGGGTTTCGGATTGTGTTTGTCTGATCTGGGACAGCTGTAGCAGAACCAGCAGCATTATACGAGTCCAATGGTCCAACAAATGTTTTTCAATACCGTACGAGGTTAGCTGACCGATTAAATGAAAGGTATTTTGCGAGTGAAAACTTCAGTATATTTTCACATGTTTGATACAGAACACTGCCAGGTCCGTGCTAATCTTAAATTTCAGTTTAGGCTTTCACACGTAATCACACTCTAATAGCCAGATTATTGTAGTTAAGCAAACCTGTTACCAAAAGGATTAACAAATGGCTCTGAGCACTATGGGACTTAACATCTGTGGTCATCACTCCCCTAGAAGTTAGAACTACTTAAACCTAACTAACCTAAGGACATCACACACATCCATGCCCGAGGCAGGATTCGAACCTGCGACCGTAGCAGTCTCGCGGTTCCGGACTGAGCGCCTAGAACCGCTAGACCACCGCGGCCGGCAAAAGCATTAACAAATGGATTGTCTGTGACAGAATGCTCGCTCATTGTCACACAATTTGATCACTATGAATGTTCACTATGAATGTTCACACCTCGTATAACACGCCACGCGGATTTTGATTATTCAGAAGTCACAGTTTTCCTATTAAAATCGGAATTTCACGCGTTCGTCTTTTTCACACTTTTTTGTGGCGCTTCACGGTCAAGTTTCAACTATTATTCCGTATAATTTTCACATCTGTTCAGAACTCCTTATATCCACGTCCGAACATGATCACGACTCAGATCTGACCTGAACCGTTAGCCTTCACAAAGCAATTCTTTAGCCCAAAAAATACGCGCTAACGTACTATTCTATGACTGGCTGATACGCGTCATAGCCAATCCGATGTTAGTATTAAACTGAGCAGTCCCGCGTCTTTTACCTCTGAACACTCAGAACTTAATACATGTTACGAACGGTTTATTAAACGAAGAAAGTTATAAAAATCCACGGAGAACAAAATAACTACCTCTTCAAATAATAGAATTATCGTAAAGTTTTTCTTGTTTCCCCTGTCCCAAAAACTGGCTAGTTGCACTCAACAATTTTCCCTGAGGATGATTCACTCTTTCAGTATACAATTCTCACATTACCTTGTACTCAGTTTGAAAAGCCTGGTTAAATCCGCAGGACAGAACAGGTAGCTGGAATTGTGGAAAGGGGCCAAAAATGAGCGGCTGTCAGTTACACTCGAACACATATAATTTTATTTGCTTGCGCAAACATTACAGCGCAAATTTCCGAGCTTAACTATCGACTGAATATGCCATACAGTCTTATGGCTTAAGGGCACAACGTCTTTAATTTTTCAAACGGCTGAAGGCCCATGATTCAAAACACAACTACAATATATTTTTACAAAGCAGAAAGCCCAAGGCTTTCTCCTTAAATAATTTTTTTTTTAAATGAGGCTGAAGGCCCAAACAATATAAGACTTAGCAAGTAAGAAATTTTAATTTTAAGACGGCTGAAGGTCCATGATTGAAAAACACAACTACAATAAATTTTCAAAAGGCAGAAGGCCCAAAGCTTTATTAAAAAAAAAATTAAATGAGGCTGAAGGCCCAAATAATGCAAGACTTGACAAGTAAGGAACTTTGAATTTTAAAATGGCTGAAGGCCCATTATTTAAAACCCAACTAAAAGCATACAAATTCAAACCATCGGCTATGAGCCATTAAAATACACAATCAAACACCAATAAGAAAAGGCAGTACAGCCAGCGGCGCTCAGAAGTTTCCAGGGGTCGGTCTGCTCAAAAATGGTTCAAATGGCTCTGAGCACCATGGGACTTAACATCTGAGGTCATCAGTCCCCTAGACTTAGAACTACTTGAACCTAACTAACCTAAGAACATCACACACATCGATGCCCGAGTCAGGATTCGAACCTGCGATCGTAGCAGCAGCGCGATTCCGGATTGAAGCGCCTAGAACCGCTCGGCTACACCGGCCGGCGGTCGGTCTGCACTTAGGGGACACTAGCAGGAAACTATAAGCACCAGTCAAGGTTTAAACCAATGCATAAGCCGGGGCCAGCACGGCTCACAGTTAATAGACATTACAATATTCATTTATTTAATACTTTAAATTCACACCATCATTCACACTAATAATTAAACAAATTACCAAATATTTATGAAGTCGCAATAATCGCAATGAATACAGTTTTGTTTCCCAAATATATGGTTTTCACCACTTGATGATTTCACAGTCCGTAAATATGCTGACATCTTTCTCCCACAGCCAAAACAAGTTGCAGCTAGCTACAGTATCGGAGCTGAACTGTCATGCGATAACCATGACCCATTCTACGTATCTGTTCCCTTCCGTCTCTACTTACATAGACGCCATGCAAGGCGCTACGCCTCATATGGACTGCTTAGAGAATGTAATCTACTTAACCAGTATCTTAAAGCTACTGGAGCCATCGTCATATGCTCTGAGCTGTAAGAAGTGCGGCGCGGTACTTCCAAGGAAAACCACGAAGCTCAGTTGTAATTGAACTGCACCTGTTGAAACGGAAAACGCAAAACATCTTCTGTTGCTGTATTATCACCATCTCGACCTGACGCACAGTGAGTGATGAATAAGTGAGTGAGCTGCACCACACAGAGTTCGACCGGCAACCAACTGAACCTACATCTCAGCCCCAGCGTTAACTTTTAGAGTTGACGCATACGTTTCTAACCACAGAAAACGAGCCTCCAATTTAAATCCAAAGAAGAATGAAAGCTGTGTACGTTGATGATTGTATCGACGTGAGTAATGTGCGACGTTGGATTGTTCGTTCTCGTAGTGAGGGTAACGGTGGTGCTAACTTCAAAGTGTGTGACCAGCTCGTAGTGGACGACCGCGTACGGCAACGGACGAGACTCATCGGAATCCGGTCGATGTAATCATCAGAGAAAATCGTCAGATAACACAGACACAACTCTCATGTAAGTGTAGCACATCACGAGAGCGTGCACAGGCCACCACTGCAGAACTGCGGTATAAAAAACTGTGCGCATGGTGGGTGCCTCGAATGCTCACTCCTGGCATAAACAGAGGAAGTTGGACATCTGTCAACAATTTCTTTTGCGTTTTGAGCGTGAGGGTGGTGGGTTCCTTAACATTTTTGCTAATGATGAAAGCTGGGTTCACTGTTTTGATACCGAGAACTAGAGAGCAAACTTAAAGAACACCTTCGAGTACTTCACTTTGATAGTGATTAAACGGTTCAAGTAGAGGTGAGGTTGTGGCTCCGTCTAAAAATCAAACCTTCTACAGTGATGATATTAAGAAACTGGTCTCCCGTAAGGGAGAAATGAGTTCCTCGCCGGGGTTACTATGTCGAAAAATACTCGTAAATATGTAGACATAAAGAAATAAGATGTAGAATGTTGATTAAGTTAGATTTATTAATAAAGCTGTACTAGTTTTCACATAAAAATTTGGAGGCTTACTTTTCAGCATGCCCTTATTACTAAAATTCAACAGTTGCAGTTGTCATAGTGTCACTTATGAAGTAATGGCAACTGCGGACCCGTCTTGAAAGCAAATCAATTATCGTAACTACTCGGGCGTGTAGTGATTACGACTACATCTCTGATAGCCGCGCGGGATTAGCCGAGCGGTCTCAGGCGCTGCAGTCATGGACTGTGCGGCTGGTCCCGGCGGAGGTTCGAGTCCTCCCTCGGGCATGGGTGTGTGTGTTTGTCCTTAGGATTATTTAGGTTAAGTAGTGTGTAAGCTTAGGGACTGATGACCTTAGCAGTTAAGTCCCAAAAGATTTCACACACATTTGAACATTTTTACATCTCTGATACCTCATTTGTAGATAGGGTGGTTTCGCTACAATGCGAGCATTGGCAGTCTAGAACATGGTTACACTTTTCACTGCTTTCAGCTGTGGCTGATTTGCCGGATTACTCGTGGCGCAAATATAGTTCATGCCCTCTTATGCGTCCTTTAAATGTACGACCTGTCCGCACTAAGTACACTTTTGTATATTTACACCTAACTTTGTAAACAACAAAAGTCTGTAGAGATTGTGATCGATATTCCATCAATTTTGAGGTACCTTTTATTTTATGGATACTAGAAAAAAGTGGCTTTAAATCTTTACTTCGGAATATCTTCCCGATGCGATCGGTCACGCTCTTTCTACAATGATGACCCGAAAATACAGGGTGACAATTATTGAACTACATAAAAAAAACGTAAATTAGTTACAAACTACGGCGTGCACACTTTATTCAACATGTAGGCATCATTACAGATATTCGGATGTTCGATATGCCTCCCATTATTGGCGATGATGTGGCGTAGACGAATAGCGAAATTCTGCATGACCCGCTGAAGTGTCGGAACATCGATGCTGTCTACGACCTCCTGAATGACTGTTTTCAGCTCAGCAATGGTTTTGGGGTTATTTCTGTACACCTTGTCTTTAATACAGCCCCACAAAAAGGAGTGGCATGTGTTCGGATGCGGACAATATGGCTGTCAATCGATGCCCATGCTAGTAGCCTCTGGGTACCCCAGAGCCACAATGCGTTCCCCAAAGTGCTCTTCCAGGACATTAAACACTCTCCTGCGTCGACGGGGTCGAGCTACGTCTTGAATGAACCATATCTTGTCGAAATCAGGGTCAATTTGTATAATGGGGATGAAATCGTCTTCCATAACGCTCACGTACCGTTCGGTAGTCACCGTGCCATCAAGCAATATCGCACCGATTATTCCGTGACTGGACACTGCACACCACACAGTCACCCGTTGAGGGTGAAGAGACTTATCGATCGCGAAATGTGGATTGTCAGTTCCCTAAATGTACCAGTTTTTGCTTATTGACGAACCCATCTAAACGAAGGTGGGCTTCGACGCTGAATCAAACCATGCAGACGCATAATAATTCCCATCATGTGCCGCGGCCAACTGTGCAGTTTAAACGTCCTAACGCAAACCTTTCAGAAGCTATGATATTTTATTTCATATAGTTCAACAATTGTCACCTTCTATTGTCACCACTAAGTACAGCGAGATTGGATGCCACCTGGTGGCATTGCGAACAAATGCTGCAGTAAGGAAAATATTTGAACAGAGCAGAGAGAAATGAGAAAAAATTCTAGTGCCGATACGAGCCGCTAACGGGGTTCAAATGGTTCAAACTGCTCTGAGCACTATGGGACTTAACATCTGAGGTCATCAGTCCCCTAGACTTACAACTACGTACACCTAAAGGACATCACACAAATCCATGCCCGAGGCAGGATTCGAAAGTGCGACCGTAGCAGTAGCGCGGTTCCAAACTGAAGCGCCTAGAACCGCTCGGCCACATGGCCGGCCGCTAATGGGGAAATCCACTGACGTAAGTGACTTTGATAAAGGGACGGTTCCTGGGAACGCACATCTCGGAAACGGCGAAACTGGTTGGACGTTCGTGTGCTACTGTCGTGAGCATCTATGGAAAGTGACTGAAGTACGGTAATATCACGGGCAGTAGATGTTAGATCCGCCCACATCATTACAGAACGTGGCTTGCCCTCCCTATAAATGAGGACAGGCAGCGATCTGCCCTTTCTGGGGAACACTTAGTACAGCGTGTGTTGCCGAACATGGACCTACACTGCAGCACATCCCTACGAGTATCTACACTCCTGGAAATTGAAATAAGAACACCGTGAATTCATTGTCCCAGGAAGGGGAAACTTTATTGACACATTCCTGGGGTCAGATACATCACATGATCACACTGACAGAACCACAGGCACATAGACACAGGCAACAGAGCATGCACAATGTCGGCACTAGTACAGTGTATATCCACCTTTCGCAGCAATGCAGGCTGCTATTCTCCCATGGAGACGATCGTAGAGATGCTGGATGTAGTCCTGTGGAACGGCTTGCCATGCCATTTCCACCTGGCGCCTCAGTTGGACCAGCGTTCGTGCTGGACGTGCAGACCGCGTGAGACGACGCTTCATCCAGTCCCAAACATGCTCAATGGGGGACAGATCCGGAGATCTTGCTGGCCAGGGTAGTTGACTTACACCTTCTAGAGCACGTTGGGTGGCACGGGATACATGCGGACGTGCATTGTCCTGTTGGAACAGCAAGTTCCCTTGCCGGTCTAGGAATGGTAGAACGATGGGTTCGATGACGGTTTGGATGTACCGTGCACTATTCAGTGTCCCCTCGACGATCACCAGTGGTGTACGGCCAGTGTAGGAGATCGCTCCCCACACCATGATGCCGGGTGTTGGCCCTGTGTGCCTCGGTCGTATGCAGTCCTGATTGTGGCGCTCACCTGCACGGCGCCAAACACGCATACGACCATCATTGGCACCAAGGCAGAAGCGACTCTCATCGCTGAAGACGACACGTCTCCATTCGTCCCTCCATTCACGCCTGTCGCGACACCACTGGAGGCGGGCTGCACGATGTTGGGGCGTGAGCGGAAGACGGCCTAACGGTGTGCGGGACCGTAGCCCAGCTTCATGGAAACGGTTGCGAATGGTCCTCGCCGATACCCCAGGAGCAACAGTGTCCCTAATTTGCTGGGAAGTGGCGGTGCGGTCCCCTACGGCACTGCGTAGGATCCTACGGTCTTGGCGTGCATCCGTGCGTCGCTGCGGTCCGGTCCCAGGTCGACGGGCACGTGCACCTTCCGCCGACCACTGGCGACAACATCGATGTACTGTGGAGACCTCACGCCCCACGTGTTGAGCAATTCGGCGGTACGTCCACCCGGCCTCCCGCTCCGTATGCCACGGCAAACTGGCTGACACTGACGGCGGCGGTGCACAAATGCTCCGCAGCTAGCGCCATTCGACGGCCAACACCGCGGTTCCTGGTGTGTCCGCTGTGCCGTGCGTGTGATCATTGCTTGTACAGCCCTCTCGCAGTGTCCGGAGCAAGTATGGTGGGTCTGACACACCGGTGTCAATGTGTTCTGTTTTCCATTTCCAGCAGTGTATGTCGTCCCAACAACATAGTCGGTTACAACTAGATTAGGCACAAGATCATCGAAATTGGATTGTGGATCAATAGAAACGTGTCGGCTCGTCGAATAAATCACGTTTCTTGTTACATTGGACCAGTGGTCATTTACAGATAAGTCGTCATCCAGGCAAATGGCTGTCTGAAACAAGCTTTGTGATACGGTCCCATATCAACGGGGGCAGTACTGTTCTATGGAAGACATTCACCAGGGTTTCCGTGGGACATATGGTAGCAATCGAAGGCACCATGGCAGCCGTGGTCTCAGTGAACATTACTGAGGACCACCTATATCGCTTCACGTTTGATTTATTTATTTTATTTACACGTCAAGTTCCGTAGGACCAAATTAAGGAGCAAGTCTCCAAGGTCATGGAATGTGTCAGTACATGAAATTACAACATAAAAGTAACAACAGATAAAAAGAAATGTTTGTGAACCCGAAAAAAGTCAGTCCATAAGATTGAGTAAACGCAATCGACAATACAATAAGAATCAGCTTAATTTTTCAAGGAAGTCCTCAACAGAATAGAAGGAGTGACCCATGAGGAAACTCTTCTGTTTCAATTTGAAAGCGCGTGGATTACTGCTATGATATTTGTATTCGAGTTGTAGCTTATTGAAAATGGATGCAGCAGTATACTGCACACTTTTCTGCACAAGAGTTAAGGAGGTCCGGTCCAAATGCAGGTTTGATTTCTGCCGAGTATTAACTGAGTGAAAGCTGCTTATTCTTGGGAATAAGGTAATATTGTTAACAAGAAATGGCAGTAATGAATATGTATATTGAGAGGCCAATGTCAAAATACCGAGACTCGTGAACAGGTGTCGACAAGAGGTTCGTGAACTTACACCACTTATTGCCCGAACCGCCCGTTTCTGAGCCAAAAATATCCTTTTAGGATGGGAAGAGTAACCCCAAAATATAATACCATACGACATAAAAGAATGAAAATAAGCAAAGTAGGCTAATTTTAGTGTCGAACGATCACTCACTTCAGATACCGTACGAATAGTAAAAATGGCAGTCTTAAGACTTTGAACAATATCCTGAACGTGGGCTTTCTACGACAGCTTATTATATATCTGAACAACTAGAAATTTGAACTGTTCAGTTTCACTAATCATATGTCCATTTTGTGAAATTAAAACGTCAGGTTTTGTTGAATTGTGTGTTACAAACTGTAAAAACTGAGTCTTACAGTGATTAAGCCTTAGTTTATTTCCTAAAGGCCATGAACTTAGGTCATGTACTGTAGTATTTGAAACCGAGCCAATGTTGCACACAACATCCTTTACTACCAAGCTAGTGTCATCAGCAAAGAGAAATATTTTAGAGTTACCCATAATACTAGATGGCGTATCATTTATATAAATAAGGAACAGAAGGGCCCCAACACTGATCCCTGGGGCAGCCCCCACTTGACAGTACCCCAGTCAGACCCCAGATCTTCCCGGCTGGCGATGGCGTCTTCCAGCAGGAACATTGTCATCTCACAAAGCCAGATTTGTGCTACAGTGGTTTGAGGAGCATGATACTGAACTCAGGTTGCTGTCTTGGGAACCTTATCTGAGCCCGATGGAACACATATGGGACGCTGTTGGGCTCCAGTCTGCTTTCAACCACAAATCGCACGGAAACCAAGACGAATGTTCCTCAAAGAATAACAGTGCACCCACTGGCCTGCGTAAGTGGTGCGTAGTATGTTTCGAGCAGTCATTGGCCCAGAAGACGTGTTATCCAGGCATGGCCACCGCCCTGGTATAAAAATGTGAATCCTCCTGCACGACACTGATCCACTGTCAAATCTCGATGATCACATGCCCACTTCAGTCGTAAATGACGACGTCGTTGGGTCAACATGGGATTACGTTGGCGTAATGGAGCCCGATGTTCAGCATTGTGCGCCGAACGATGTACTCCGATACATTTGTGCCTGTACCGGTACTGTACTCCGTCGCCAGATCTGCCACAGATCTCCACATGTATCCAACTTTACAGAACGGGCAATCCTGCATCTTCCACGTTCTGTGCTGACACACTGACGTCCTACACCTTGCCGAGTACTCGTGGTTACTCCATCTTTCAAACTGTTCTCCACAGAAGCTCTCGACAGTAGCTCGTGAACAGGCGACCAGCTCCTCCGTTTCCGAGGTGCTCGTTCCCAGCCGCAGTGCCCTTACATTCTGCCCTTAGTAGTCAAATTCGACTACTACCCAGCTTTGGCCAGTGTCGTCGTTTGAATGATTCCCTATTCGTCTCTGCTCCACTTACAATGAGGTGACAAAAGTCATCGGATACCCCCTAATATGGTGTCGGACCTCCATTTTCCCGGCGTAGTGCTGCAGCTCGACGCAACATTGACTCAACAGGTCTCTGCATAAATATTGAGCTATGCTGTCTCTATAGCCGTCCATAATTGCGAAAGTGTTGCCGGTGCAGGATTTTCGGTGAATATGTACCCGGTATGTATCTCTATGAGGCTGTTCGCAGCCAATGCTATTATGTGCACGGAGTTCGCGCCATTAAAAAATAGTTGCAAAATGCACGAAGTCACGCTTGCCTCGAAGATTAGCAGCAGACTCTGAACACAATTAAACGTAATCTGAAATGAGAAAGCAGACGAGAAGCAGGGACGTAACTACGATGAGGCCAGGTAGGCAATGCTCGGGGTACGCTTTGAACCCTGTGCCAGAAGAAAAGAAGGAAAAAAGAATAAGGACAAATGAAAATGGAGAACAAATCTGGAAAAATTAGAAAATTCGATCTGTCAAAAGACTACCATTTGTCCCACTATTAGTCGACTTTTATAGGTCAAATGCCACTGCTGCCAAACATTACAGAACTTCCCGACATCGTGACATTCGAAGTACTAGTTGAAATTGCCTTGTAAATTGGTCGTATGTGGTGGGCTCGATGAGAGAGGCTGATGGTAGGTGGTATTGCTGTCGAGATTACAAGCTTTGTAGGGTGGTCAGAAGCAGTGCGCAAAGCTTGTAAGGATGTTGCAGGAGAGGTTGTACTGAGAAATAATTGATAAGAAAAAAAATCGATATGCTGCGCCGTTTCCGAGTTATTTATCGTTGAAGTCAGGAAATCAGGTCGTCGCGCGCGCAGTTTCAAGCAACCGGCCAGAGGCGGTATCACCAAATCCGTGCTTCGTTTGGTTTCTCCGAATCTTTCGTTTGTCTAGCTTAAATTTATCACTTCCGAAAAAGGCTCATTTTAGCTAGAAATGAGTAACTCACGGACCCGCAGATGTCTGAGAATTACCGTATTTTGGTGCGTGTAAGTGCTTGAATTCGCGCGCACAACGACCTGACTGGTTAACTTCAATGTTACGTAACTCAGAAATGGCGCAAGGTATCGAATGATTTCTTAACAATTATTTTTGAGCGAAACCTCCCTTGCAACACCCTTAGAAGCTTTTCAGACTGTTTCTGACCATCTTGTATCGTTCGTGTGTCGAGTCCTTAATGAACTCTTTTTCGACCGGACTACTTTTTGTGAACGACCAGAGGATTCATAATGGTGTATGATGTCATGTACAAATAATACTTGCTGCTGTTAATTATTTATCACCGAAATAAAACACGGCGGTAACCAATGATGCTTATAGTGTGGTGCCTACTGCGCACAATATGGTTGTACCACCAAAGTTGGCAGTACTAGAGAGACAAGAAGCCAAAAAAATGTGAGGTCACTTAACTGGGATTGAGGATACGAGCTGGACTGAACAAAGATGATAAATGTTATTTTAAGTAGAAGCAATCATTTCGGATCGTGTTTTATTTCTTTAATAACCGAACCTTTTATGAGAGCTGTGATTCAAAAGGCAAATTTGTTTTGTGCCAAAGATACAGATTAATGCATGTAAACTCCTATAATGCCTTAGATATTCTTATAGACATTTATTATTTCATATAATATGCGCACGGAAGACGTGTGTATCAAGACACCGTGATGATACACTCGTGTGGCAGAACCTTAGCTATACGAGCGAATGTGTAAATACACTTGACACGGAACCTTCGCAGGAGAACAAATACGTTGTAGTAGTCCAACATGAACTGATCCAGACAAGCCTTGTGGGCCGTGGCGAGCTGGCGCCAGTGTTATTTTGTTCATTTATCGTTGAGATCGATTGTGGTTGAGCTAAGCTATCTTTGCTTTTCGCGTGTCTTAATCTTCCGGGTTGCCGGGCGAAGGGATTGGGTTGTTAGCCTTCGACGAGTAACCCTCGAGATCTCGTGACATTCGCGGGGAGACGAGTGTTAACGGCTGCCGAACGATATGTCGTGGTGTGAAACTGGTAGGGCGTTTTGGCGACATGGGCAGCTTGGAGGTATAAGTTCTGTGACTTCGCGGGGACCATAATTTGAAGTGAAGCGGTGAAGCTGTGGAACCCCCTCCTTCGTATTGTGTATGTGATATGAAGTAAGTGGTCGTAATTGTGTTTTGTTGACCGACGCACTCAGAGGCATTTAAATTTTGTTATTATGGTGAGACTTTCATAGTCGAACTTTAAGATGGTGTGGGAGAGTTCAGTTGGCCTAGTTAAATGGCGGCCGTTATCTGAAAGTTTTCTCAAAAGTTTTACCAGTGCTCTGTGTTTCTTGTAATCAAACGATTTTATGTTGGCGTATCAAAGCCTGCACTTTATTAATACAATTGTCCATGCGTAAAATGCTTAAGGTCAAAGTTGCGAATTTGTCAGTAGTGTAACGTGTTCCTTTAGACGCTTACCCATATATCGAGTCAAAGGTTCTGCCGAGTGTTTCTATGTTTCAGAGTTATTGGAATGTCTCTGTGATTCGCGCAAAACCCTTTGATTGTGCCAGCGCCTTGGCGGAGAGTGAAATGTCATCCGAGATCTAGACCTGGCAGTATTTAACAACCTGGCCACTACCGGGAGTTGTTCACATACCGCCTTCCAAAGTTTAGTATTTATCTTCCTTCCGCCAAACAGGGTTAAGCTGGTATATATATAAATATGTATTGTATGTAACCTGTTCTTATACGAAACTGTTTCCTTAGATATTAGCCGGCCGGTGTAGCCGAGAGGTTCTAGGCGCCACGGTCTGGAACCGAACGACCGCTACGGTCGCAGGTTCGAATCTTGCCTCGGGCATGGATGTGTGTGATGTCCTTAGGCTAGGTAGGTTTAAGTAGTTCTAAGTTCTAGGGGACTGATGACCTCAGCAGTTAAGTCCTATAGTGCTCAGAGCCATTTGAACCTTAGATATTAGCGACTGGCAACAGACTAAACTTTAGGGGGCTCCGGAAAGCCCTATACTTGCAATGTTAAAATAACGCTTATAAATTACATCTTTCCTCACAAAGTATTTGAGGTAGGAAGTTGAACTTTTTACAGATTATTTATTGGAATATGGGCTACAACTTAACACAGGGATTTTACAAAATTTTAGTTCAGTTATTAAAGATGATTTTTTTTCAATTGTAATGAAAATTCACAATTTTTTGCAATTTTTTATTTATATTTTCAAAAATATACAGTTTTTTGGAAAAAGGCTGTGTTAAATTATGCAGAAGGTACTGTGTAACATTTACTGAAAGTTTGAAACAAATATATTTGGAAGATCCTTAGAAAACATGTAATTAGTATGAGAAAATAAAAGTTTTGGGAATCGAGCGACAAAGATTGGATTAACTTTTTAGTGTATTCCAGGTCCATAGGATGGATTATCTTTATCCTCTGCAAACTCCTCCTCCAGCTTCCTCTTGTTCCTCCTCCTGTTTACTCTTGCTTGTATTTCTAGACTCTTTACAGCCCTGTCTGCAGCCCGAAGGCGTTCCTTGTCTAAAGCAAGCATCGCTTGTACCATGTTAGAACCTATCTTCATTCACATATTTCTAAATACCTTTGGCTTTCCAACATTTCTCCTTTTCTTAAAAGCCTTCAGAGGATTTCTAATAACTTTACTTTTACTCATTTTTATACTTCAACAAAACAGAGACTCAAGAAACAGAATTAATTACGAATATTTTCGAGATAACCACAGAGTAAATAAACATGAAACAATCGACAATCACACCAGCGATATATATTGAACCATCACAGGTTAGCCACAACACATACTTTATCTCACATCACTAAAATGTACCTGATGAACACGGACGTTAATAATAACACCATTTGACAGCAGTTTAACAGCGCCACAGTGGGTCACGCCCATGTAGAACACATTTCAAAAAAAATTTAAAAATAGTTGTATTCTTCGGAATTGAATAAATTATATATCTATTAAAAGGTAATAGTCTGCAGATTCAGAAAACGCAAAAAAGTAAAAATTGAACTTTTCATGATTTTGAGCCTTTCCGGAGCCCCTTAAATTGCATAGCATCTGTTGAGTTCCTTGCCCAGCTCTTTCTAGTAGTCTTTTATTAACACGTCTGAGCACGTGAACATTCACTTTTAAAGATCAGTGTTTCTGCTGTAGTTTTTTGCGTAAGTGATTCTATCATGTTATGTAATTGGTACTTAGCTTGGCACTAGTGTTCAAGTGTCATTAAGTCATCCTTTATTGGTAAATGTTTTCATTTTGAGGGAAATCCTATATGAGAGATTGAATTTCTGAAGTTTATCAGTAATTCTGTTTTATTAATAAGGGAAAGTAAAGCCAGGGGTGTTAGTGCCCGGCAACGTTAAGTTTGTAATTGACATTTTAACAAATGCTTCTTTAACGGATTGAAATAGTAAGTTTATAAGGGTATTTTAGTGAAGAATGTTAATGTGGCCATCTTAGTGTAATAACTGGTTTTAAGGAGTTTGATGAAGTGGCTATGTGAAGTAATTGATAATTGCTATGCTTAAGATTTCTATAAATGCCTGGCACATTAAGTTTTTTATAACTTTCTCTTAAGGGACTGTTTATTTGACTACTGAATACGCTGGGTTTTTAACTGTATTTGCAAAGCTTTATCAAGTGGCTCGTCCACAATTTGTAATTGTAAAATTCCTTAAAAGGCGTAATGTCAGTAAACTGTCTTAATTATGAATTGTGACTACCAACCATGATTCCATCCCGCTTCCTCCTTTCTGGTATCTAAGATATGGTGAGTAAGTGTGGTACGAAAAGGGAATCATGTACCACCTTGATAAACAAATGGTTCAAATGGCTCTGAGCACTATGGGACTTAGCTTCTAAGGTCATGAGCCCCCAGAAATTAGAACTACTTAAACCTAACTAAGCTAAGGACATCACACACATCCATGCCCGAGGTAGGATTCGAGCCTGCGACCGTAGCGGTCGCGCGGTTCCAGACTGTAGCGCCTAGAACCGCTCGGCCACACTGGCCGGCCCTTGATAAACAGTTCAGATGATTACATACGAGGGGCGTTCAATAAATAATGCCTCACATTTTATTTTCTTGGCCGGCTTCGGCTGCAAAAATTTCCGAATAAATTGAGGGACATGGTAGAATATTCCAGCTTCAGCGCCTATAGTTTCATGAAGTTATGATAGGAGCGGCGCTGTACGTAGCCTTCAAAATGGCGTCTGCAACGGAGGTGCGTTCCAAGCATAGAGCTGTCATTGAGTTTCTTTTGGCGAAAAGCCAGAGCAGCGCAGGTACTCATAGGCGCCTACAGAATGTCTACGGAGACCCGGCAGTGAACAAAAGCACGGTGAGTTGTTGGGCGTTGGGCGAGGCGTTCGATCTCCCGCGTACTGGCCACTCGCACGCAGCTGTGACTCCTGCAGTGTTGGGCTGTTCTTCCTCACCCATCCTACAGCTCGGATCTCGCACCTTCCATCTGCCTGGCCAATCCAAAATGCACTTCGCGGGAAAAGCATAACATAGATGATGGGGAGTTGATGCAGCAAGGCTTTGGCTACGACGTCGACCAGTATAGCGGTACCGTGCCGGCATACAGACCCTCACAGGCTAAGGTGGCATAAGCCCGTCATACTGAATGAAGATTATGTTGAAAAATAGAGTTCTGTAGTCAAAAGAATGTCGAATAATGTGGTGTATCGGAATCCTGAATAAAACCAACCTGCTTTCAAAAAATAAAAAAGTATTGTATTAGTTACTGAATGCCCCTCGTAGTTTTCTGCAGCGGCATTCTAGAGTAAAAGCTATACCAAGTTTTTGCCTCGTCTGATTTGTTTGAAATCTCAAGCTTTCGACAACTCCTCCACCGTCAACGTCTGGGGTTATCTGTAGGCTACGTAGTACTTTATTTAGTTCGCTCAATGACGTCAAGAAAACGTCACGAAGACACGGAATTTCCATATGCTACTAGAGATTATGTCGATTTTACGGTGGAAGAATACTGGTAGAGGTAACATATGTTTTTGAGTGGTGTCCGCCTTTAGCAAAACGCAATTTTTTTTTTTTTGTCTCAGACATGTTTCACTGCAGTTGTAGCATCATCAGTGGTTTTTTTCATTATTGTGGCTGTTAAACATAAGGAATGTTCCTTACTGTTCAAATACATATAAATATTAGTTTCACAGACAGACACACACACACACACACACACACACACCTCTGAGAAATTATTCAAAACAACCACCAATGACATCTTCAACTGTTCCATTGTCGGTCATCTTGTTTTCACAGCTTCTACTGTTCCACTGTCCGCCATCTTGTTTTTACAGCTGATAAACAGTGACAGTGACAACTCAAAACACAGAACTTGACAATGAAGAAGATGACGAAAAAAGAAACCGTAAGTGAAACATAATGAAAATAGATGCACACACACACACACACACACACACACACACACACACACAACCTTTCACATGAATTATTCATCTCAGGTTTAGCCAAAACGGTTTGCCTACACTAATTTGCATATAGTTGCAGGTGACAAACTGTAAAGAAAAACAGTCACTGTAAAAACGTAATACAGCAGAAAAACCACACCATGTGGTAAGAAGGTATGAACACACAATTTTATGTGCTCTGCCGGCCGGAGTGGCCGAGCGGTTCTAGGCGCTACGATCTGGAACCGCGCGACCGCCAAGGTCGCAGGTTCGAATCCTGCCTCGGGCATGGATGTGTGTGATGTCCTTCGGTTAGTTAGGTTTAAGTAGTTCTAAGTTCTAGGGGACAGATGACTCAGAAGTTAAGTCCCATAGTGCTCAGAACCATTTGAACCATTTTATGTGCTCTTCAAAAACCTGTTATTACGATTTAGAAACTAATATTTATATATATTTAAACAGTAAAGAACATTCCTTATATTTAATAGCCATAATAATAAAAAAAACCACTGATGATGCAACTGCAGCAAAACGTGTCTGGGACAAAAAAAAACAAAATTGTGGTTTGCTCAAGGTGGACCCCACTCAAAAACATATGTTATTGTTAAAGCAAACACAGACAAAAGAGCTTCAACATCAAGATGATTAACCGCAGAGACGTTGAATTCGTTAGACAGTAGACGACTCTAGTTATTTCTTTGTTGCATTTCAGCATTCAGCGCCTGTTTCCATGCAGCACTAACGGTATACCAGTTGCACCGGTTAAAGTTGTTGTTGAACATTCTGAATCCAACGGTTTCTTTGACGACAGCATCACAGTAGGTAGATGCATGGGATAATATTTCCATTTTATGAAACATAAACGTTTGTTTGTTCATGTAGCTGTATTTGCAAACAGACAAAGTGCATTCTGTCCATTTTTCGACCGCCCAAGAAAATTAAAGAGATGCTGTGACCTGTAAAAAAAAACAGTATTAGTCTCTTATAAATTCCTTGTGAAGGTCGCAGCAGCTTCGTTGGTCAGTCAACACGGACAATTTCAGGACGACGCACAGAACAGCGAAGCCGTAATAAATATTGCGATTTTGACAGATCTGCAGTATCCGAACACAGCCTCGTGAACAAGCATACGATAGTGTTCGATGAAGCAGAAACATTACGGTATACATCTTAAAACGGTCATGACTCCTTCTTCTTTACTCTGATTGCGATTAATTACTGATATTCAGTTAAGGCTGTTTATGAAAAAGTTGACTCAATGGCTCTGATCACTATGCTACTTAACTTCTTAGGTCATCAGTCGCCTAGAACTTAGAACTAATTAAACCTAACTAACCTAAGGACATCACACACATCCATGACTGAGGGAGGATTCGAACCTGCGACCATAGCGGTCGCTCGGTTCCAGACCGTAGCGCCTAGAACCGCACGGCCACTCCGGCCGGCTGAAAAAGTTGGAGGGACTGTCACTCGACTATATGTTCTATAATCTCTTAGACAGTGTCCTACAAGTAAATACGCAGTTGATGCCATCCCCTAACACACAAAGGTTCTGTAGTAGAACGTCCACCAAACATTTCGTTAAATGTTGGGATTAAAGCGCAACACCCCTGTCCATTTAATCCATCCCCTAGAGTAGACAGTCTGTTTCTATCCTGTACTAATACGTCTCTGATATTATATGGTAGACGGTGTCTATCTCTAAGATAGATTAACTGAGATCGCAGATACGGGTCACTAGCACACTTTAGCCACACAAAAAAATACATATAAGTGAGACAAATAAACAGATGAAATATCTACAAATATTATTTAGCAAGAGCAGCTGGAACGATAACTCAGGTTTACTGTTTGATATGGAAGATGGGGATGTGGGCAGTCAGTGGAAACTTGTTATACGAAAACGTCCAGCACCAAACTGGTATATTGGTTGCGTATTGGTTTTTAGTGGTAGCAATTTATACCCGTTATAATTCAGAATGTCCTTGGTGGGAAACTTTAATTACCAAGCAGTGAAATCAATAAGCGGGTAAATGATCCCTTATTCGAATGAAGTTAATGCCAGCACTGAAGAATAAGTGATGAAATGACTTGAATTGAGGCAGCTGTAAACCGTTTCGAGTAGTTGTTAACTGATAATAAATGCCTCTACTGTTTCACTAGCACTATCTTCAATAATGTGAGTTCACAGCATCAACAGAACAAAACTGATCAATCTTTATCCCTAGTGTCTTCAAAATATCGTCAATTAAATTGTAACCGTTAGATCAACATACTTTGTTATGTGACAACTACGTTAAGTTCTGACACTGAAATTGCCCTTAACAGCGGAAATGTAATTTTAATTTGAAGTGTTACTGAAGGAGAACTGTTAAAAGGTAAATTGAAAATTGAATTGAACCTACGTAACACGCTTTACTAGTATTTGCCTACAGGAGTTTATTTGTATTGACGCTCCACAGCAATGAAACGACGGTTGATAGCCACCAGTCTGGTTGCAGGCATGTTGTGCATTCGGCAGCTTCCTGAGATGACTGCTGCAACATCTCTGGCGCTGACGCTTCGTTGTCTCGTCGATCGTCGGTCCGTCAGAATACACCATAAATAAAACCTAACTGGTCCATAAACAGACTGAGGCGAGGCCATTCGAGTGAATTTAATACCGAGAACACAATTTCCTGCCGGCCGAAGTGGCCGTGCGGTTAAAGGCGCTGCAGTCTGGAACCGCAAGACCGCTACGGTCGCAGGTTCGAATCCTGCCTCGGGCATGGATGTTTGTGATGTCCTTAGGTTAGTTAGGTTTAACTAGTTCTAAGTTCTAGGGGACTAATGACCTCAGCAGTTGAGTCCCATAGTGCTCAGAGCCATTTTTGAACCACAATTTCCAGAGACAACAGCGGACGGCCGGCCGAGCGTCAACCCTGACACATTCGCCCGTTTACTTTTCGTTTCACCAAAAGTAAACTGTAGTGGACTGTCAAGGCAGCCAGTCCACAGAGACGGGTAGCCGAGAGGGCACACGTACACACACGCCGACTGGCGCGAAGTCTGGAACAGGATTCGTAATGAATGTGATAAAGAAAAGAACGTAGCTACTAGAACACTTAACGTTTATATCGTCCTTTGGTATACAGCATTCTTGATGATACAAGTGAGACTATCTTGAGATACATGCAATGGTACAAATGGCGCCTTGCTAGGTCGTAGCCATTAACTTAGCTGAAGGCTATTCTAACTGTCTCTCGGCAAATGAGAGAAAGGCTTCGTCAGTGTAGTCGCTAGCAACGTCGTCGTACAACTGGGGCTAGTGCTAGTAAGTCTCTCGAGACCTGTCGTGTGGTGGCGCTCGATCTGCGATCACACAGTGGCGACACGCGGGTCCGACATGTACTAATGGACCGCGGCCGATTTAAACTACCACCTAGCAAGTGTGGTGTCTGGCGGTGACACCACATTCCTCCCCCGCAAATCGGCGAACGGTCGTGTGATAAGGCTTCCGCCCGCCGTGGGGAGGACCCCATGTTGACGTATGCGAAGGGGTGGGGAGCCTAACAACAGGCGAGGCTGTGCCACCCGCACCCTGCCATTCGGTCCGAGGGGAGCTAGGAAACGCCTGAAAACCTAGTCCAGGGTGCACGTCAACATGCGGTGTATGCGCCCGTAATGAGACAGGAGGGGCCGAAGGGTCGACCTCCATTGCGTCGGGGGATCCGACGCGCGATGACGACATCTGGGCCGGAGCGGGCAAGAGTTCCATGGCGGAGGACAGCTGGTCACGGGAAGCGATCGGCGGCGCGTGACCCAGGGAGGCGCTGGGCGGCTGCAGCGAAGCGTCCACTGCGGGCGGCGCCGGCGGGAGAACAGGTGGCGGCGGCGGCGGCATGTCGCCATGAGGCAATAGGGAAGGCAGCGTCGGTAACACCTGGGGATGAGGCGAGCCAGTAGATGGGTCCCCAGGGCGCTGACCGGACGGCACCGTCGCTGAAAGCAGACGGGGAGCGGCAGAACCCGTGCGACGACAGAGGCGCAGCTGAGTGAGATGCCGACGCACCTCACCAGAGGCCCCCAAAACCAAATACATCGCGCGGCCGAGGCAGCGAAGAATGCGCCCTGCGAGCCAACGCCGTGAACCGCGATAGTTGCGATAGAATACAACGTCGTCAGGAGCAAAAGCAGGAGTCTGCCGCTGCACAGGAACCTGATGCGGCGGATGCAGCAAAGACATCAAGGTTCGATGAGGACGACCGTGGAGCAACTCAGCCGGCGAGGGACCATCGCGGGGCTGAGAGCGATATGAGGACAAAAAGAGCACTAACGCGTCCTCCCGAGAATGCGACCCTTTCAACTTCAACATCTGTGACTTGAAAGTCCGGACCAATCGTTCAGCGGCACTGTTTGACTGAGGCGAAAACGGCGCGGATGTCAGATGTTGAATACCATTGGCCTTGCAGAATGACTGAAATTCTGCGGACATGAATTGTGGGCCATTGTCGGAAACAATAGTCTGCGGAAGACCTGCAATGCAAAAGATAGCAGACAACGCTTGGATTGTGGCAGATGACGTCGTGGAAGACATCCGGACAACAAAAGGAAAATTACTGAAAGAATCGACCACAACCAACCATCGAGCATTCCAGAATGGACCGGCAAAATCTATGTGCAAGCGTTGCCAAGGGGATGTGGCTTTCGGCCATGCAAAGAATTTCCGCGGTGGTGCGGATTGTTGTTCGGCACACGCCATGCAAGAAGAGCACATATTCGTAATCGCAGCATCGATGCCGAACCAAGTACAGTGCTGACGAGCAAATTGTTTAGTACGCACTATACCCCAATGTCCTTGGTGGAGAAGCTTTAAGATAGAGGACTGTAACGAACGTGGGACCACGACTCTGGACTGGTCATTATCAGAACGCAACAGCAAAACACCACGTCGGACAAAAAGTCTCTCCTTGTGAGCAAACAATCGGCGAACCAGCGGATCCTCGATCCGTGACTTCGACACGGGCCATTGCGTAGCAACAAAACGCAAAACAGTAGCAAGGACAGGGTCAGCAGCTGTGGCCGTAGCTACACGACGAAAATCAACCGGAAACGAGTCGACCACATCATCGGTTTCCGAATCAATGAACATGCAAGCAAGTTCGGAAGAATCGAATGCTTTATCCTCAGCAACAGGCAAAAGGGACAACGCATCAGCGTTGCCGTGCTTAGCAGTGGACCGATACAAGATATCGTAGCGGTTGGCGACCTCAGAACGCAATGCGTGGGGAACATTGCGCGCTCTGAAAAATTTCGGTAGCGCGTTTACTTTCAGTTCCGCATGTGCTGCATAGGTCTTAGCGCAACCAAGGCCCGGTACAAAAATGTCTGCAAATTCGTCACATAGACTAGAAACACTGGTTGAAGGCAAAGTGATCCCATCCTCGTCGCCAATGTAGTGGACTGTCAAGGCAGCCAGTCCACAGAGACGGGTAGCCGAGAGGGCACACGTACACACACGCCGACTGGCGCGAAGTCTGGAACAGGATTCGTAATGAATTTGATAAAGAAAAGAACGTAGCTACTAGAACACTTAACTTTTATATCGTCCTTTGGTATACAGCATTCTTGATGATACAAGTGAGACTATCTTGAGATACATGCAATGGTACAAATGGCGCCTTGCTAGGTCGTAGCCATTAACTTAGCTGAAGGCTATTCTAACTGTCTCTCGGCAAATGAGAGAAAGGCTTCGTCAGTGTAGTCGCTAGCAACGTCGTCGTACAACTGGGGCTAGTGCTAGTAAGTCTCTCGAGACCTGCCGTGTGGTGGCGCTCGATCTGCGATCACACAGTGGCGACACGCGGGTCCGACATCTACTAATGGACCGCGGCCGATTTAAACTACCACCTAGCAAGTGTGGTGTCTGGCGGTGACACCACATAAACCGTTCATGAGCTCGGCCCTCCCACGCATTCCAGTACAGTTTTGAGCATACCAAACCCCATCATAGATAGCTCACTCCTCCAAACGAAGACAGTCCATTTCACTCGTAATATTAAGCTTAACGCGTAGTTGCAACGCGACATAGCTCACCTTCACTCCTCAACTGTCTTCTTTGTAACATTATTCACAGATATTATTTTTCCTAAGGGACCAAGCTTCTATAATTACATCGAAGTTACATATAGACACGGAATTAACATTACACAATAAACAGATGTATTAATGATACGTAATCATCAATGATTGCCTATCGAAGTCGCGGGGCCCGAACGATACATATCGCACGTGTGATCGTAAATCGATCATGCTACTCTGGTGGCAGGCATTATGATCAATTATTTGTGATCGTCATTTTTATCTGTTTTCCGTCGTTCCCTTAGATACTGTACATTACATATCTCCGCGAATTATTTGTGAGCTGCTAGGGAAACCCAGACGATTTATGTCGTTAGTGAGTGGGATGTCTGGTGTTCTTGACGTTTCTTTGGAGGATTCTCTCACATTGAAAAATCTAGTTCCATGCTTATCCCCCATAGAAAATTGTTCGACTTTGTCTCAAATATGGAGTACTACCGGACGACGAAAGGAGGGACTGTGTAGACTCTGGTGGTGCGAAGTGTGTAAAACTTCATAAGAACAGTTTCGATGCCGAAACACCGTTACAATTTCATTGCAGACAGTGCAGAAAACGAACGAATAATGGAAGAGTACATGGTTCGACTCTTGGAAATTATCCATCCAGACCAGCGTAATAGTCTTTCACACGACGACAAAACCGACGACGAGTAAGGTAAGTCGTCTCCTTCGTACTTACAAGTATTTTTGTAACGCTGTTATTTTGTCGTTGCTATAGCGACTACCGTAAAAATCGTCATAACGCCCGCCATCGGAGCCGCATGATCAATTTACGACCGCATGTTCCATATGTATCGTTTGAACGCCGCGACTTCGATAGGCAATCATTCTTGTAAATTACCTCACTTTTCATCTGTACAAACAAAGTTATTACAATCTAAGATAAGCATCATTAAGAGAGAAAAGGAAATAAATTATACATACCGATTACGTTACTGTTTACGCAACTCTAAATGATTAGCAGTAGTAGATGTGCCATACTGTAACATACGTCAACTAAACCCGTTAGTCCCGGGATTGTGTCTTTAAAGAAGCCGTTGAGTTCGGAATGTGCAATATCGCACGTGTGATCGTAAATCGATCATGCTACTCTGGTGGCAGGCATTATGATCAATTATTTGTGATCGTCATTTTTATCTGTTTTCCGTCGTTCCCTTAGATACTGTACATTACATATCTCCGCGAATTATTTGTGAGCTGCTAGGGAAACCCAGACGATTTATGTCGTTAGTGAGTGGGATGTCTGGTGTTCTTGACGTTTCTTTGGAGGATTCTCTCACATTGAAAAATCTAGTTCCATGCTTATCCCCCATAGAAAATTGTTCGACTTTGTCTCAAATATGAAAAACATGAAAAATAACGAAAAGAATGGCGTTGGTTACATCCCAATATGTCGATTACATACATCACGAGAAAATGAAAAGTGAACTTGACGCTTCAAATAAACCGAACACGCCGCTAATGCACATCCCGAGATGAACCCCACGTAGCTCGTAATCGCGGCGTGAATGACGTGCTGCGATGTAACAAAGGCTGTACTTATTGTTATTTACACTTATTAAGTGGACTACCCACCAGGTTAGCCGAGTGAGCTAACACGATGCTTCCTGAACTCGCGTAGGTGCGCTGGCCCCGGATCGAATCCGCCCGCCGGATTAACGACGAGGGCCGGTATGCTGGCCAGCCTGAATGTGGTTTTTAGGCGGTTTTCCACATCCCTCTAGGTGAATACCGGGCTGGTCCCCACGTCCCGCCTCAGTTACACGACATTTGCAACACATCCTCACTTTTCCACGATTTACACTGGACACAGACAGATGGGATACTCTGATTCCGTCTGGGAGGGTACGGGTTGGCGGCAGGAAGGGCATCCGGCCACCCTTTCACATTAACATGCCAAATCCGATTTAATCACGCCGACCCCGCGCACAATAAGAGACAAAGGTGCAAGCGATAGACACTTTTTAAGTGGACTGGAAACAATAATGATGTCCAGTCACACACAGTGAAAAATAAGGAAAGGGTTTGCTCGTTCGAGCTTTATTTATCTTCACTGCAGTAGTAGAACGGACATAACGGTAAACAAAAACCGTTATCACCGGTCACAGTAAACATAATTAATGGCTGACCAAGGATCTAATAGAGAGGCAAATGGCAGCTGTATGTAGTTGTGGGGCTGGATGTCTATATTGCATCCAGTCCACCTAATAATGGTCTAAATAGCAACAAGTACAACATTTATTGCATCGTAGTACGTTGATCACATCGCGGTTACGAACAACATGGGGTTCACGCTCTATCTCGGGATGTCCAACAGCGGCGCGTTTCGTTTATTTCAAGTGCCAACTTTACTCCGCAAATTCTCAGGATATAGTTGACATATTGCAATGCAACAAACGCTATTATTGTTGTGATTTTTCATGTTGTTGATTGCCTAAGAAATAATATGGGGTGTTCAGTTAAAAATAAATAAATAAGTTTGCGTTAAGAATAATATTTTCTTACGTTTTAGAATGTCTCATAGTATTAACTTTCATGAACACCTGCCTTACATTCATGCCTGTGAAATGCGTTTTTCAATATCTATTTTTGGTTGCTCCAGAGATATTTGCACTGAAACGCTACCACCCAGTATTTATCTCTGAACGATTTCCAGAACCATCCTTCATTATTGTAAATACTAAACTATTTCACTTGTTTAATTGATTTTATTAGTATTCCCACTTATACTTCGCATTGTAAATTTTTCTTTCCCTCCGCCGTGAACCATAAGCCTCCTTCCCTCGGAGGTCCCTGCACTTTATTCCACTTGCTGCAGTCTAGTTATGTTCTGCTATTATCGTTATGTTCTGCTATTATCGTTATTATGTGAGGATTATTTTCCGTGGGTCCTCTAGGAGTAAGCAAAAAGTCGCAACATGACGCAAAACTGAACCATTTACGAGTCCCTGCAATGGCCCACGCTTTTGGTAAGCACCGGTTTGAGACGAGGCGACTGGCGAGCAACATGAATGGGATTGTCCCAAGTCAGGAAAGAAGATAACCCGAAATCAGTAACAGTACTGAGCAGTGATAGCAGCCAGAAGGCAAGCCATCAACAAATATCCGAGCCCTGCCTATCTCTGGCAAGCAACACATAAGTGTCAACTCTACTGCACCTTTCTGCGGAGGCGTAGTGTAAATTATCAAATGCGTATATGTGTAAGAAATTTGAGATTTTGGACACGGCAGTTACAATCAGATTAGTTTGATTATGCAAACCAGTCATCGAAACTTGAATAAAAGGTTGACGTAGGTCTTGCCGCGTCGTTCTTGTACGTAATGTCAAGATTTCAACTTTCTCCGTCGCCATCGTCAGAAGTTATCTCTAGGCCCCGTGGTATCTCATTTAGTTTGGCCGAACTGTATCGTGGAGACGACACGAAGTCACGGAACTTCCATATGCTCCGCGAGATTATGTAGATGTCTACGATGGAGGAGCATTATAGTGCGTTTACAATTAGCTGCGACTTTTGACAGTTCAGTCCGGAGTGAGTGGAAGGAAGCGTAGGTGCCAGCGTGTGTTTGTAAGTAGGCTGTTTAGGTTTTTATGTTGGTAACGCCACGTAGCGCTCTGTATGAAAATCACTGACTGTGCTGTGTGCAGTCTGTGGCGGGTTGGCATTGTTGAAATATTCTCTATTGTAGTGTTGGGCAGTTGGATGTGAACAGCGCATAGCGTTGCAGATGAGCCGCCAGCAGTGGTGGATGTGGGAGAGAGATGGCGGAGTTTTGAGAGCGGATGATCTGGACGTGTGTCCATCAGAGACAGTAAATTTGTAAGACTGGATGTCACGAACTGATATATATATATATATATATATATATATATATATATATATATATATATATTATGACTTTTGAACACTATTGAGGTAAATACATTGTTTGTTCTTTATCAAAATCTTTCATTTGCTAACTATGGCTATCAGTAGTTAGTGCCCTAAGTAGTTAGAATCTTTTATTTAGCTGGCAGTAATGGCGCTCGCTGTTTTGCAGTAGTTCGAGTAACGAAGATTTTTGTGAGGTAAGTGATTTGTGAAAGGTATAGGTTATTGTTAGTCAGGGCCATTCTTTTGTAGGGATTTTTGAAAGTCAGATTGCGTTGCACTAAAAATATTGTGTGTCAGTTTAGTGATGATCAGAACAAGTAAAGAGAGAAATGTCTGAGTACGTTCAGTTTTGCTCAGCTGTTTGAAAATCAAATAACGTAAGGGGTTTACCAGCACAGTAATTCACTAATTTTTCTAAGGGGAAGTTTCACGTTGAGCAGGTGCCGATAATACCAGCCCACCTGACAGGCTTGCTTGTGTGCGTGAAATGCAAGTAGCGCAAGCCGGCCGGGCTAGAATCTTTCTCAAACGATTTTAAAGAAACTACTCACTAACAAGCTCTGATTCCCGCACATCTACATCCACATCTACATGGACACTCTGCAAATCACATTTAAGTGCCTGGCAGAGGGTTCATCGAACCACCTTAACAATTCTCTATTATTCCAATCTCGTAAAGCGCGCGGAAACAATGAACTCCTATATCTTTCCTTACGAGCTCTGATTTCTCTTATTTTATCGTGGTAGGTCGGTGTCAACAAAACATTTTCGCATTCGTAGGAGAAAGTTGGTGATTGGAATTTCGTGAGAAGATTCCGTCGCAACGAAAAACGCCTTTCTTTTAATGGTTTCTAGCCAAAATCCTTTATCATTTCTGCGACACTCTCTCCCATATTTCGTGATAATACAAAACATGCTGCCCTTCTTTCAACTTTTTCGATGTACTCATTCAGTCCTATGATAAGGATCCCACATCGCGCAGCAGTATTATAAAAGAGGACGGACAAACGTAGTGTAGGCTGTCTCCTTAGTAGGTCTGTTACATTTTCTAAGTGTCCTGCCAATCAATCGCAGTTTTTTGTTAGTCTTCCCCACAACATTTTCTGTGTGTTTCTTCCAATTTAAGTTGTTCGTATTGTAATACCTAGGTATTTAGTTGAATTTACGGTTTTAGATTCGAATGATGTATCGTGTAACCGAAGTTTAACGAGTTCCTTTTAGCACTCATGTGAATGACCTCACACTTTTCGTTATTTAGGGTCAACTGCCACTTTTCGCACCATTCAGATATATTTTCTAAAGCGTTTTGCTGTTTGTTTTGAACTTCTGATGACTTTATCAGTCGATAAACGATAGCGTCATCTGCAAACAACCGAAGATGGTTGCTCAGATTGTCCCCCAAATCGTTTATATAGATAAGGAACAGCAAAGGCCCTGTAACACTACCGTGGGAAACGCCAGAAATCACTTCTGTTTTACTCGATGACTTTCCGTCAATTACTACGAACTGTGACCTCTCTGACAGGAAATCACAAATCCAGTCACATAGGTGAGACGATTTTCCATGAGCACGCAATTTCACTATAAGCCGCTTGTATGGTACAGTGTCAAAAGCCTTCCGGAAATCCAGAAGTACGGAATCGATCTGAAATCCCTTGTCAATATTACTGAACACTTCATGTGAATAAAGAGCTAGTTGTGTTTCACAGGAACGTTTTTTTCTAAACTCATGTTGACTGTGTGTCAATAGACTGTTTTCTTCGAGGTAATTCATAATGTTTGAACACAAGATATGTTTCAAAATCCTGATGCATATTGACGTTAACAATATGGGTCTGTAATTTAGAGGATTAATCCTACTACCTTTCTTGAATATTGGTGTGACCTGTGCAACTTCCCAGTCTTTGGTTACGGATCTTTCGTCGAGCGAACGGTTGTATACCGGTATGATTGCTATCTTATAGCCTAATTTGTCAGCTTCATGATGAATTGCTTATCATTTCTTAAATTGCCATCGTTATTGTGATATTTCCTTATTCTGTAAACTACTGCAAGAAATTCTTAAAATTTGCAGTGAAAAATAGGAGTCGTTGTGAATTTGCGTTTGGTGCATGTTAGGTTATATGTTCCTGCATGTAAAATGTAGGTAACATATTGAATTATTCTTTAAACTTGGATGGATATCGCTAACTGTCTCTAATCTCGAGAAAATGGAATGTCTGTAAACCTCTCAATCACAATCTCAAGCGCCAAGGTAAAAGCCAAAATGAAATATTCATAAATCTCTTGTTCTCGTAAATGGCCTGAGGTACTGAAACAAAATGTTGGAATGTGCAAAAACAGACATAATGTCTTATGGGATAACAGCAATCAGTGATTTTATAATGTTACTTAAAATCTGTCTTGATTGCAAATTTTTTTAAATTTTTTTATTATTCATATGACCGGTTTCGATTCATTCAGAACCATCTTCAGATCTGATATTTCAGTTACAGGAGTAACCCGTCCAAATCCAGCAACTTTCACATGCTACGTCACATGTGACCCCCCATTTTTTATTACATATTCGTGTAGTACGCAAAGAAATATGAATGTTTTAGTTGGACCATTTTTTTCGCTTTGTGATAGATGGCGCTGTAATAGTCACAAACGTATAAGTACGTGGTATCACCTAACATTCCGCCAGCGATAACGGTATTTGCTTCGTGATACATTACCCGTGTTAAAATGGACCGTTTACCAATTGCAGAAAAGGTCGAGATCGTGTTGATATATGGCTATTTTGGTCAAAATGCCTAACGGGCGTGTGCTATGTATGCTACTCGGTATCCTGGACGACATCACCTAAGTGTCCGGACCGTTCGCCGTATAGTTACGTTATTTAAGGAAACAGGAAGTGTTCAGCCACGTGTGAAAGGTCAACCACGACCTGCAACAAATGATGATGCCCAAGTACGTGTTTTAACTGCTGTCGAGGCTAATCCGCACATCAGCAGCAGACAAATCGCGCGAGAATCGGGAATCTCAAAAACGTCGGTGTTGAGAATGCTACATCAACATCGATTGCACCCGTACCAGATTTCTATGCACCAGGAATTGCATGGCGACGACTTTGAGCGTCGTGTACAGTTCTGCCACTGGGCACTAGAGAAATTACGGGAAGATGACTGGTGTTTTGCACGCGTTCTATTTAGCGACGAAGAGTCATTCACCAACAGCGGTAACGTAAACCGGCATAATATGCCCTATTGGGCAACGGAAAATCCACGATGGCTGCGACAATTGGAACATCAGCGACCTTGGCGGGTTAATGTATGGTGCGGCATTATGGGAGGAAGGATAATTGTCCCCCCATTTTATCGGTGGCAATCTAAATGGTGCAATGTATGCTGATTTCCTACGTAATGTTCTACCGATGTTACTACAAGATGTTTCACTGCATGAAAGAATGGCGATGTACTTCCAACATGATGGATGTCCGGCACATAGCTCGCGTGTGGTTGAAGCGGTATTGAATAGTATATTTCATGACAGGTGGATTGGTCGTCGAAGCAACATACCATGGCCCGTACGTTCACCGGATCTGACGTCCCCGGGTTTCTTTCTGTGGGGAAAGTTGAAGGATATTTGCTGTCATGATCCACCGACAATGCCTGACAACATGCGTCAGCGCATTGTCAAAGCATGTGCGAACATTACGAAAGGCGAACTACTCGCTGATGAGAGGAATGTCGTTACACGTATTGCCAAATGCTTTGAGGTTGACAGACATCATTTTGAGCATTTATTGCATGAATGTGGTATTTACAGGTAATCACGCTGTAACAGCATGCGTTCTCAGAAATGATAAGTTCACAAAGGTACATGTATCACATTGGAACAACCGAAATAAAATGTTCAAACGTACCTACGTTCCGTATTTTAATTTAAAAAACCTACCTGTTACCAACCGTTCGTCTAAAATTGTGAGCCATATGTTTGTGACTATTACAGCGCCATCTATCACGAAGCGAAAAAAGTGGTCCAACAAAAACATTAATATTTCTTTACGTACTACACGAAAACGTAATAAAAAAGGGGGTTCCTATTTTAAAAAAACGCAGTTGATATCCGTTTGACCTATGGCAGCTCCATCTAGTGGGTCAACCATAGCGCCGTCTGGTTTCCCCCTTCAAACTAGTCAAGTTTCGTTCTTTGTAGTTTTTTCGTTTGACGCTTATTTCGTGAAATATTTGACCTGGTTACGATCAATGGACCACCCTGTATATTTTCAGGCCGCTTTATAAGCACGATGCGGAGAAAGGCTGATTTAAACTATATTTTTTAGCGCCGGCCACATTGTCGATCTGGTAGCGTGGAGTTTTTGCCTCGTACAGCATTAGGAGTTCCACTAACCAATCCCCCTTTATTCATGCTAGGTTCAACGTTATCCAATAAAACATTTCCTTGCACCCAGAGGAAAACTCCGCTTACCTCCACTACATTGTTGTACTTCTGTACCTCACAACATAGTGGTAAGGCGCATTTCCATCACTGTTATCGAATTCGGAGGAATAGTTTGCAGCAGAAGATTATCTTCACATCTGGTGAACGTGTTCTTGGAGGGCCATTTTTATTTAGACTCTTGTGTTCAGAGGTGCTGCACTGTTATTAATAATGTAGTGAGAACATAATACTATTTTTCACAATAACTGATGACTGCAGATCGCTTCAACGCCAGAAAATACTTCTTTACAATGAGAGTTGATAAAGGTGCACGCATCGAACGACACCACATGTACTATTTATCCACGGCGTGACAACAGGGGCGCTTTACCAACCGAACTGCTGGCGGCGTGGTAGGGAAAGTAGGCTCGCCATTGGTGTTACCTGGGCAACGGTGTCGTGTCCCCTCCCGTGAGCCAAACGTCAAAAGTCGCAACTAATTTTAAACCCACTGTATATACTGGCGACACTGATTCCGTTAAATGGCGGATAACTCAGCTTATATCTGTGAGCTTTTCAGCATCGGGAGCGCGCTCCCGTGCAACACTATGAGTTTAGCCGTTCTACTACTGCAGTGAAGATAAATAAAGCTCGAACGAGCAAACCCTTTCCTTATTTTTCACTGTGTGTGACTGGACATCATTATTGTTTCCAGTCCACTTAAAAAGTGTCTATCGCTTGCACCTTTGTCTCTTATTGTGCGCGGGGTTGGCGTGATTAAATCGGATTTGGCATGTTAATGTGAAAGGGTGGCCGGATGCCCTTCCTGCCGCCAACCCGTACCCTCCCAGACGGAATCAGAGTATCCCATCTGTCTGTGTCCAGTGTAAATCGTGGAAAAGTGAGGATGTGTTGCAAATGTCGTGTAACTGAGGCGGGACGTGGGGACCAGCCCGGTATTCACCTAGAGGGATGTGGAAAACCGCCTAAAAACCACATCCAGGCTGGCCAGCATACCGGCCCTCGTCGTTAATCCGGCGGGCGGATTCGATCCGGGGCCAGCGCACCTACGCGAGTTCAGGAAGCATCGTGTTAGCTCACTCGGCTAACCTGGTGGGTAGTCCACTTAATAAGTGTAAATAACAATAAGTACAGCCTTTGTTACATCGCAGCACGTCATTCACGCCGCGATTACGAGCTACGTGGGGTTCATCTCGGGATGTGCATTAGCGGCGTGTTCGGTTTATTTGAAGCGTCAAGTTCACTTTTCATTTTCTCGTGATGTATGTAATCGACATATTGGGATGTAACCAACGCCATTCTTTTCGTTATTTTTCATGTTATCGATGGCGTTAGAAATAATATGGGGTCTCCATTAAAAAAACTTAAGTTTGCGTTGAAAATAATATTTGCTTACAGTTTAAATGCCACATAGCATTTATTTTCATGAGTCCCTGCCTTACATTGTTGTTGTTGTTGTTGTTGTTGTTGTTGTTGTTGTAGTCTTCAGTCCAGATACTGGTTTGATGCAGCTCTCCATGCTACTCTATCCAGTGCAAGCTTCTTCATCTGCCAGTACCTACTGTAACCTACATCCTTCTTAATCTGCTTAGTGTATTCATCTCTTGGTCTCTCTCTACGATTTTTACCCTCCACCCTGCCCTCCAATACTAAATTGGTGATCCCTTGATGCCTCAGAACATGTCCTACCAACCGATCCCTTCTTCTAGTCAAGTTGTGCCATAAATTTCTCTTGCCCCCAATTCTATTCAATACCTCCTCTTTAGTTATGTGGTCTACCCATCTAATCTTCAGCATTCTTCTGTAGCACCACATTTCTTCTTCTCTAAACTATTTATCGTCCATGTTTCACTTTCATACATGGCTACACTCCACACAAATACTTTCAGAAACGACTTCCTGCATTTAAATCTGTACTCGATGCAAACAAATTTCTCTTCTTCAGAATCGCTTTCCTTGCCATTGCCAGTCTACATTTTATATCCTCTCTACTTCGACCATCATCAGTTATTTTGCTCCCCACATAGCAAAACTCCTTTACTACATTAAGTGTCTCATTTCCTAATCTAATTCCCTCAGCATCACCCGATTTAATTCGACTACATTCCATTATTCTCGTTTTGCTTTTGTTGATGTTCATCTTATATCCTACTTTCAAGACACCTTACATTAATACCTGTGAAAATCGGTTTTCAGTATCTATTGTTGTTCCAGAGATATTTGCGCTAAAACTTTTAAGTGAGGCACCCTGTATACACGAATCATTTCTACATCTACATCTACATTTATACTCCGCAAGCCACCCAACGGTGTGTGGCGGAGGGCACTTTACGTGCCACTGTCTTTACCACCCTTTTCTGTTCCAGTCGCGTATGATTCGCGGGAAGAACGACTGTCTGAAAGCCTCCGTGCGCGCTCGAATCTCTCTAATTTTACATTCGTGATCTCCTCGGGAGGTATAAGCAGGGGGAAGCAATATATTCGATACATCGTCCAGAAACGCACCCTCTCGAAACCTGGCGATCAAGCTACACCGCGAGGCAGAGCGCCTCTCTTGCAGAATCTGACACTTGAGTTTGCTAAACATCTTCGTAACGCTATCACGGTTACCAAATAACCCTGTGATGAAACGCGCCGCTCTTCTTTGGATCTTCTCTATCGCCTCCGTCAACCCGATCTGGTACGGATCCCACACTGATGAGCAATACTCAAGTATAGGTCGAACGAGTGTTTTGTAAGCCACCTCCTTTGTTGATGGACTACTTTTTCTACTTTTACCCGCCTTACCAACAATTAATTTTATGTGATCAGTCCACTTCAAATCGTTCCGCACGCATACTCCCAGATATTTTACAGAAGTAACTGTTACCAGTATTTGTTCCGCTATCATATAATCATACAATAAAGGATCCTTCTTTCTATGTATTCGCAATACATTACATTAATCTATGTTAAGTGTCAGTTGCCAGTCCCTGCACCAAGTGCCTCTCCGCTGCAGATCTTCTTGCATTTCGCTACAATTTTCTAACGCTGCAACTTCTCTGTATACTACAGCATCATCCGCGAAAAGCCGCATGGAACTTCCGACACTATCTACTAGGTCATTTATATATATTGTGAAAAGCAATGGTCCCATAACACTCCCCTGTGGCACGCCAGAGGTTACCTTAATGTCTGTAGACGTCTCTCCATTGATAACAACATGCTGTGTTCTGTTTGCTAAAAACTCTTCAATCCGTCCACACAGCTGGTCTGCTATTCCGTAGGCTCTTACTTTGTTTATCAGGCGACAGTGCGGAACTGTATCGAATGCCTTCCGGAAGTCAAGGAAAATAGCATCTACCTGGGAGCCTGTATCTAATATTTTCTGGGTCTCATGAACAAATAAAGCGAGTTGGGTCTCACACGATCGCTGTTTCCGGAATCCATGTTGATTCCTACAGAGTAGACTCTGGGTTTCCAAAAACGACATGATACGCGAGCAAAAAACATGTTCTAAAATTCTACAACACATCGATGTCAGATATATAGGTCTATAGTTCTGCGCATCTGCTCGACAACCCTTCTTGAAGACTGGGACTACCTGTGCTCTTTTCCAATCATTTGGAACCTTCCGTTCCTCTAGAGACTTGCGGTACACGGCTGTTAGAAGGGGGGCAAGTTCTTTTGCGTACTCTTTGTAGAATCGAATTGGTATCCAGTCAGGTCCAGTGGGCTTTCCTCTGTTGAGTGATTCCAGTTGCTTTTCTATTCCTTGGACACTTATTTCGATGTCAGTCATTTTTTCGTTTGTGCGAAGATTTAGAGAAGGAACTGCAGTGCGGTCTTCCTCTGTGAAACAGCTTTGGAAAAAGGTGTTTAGTATTTCAGCTTTACGCGTGTCATCCTCTGTTTCAATGCCATCATCATCCCGGAGTGTCTGGATATGCTGTTTCGAGCCACTTACTGATTTAACGTAAGACCAGAACTTCCTAGGATTTTCTGTCAAGTCGGTACATAGAATTTTACTTTCGAATTCACTGAACGCTTCACGCATAGCCCTCCTTACGCTAACTTTGACATCGTTTAGCTTCTGTTTGTCTGAGAGGTTTTGGCTGCGTTTAAACTTGGAGTGAAGCTCTCTTTGTTTTCGCAGTAGTTTCCCAACTTTGTTGTTGAACCACGGTGGGTTTTTCCCGTCCCTCACAGTTTTACTCGGCACGTACCTGTCTAAAACGCATTTTACAATTGCGTTGAACTTTTTCCATAAACACTCAACATTGTCAGCGTCGGAACAGAAATTTTCGTTTTGATCTGTTAGGTTGTCTGAAATCTGCCTTCTATTACTCTTGCTAAACAGATAAACCTTCCTCCCTTTTTTTATATTCCTATTAACTTCCATATTCAGGGATGCTGCAACAGCCTTATGATCACTGATTCCCTGTTCTGCACTTACAGAGTCGAAACGTTCGGGTCTGTTTGTTATCAGGAGGTCCAAGGTGTTATCTCCACGAGTCGGTTCTCTGTTTAATTGCTCGAGGTAATTTTCGGATAGTGCACTCAGTATAATGTCACTCGATGCTCTGTCCCTACCACCCGTCCTAAACATCTGAGTGTCCCAGTCTATATCTGGTAAATTGAAATCTCCACCTAAGACTCTAACATGCTGAGAAAGTTTATGTGAAATGTATTCCAAATTTTCTCTCAGTTGTTCTGCCACTAATGCTGCTGAGTCGGGAGGTCGGTAAAAGGAGCCAACTATTAACCTAGCTCGGTTGTTGAGTGTAACCTCCACCCATAATAATTCACAGGAACTATCCTCTTCTACTTCACTACAGGATAAACTACTACTAACAGCGACAAATACGCCACCACCAGTTGCATTCAATCTATTCTTTCTAAACACCGTCTGTGCCTTTGTAAAAATTTCGGCAGAATTTATCTCTGGCTTCAGCCAGCTTTCTGTACCTATAACAATTTCAGCTTCGGTGCTTTCTATCAGCGCTTGAAGTTCCGGTACTTTACCAATGCAGCTTCGACAGTTTACAATTACAATACCGATTGCTGCTTGGTCCCCGCATGCCCTGACTTTGACCTGCACCCTTTGAGGCTGTTGCCCTTTCTGTACTTGCCCGAGGCCATCTAAGCTAAAAAACCGCCCAGTCCACGCCACACAACCCCTGCTATCCGTGTAGTGGACTCCTGACCTATCCAGCGGAACCCGAAACCCCACCACCCTATGGCGCAAGTCGAGGAATCTGCAGCCCACACGGTCGCAGAACCGTCTCAGCCTCTGATTCAGACCCTCCACTCGGCTCTGTACCAAAGGTCCGCAGTCAGTCCTGTCGACGATGCTGCAGATGGTGAGCTCTGCTTTCATCCCGCTAGCGAGACTGGCAGTCTTCACCAAATCAGATAGCTGCCGGAAGCCAGAGAGGATTTCCTCCGATCCATTGCGACACACATCATTGGTGCCGACATGAGCGACCACCTGCAGATGGGTACACCCTGTACCCTTCATGGCATCCGGAAGGACCCTTTCCACCTCTGGAATGACTCCCCCCGGTATGCACACTGAGTGCACATTGGTTTTCTTCCCCTCTCTTGCTGCCATATCCCTAAGGGGCCCCATTACGCGCCTGACGTTGGAGCTCCCTACTACCAGTAGGGACCGCCCGGATCTTGCAGACTGAGGGGCAACCTCTGGAACAGGACAAGCAGCCATCTCCGGCCGAACATCAGTATCAGCCTGAGACAGAGCCTGAAACCGGTTCGTCAGACAAACTGGAGAGGCCTTCCGTTCAGCCCTCCGGAATGTCTTTCGCCCCCTGCCACACCTAGAGACGACCTCCCACTCTACCACAGGTGAGGGGTCAGCCTCAATGTGGGCAGTATCCCGGGCAGCCACGGTCGTAGCCCGATTGGGGGATGCGTGGGACGAGCTGGCCGTCCCCGACAAACCCCCATCTGGACCCCCACAGTGATGCCCATTGGCAACAGCCTCAAGCTGTGTGACCGAAGCCAACACTGCCTGAAGCTGGGAGCGAAGGGATGCCAACTCAGCCTGCATCCGAACACAGCAGTTGCAGTCCCTATCCATGCTAAAAACTGTTGTGCAAAGAACGTCTGAACTAATCTACAGAGAGCACAAACATTTCGACACAAAATTTAAACGGTTATTAAAATACAAGATTGCCTAATAGATGCACTGCTGACACACTGCTCGGCGGCGGAAGGAGACTACGCGATTTTACACTATTCAGGTACTAAAACGATGCTACACTCTCAAATACTATAATACGCCCGAAATTTATGAATTAAACAATGCAAGTACCAAAAACACGCAAAGGAATTAAGAATTAACCTATGTAACAAATAAGTGAGCCACGAGTATACGACTTGCTGCTGCAGCTGCTTATCCAACGGCGGCAGGGAGCACTCCTTTCACTCGGTGGCTCTGTTATGCGCCGCATCACAGATCCCAACGTATGGAATTCGATCCTCAGTTAGTCTTAGGATTTTCATCTGTTATTTACCACTTCTTTCTCCACTCAGTGTGTTTGTTAATGTTGAAAAATACCGTACTGAACTGTGTTTCTGAATCCACGTTAAAATTTACGTCGTTTATAATTGGCTGGGTAAGTCAGTTCAACGTTTGGAGGAAGGCAACCACGTCCAATAGGACCATGTCTAGTAAAGCACAGTGATCTTTAAACCATCTTTCACGTTGAGCACAGGTTTTCCTTGTACCTTTTGACCGAGGTCGGTCAGCATTAGTGATCGGACATTATTTAATTGATCCATAGAACGAAAGGGGCTAGATTCCAGTGAATATTGTAACTGAAGATACGAAGGAGCGTCTCGTCGTGAGTGTTGTATACAAGTGTTAGCAAAAAAGAATCAAGTTCGAATTTCAATTTAGTCCTTAATGGCGATGTAGAAACATCCCTGAATTTCGAAACAGCTGAGAATATTTCCAAACTTTTTGGCCACAGCCTGTGGTAGAATTTAAATCTTCAAATGTGTGTGAATTCCTAAGGGACCAAACTGCTTAGGTCATCGGTCCCTAGACTTACACACTACTTAAACTAAATTATGCTAAGAACAACACACACACCCATGCCCGAGGGAGGACTCGAATCTCCGGCGGGAGGGGCCTCGCAGTCCGTGACATGACGCCTCAAACCACGTGGCCACTCCGCGCGGCTAGAATTTAAAAACTAGTCCTGTGTGTACTTCGAAGCTATCGCTAAGGGCACTAATCCGACTCCACTGGGCTGACAGATGTGACGCAATTTATGCAATTATGAAGAGGTTCGGTGACTTTCTTAAGGATCTAACAAATATAGTTCTTACGAGTGTCAAATATATATCGAACGGGGTGCAGCAATACATCTTTAAAAAGTAATCCTACAGTTTTGTTGTTCAGTGTAAAGTACTAGATGAATCAAAATAGAACCAAAAAATCTCGAAAACAGAGTAAGAGGTTGCAGCTACATATTATCTCTCAGGAATGGAGGTGTCACAAATAACCATTGGACAAAACCGACGTCTCTGAAAGATGGGTTCCTAACAGATGAATAAATACAGCGAAGAAGACCTTTGACGAGCCACACGAGGACGACAAGTTGACGAAGCCCATAAGTAGGCTTATAACAACAGTTTATTTACCCAATTATGGCACTATTTATTAGGGGTGAAATACATTTTTTTGAAAGAATGAAATAGGTTACAGACGGAAATCTGCCTCTGACTTGCCATTTCCAATTGTTTTATCACTTTATTTCGCGAATCAGTTATTGCTGTACCAAGGAACGACTGCAAACATTTTGGCTGGCTAGTATAGTCCTTGAAGCTTACGGGAATCTTGTGTTTTGGTTACCGAACAGGGGGTTAATCGAAGCGCTCTCCGCCAGGACGGGAAACCTGGATTAGGAATCTGAACATAGTGTGCTATTCTGGTCGCAGAGCAAGTGAGACATGCAGCGTTGAATGGAGCCGGTCGTTGTGTTTGCTGTTTGGTGAGGAAATTCATGTTACTCGGGTTATCCTTAGGCATCCGGCCGGTGTGGCCGAGCGGTTCTAGGCGCCTCAGTCTGGAACCGCGCGACCGCTACGGTCACAGGTTCGAATCCTGCCTCGGGCATGGATGTGTGTGATGTCCTTAGGTTAGCTAGGTTTAAGTAGTTCTAAGTTCTAGGGGACTGATGACCTCAGATGTTAAGTCCCATAGTGCTCAGAGCCATTTGATTTTTTATCCTTAGGCATAGCCTGTTTGCAAAGTGCTTTCATTAAGTGTTCGCGAGGTATTTGTATTTGACGGTCCAATTTTCACTGATTTAGGTAACGATGTTGCTATGAATGCAGTGTGCGGAAGCTTGCCTGACGAGTAGTTGTGAGTTCATTGACTTATGAGATCAGTAGTCACGAACATGAGTACAGAATCCGAATACATTCATTGCGACTAGCTCTTCAGTCAACTTTTCACTCTTCCATTCAATTCAGCTTATTAAACATTTTATGCCATGTACATAAGTGAACTTGGTACTTTGATGTTTGCATGTCTCGTTTATTTGTCACGTGCCATTGTGACACTAAGAGGCTATGTATCATTCCGCATTTGGTAAATTTCGCCTAGTATTACCTATCACACGTAACATTCCCTATTTCACACATTATGTATTCGCGTTTTTTGTATGACTTGTACAGCTAATAAAATAGATTTTGACGCTGATGCTGCTCGGGGAGACGCTGTATGTGATCTTATGTAAGTGAGCTTGTCCAATGTTTCACAAGCAATCACAAATCAAGATATGAGGTGCCAAATATGCTTTTTAACATATCTCTAGGATGCTACGAATCCAATCCAGGGAAGGGAAGCTCCCTGTAGATTTAAGAGAAATAATGTCGCACAACAGATAACATGTAATTGAAGGAAACCTGGTAGGGGTGGTCCAATTAAGCATGAAAGAATGGGTATTACACCTCACCTGGATGTATTAATCAAGGGACGCATCTAACTACAAAAGGAGACTAGCGCTCACTATAATTATTTACCCACTGAATTAAGCATTTAAACATTTCATATGTGGGCAAAAGGTTGCAATTATAAAATATAAAACTGAATTCCGTCCGAACAGGCCTTGGGAGGCCCAACGGTACCGACCGGCCGCCGTGTCATTCTCAGCCTATAGGCGTCACTGGATGCACCTATCGATAGCCACACCGCTCTCCCGGCCGTATGCCAGTTTACGAGACCGGAGCCGCTACTTCTCAATCAAGTAGCTCCTCAGTTCGCCTCACAAGAGCTGAGTGCACCCCGCTTGCCAACAGCGCTCCTTTGCCGGCCGGAGTGGCCGAGCGGTTAAAGGCGCTACAGTCTGGAACCGCACGACCGCTACGGTCGCAGCTTCGAATCCTGCCTCGGGCATGGATGCGTGTGATGTCCTTAGGTTAGTTAGGTTTAAGTAGTTCTAAGTTCTAGGGGACTTATGACCACAGCAGTTGAGTCCCATAGTGCTCAGAGCCATTTGAACCATTTTGAAGCAACAGCGCTCGGCAGACCGGATAGTCACCCATCGAAGTGCTAGCCCAGCCCGACAGCGCTTAATTTCGGTGATCTGACGGGAACCGCTGTTACCGCCGCGGCAAGGTCGTTGGCAGTTATAAAACATAGCCTTGGCAAAGATGGGTGGACACATGAAAGCGAGACGTAAAACTGTATCGTGGATACAGCCAATGAGTGCGAAAATGATTAGTGATCTAAACAAATAACATGGAAAGGCAAATGCGAAAACCAATAGAATCGCCACAGTGCATGATAGTAGCAACTAGCTTGCTGCGAAAGTTAAAACTGTGCTATTAAATCCTATGTAAATTAACTATCTATGCATCTCCTCCGCCTCCGTGATTCGTCGCCATCTCATGCATGCCATTCTCAAAAGACGACTGCAGAAGCGGATGGAAATTCTGAGTCCGGCTCACCCTCTGTACTCTGACATGGAGACGTCCCTCCCTGCAGTTCTTTGCAACAACCTGACGCACATGCTCTCTCTTGCCTCCCAACAGCAAGTGCATACTCTTCGATCCCCAGCCACAAGTGTTTTCTGACTTGACTCTCTGAAACTTAGCTACACTCCTGGAAATGGAAATAAGAACACATTGACACCGGTGTGTCAGACCCACCATACTTGCTCCGGACACTGCGAGACGGCTGTACAAGCAATGATCACACGCACGGCACAGCGGACACACCAGGAACCGCGGTGTTGGCCGTCGAATGGCGCTAGCTGCGCAGCATTTGTGCACCGCCGCCGTCAGTGTCAGCCAGTTTGCCGTGGCATACGGAGCTCCATCGCAGTCTTTAACACTGGTAGCATGCCGCGACAGCGTGGACGTGAACCGTATGTGCAGTTGACGGACTTTGAGCGAGGGCGTATAGTGGGCATGCGGGAGGCCGGGTGGACGTACCGCCGAATTGCTCAACACGTGGGGCGTGAGGTCTCCACAGTACATCGATGTTGTCGCCAGTGGTCGGCGGAAGGTGCACGTGCCCGTCGACCTGGGACCGGACCGCAGCGACGCACGGATGCACGCCAAGACCGTAGGATCCTACGCAGTGCCGTAGGGGACCGCACCGCCACTTCCCAGCAAATTAGGGACACTGTTGCTCCTGGGGTATCGGCGAGGACCATTCGCAACCGTCTCCATGAAGCTGGGCTACGGTCCCGCACACCGTTAGGCCGTCTTCCGCTCACGCCCCAACATCGTGCAGCCCGCCTCCAGTGGTGTCGCGACAGGCGTGAATGGAGGGACGAATGGAGACGTGTCGTCTTCAGCGATGAGAGTCGCTTCTGCCTTGGTGCCAATGATGGTCGTATGCGTGTTTGGCGCCGTGCAGGTGAGCACCACAATCAGGACTGCATACGACCGAGGCACACAGTGCCAACACCCGGCATCATGGTGTGGGGAGCGATCTCCTACACTGGCCGTACACCACTGGTGATCGTCGAGGGGACACTGAATAGTGCACGGTACATCCAAACCGTCATCGAACCCATCGTTCTACCATTCCTAGACCGGCAAGAGAACTTGCTGTTCCAACAGGACAATGCACGTCCGCATGTATCCCGTGCCACCCAACGTGCTCTAGAAGGTGTAAGTCAACTACCCTGGCCAGCAAGATCTCCGGATCTGTCCCCCATTGAGCATGTTTGGGACTGGATGAAGCGTCGTCTCACGCAGTCTGCACGTCCAGCACGAACGCTGGTCCAACTGAGGCGCCAGGTGGAAATGGCATGGCAAGCCTTTCCACAGGACTACATCCAGCATCTCTACGATCGTCTCCATGGGAGAATAGCAGCCTGCATTGCTGCGAAAGGTGGATATACACTGTACTAGTGCCGACATTGTGCATGCTCTGTTGCCTGTGTCTATGTGCCTGTGGTTCTGTCAGTGTGATCATGTGATGTATCTGACCCCAGGAATGTGTCAATAAAGTTTCCCCTTCCTGGGACAATGAATTCACGGTGTTCTTATTTCAATTTCGAGGAGTGTAGTTCTGCCAATAATACTTCTCTAGCCAAGTGTAACAAATTCCTAGTGTTACAGATTTTGTCATGGTCAACAGTGGTGAGGCGCAGGAAGGAAGGCAGACAACATTCCCTCTACATGACTGTTTTCCTGCCGGCCGCTGTGACTGAACGGTACTAGGCGCTTCAGTCCGGAACCGCGCTGCTGCTACGGTCGCAGGTTCGAATCCTGCCTCGGGCATGGATGTATGTGTTGACCTTAGGTTAGTTAGGTTTAAGTAGTTCTAAGTCTAGGGGACTGATGACCTCAGATGTTAAGTCCCATAGTGCTTGAAAATCTACTTTCTACCACAATAATTATTGTGAGCCAGTCAGAGTAGCTGTTACTCGGTTTTAAATGAACCTTCCTTCAAGGCATGACTGCGAACAACGATCAATCCCACGGTCTCAAGTTCTGGTGCTATATCTGGCTTCCAAATTTTTGTCTCACCAAAATGGTTCCCTTCTAGCATTTCATACAATACACGCAAGCCCTCTTCCTTCGCATACACTGTGCGGAGATGGGACAACGAATTCCGCGTCCCATATATCTGCTAGGGGGCTGCTTTCAGCGCCAAACAAGTGTATGACACTCTGGTCCTTTTGAGTTATCTGCCATGTTGTAAGCCAGCTAAAGAAAGCTTCCAAAGCTGCAGAAAACAATAGGTCCCCCTCACCATAATAAAAGGAATGTAGAAGAAGAAGTAATTAGTTGTGCAGTCATTGGTAGTGTGAAATGCTGTCTGCAGTCACCATGCAGCATTATAGGATCGACTTTATTGAGATGTGCATAACATTATAAAATAGGTGACGGTTTGAGCAAAAACTGCCATGTATCGAAGTTTTTATTGTCTTGTTTTCTAACACATTTTGAGAAACCATGGTTCTCCAAATCTTTCAAAGCCCGTCATCATTCAACTTGGTTATTTCTTTTTTTCTTTTTTGTGGTTAGGTGCTATGAAACCAAACCGCTGAGGTCATCGGTACCTAAGCCCACACACTACTTAACCTAACGTAAACTAACTTACACTATGGATAACATACACACTCGTGCCCGATGGAGGACTCGAACCTCCGACGGGGGGAGCCGCACGGACCGTGACAAGGCGCCTCAGCCCGCACGGCATCATTCAACTCATTTAAAGCTGTGTAGGTAGTAAATATTCGCTTATTGATTTTTCTGTCTCACTTACGTTCAATTTACTAACACTCTGCCTACTATTTTTACGTTGAGAGATTAATATTGCGGCGGTCTGCCTATTGGGAAATGAATATTAGAGCTGATGTTAGTGCGACTGTTCACTTGTACGATTACAGCTCTCTTTTCGTGCAAACACATGTCTTAGGAGTATGCAGTGATACCTGTTGACATTGCATCTGTTTGACACAGTGTGAAGCATGGTCTTAGCAGCAAGTGATTGGATGCCAAATGAAATTGCATCATTTTTTGTTTCCAGACAGTAAATCACATAAAAATTTTCGTGTGGAAGAAGTAAGGCAACAGGTATCTCAGAAAACGGTCTTGTCCCATATAGACACGATGCACTCATGGGCGAGCTTAGCCTCTGTGTCCTCAGATGCTTCAGATAGAGGTAACATAAAAACTTCTCGTCACACAGTTCAGTGCTATATTAACCACAGGATACGTCAAAGACTGCTAGATTTTTAGGAACACTCCAAAGAAACCCACAGATACGTCTTCCAAATAATAAAGAACATTACAGAATCTAACGGCTTTCATATGAATAAGCAAGGGCTTATGTGTCCCAAAACTATTACTTGTTTGAGAATAATGTCTTCAGTCTACTTAAAGAACAAAAAGATTTTTGTCTGTGTGGTACTATGTTTTGAAGATCAGCAACAAAATGAGTCTCTACCTGTATGAAGGTCAGTTATAGAACGAATTCTGTTACTCCCGGAGGACTTGATAAAAAATAAAGCACAAGACCAGATTTAGGTAGATTTCTTTAAGCAGAAAACCATAATTGACATCTCCCATTCCCAGTTGCTTAGGCTTACATCATACATATAATCAATTCCTACCACTAACTCATTTGCTGAAACATTTTTCAGTATGACGACCAGTGGTCGAAAATTAAATCGGTTGTCCATGGCCTCAATGAAAAGAGAACTTCAAATGAAAGTGAACATATCTCGAGTTGTGGTGAATTCTTGAATCTTGTGTGAGAGAAGGGGGACAGTGAAGGACTGCTGGAGTGACTCCTCCCCTCACTGCCGACGTCTACTGTGCACACTTGCAGCATGTCTGCTCACTGCTGCTGATACCTCCCATCACTGCTGACACCTGAATCATGTGCCAGCGCATTCTGGAGGACGACGGTTCAATCCCGCGTCCGGCCATCCTGATTTAGGTTTTCCGTGATTTCCCTAAATCGCTCCAGGCAAATGCCGGGATGGTTCCTTTCAAAGGGCACGGCCGACTTCCTTCCCCGTCCTTCCCTAATCCGATGAGACCGATGACCTTGCTGTCTGGTCTCCTTCCCCACAAACAACCAACCAACCATGTGCCAGCAACGCACCTGCTCGCTGCTCCATCTGCTGCTCGGGCCAGTGATTCCGCCCCTCACTGCCGACGTCTGCTGTGCGTGCCTGTGATGTGCCTTCTCCCTGCCCCAGACAGCTACCTGCACCAGCAACCCATACCCTCACTGCCCATAGCTGCTACACATACCAATAACATGCCTGCTAACTGCTGCCAACTATTATTAGTACCAGCAGCTCCTCCCCTCACTGCTGACACCTCCTATGCATGCTAGTGACGCACCTGCCTACTGCTGCCGACTGCTACACAAACCAGTGACTCTTCATGAGACGTAGTGCTTAGGGAAAGGCAGGATTCAGTGTGGACGGAACCATACTCAGTTACCGTTCGTTGCTTAGTTTTTTTTTTTTTTAAAGTCACGTACACTTCATTTGGAACTAATTGCAAATAAGGTTGACAATAAGAAACAACTATCAGATTTGACTGTTAAGACACAGTGTCTAATAAAAATTTTCTTAAGCAAGTTGCACTCATGGCTGAAGGCCTTATTGACAGTCATCAAAATTTGACCAAATCAAGGGAGAAGTGAGCCTCAGACAGTGCTCCAAGGATTGACCTGGGAAAGTCGCTCAACTTCGTAAACGATGAGACAGGCAGCCAAGAGCTGTATTCACTTAACCGGATGGCAATTCAAAGTAGTGACAGTTTAAATGCAGTCCAACACTCTTGCAACATCTACCTAACTTCTGATAACTAACACAACTATGGAATAACCCAGGCAAGGTGGAACCGGCTGACAGCACTGGGTCTTCAGAATCTGGTGTTTCGAACATCCAGAAGCAGAAGGACCCACCACGACCAAAGTAGTCTAAAAGAAACAAATATCCGAACCACAATCAAGAAGGTTGTGGAACTACTTGTCTTACCAGACAGCAGCGGCAAGGTGAGGAAAGGTACACTGCCACGAAAATACGCTAACCTCTGTGGCAAGTAACTGGGGCATTAGCGGCCACTAGGCAGAAAGAAAACTGCTGGTTGAACTTCATCAAACACAAGGAATGCCGGCCGCGGTGGCCAAGCGGTTCTAGGCGCTTCAGTCCGGAACCGCGCGACTGCTGCGGTCGCAGGTTCGAATCCTGCCTCGGGCATGGATGTGTGTGATGTCCTTAGGTTAGTTAGGTTTAAGTAGTTCTACGTTCTAGGGGACTGATGACCTCAGATGTTAAGTCCCATTGTGCTCAGAGCCATTTGAGCCAAACACAAGGAATTCAATGATTAATAATAAAAGGTGGAGGACGGCTAATTAATTTTGTCAATTCCAAGCACTCCGCTCATTGATCTTCGTCTCAGTCACCCTGCGAGCAGCAACGCGCGAACAAAGGGCGTGATCTCAAAATAGTGGAGGTTTCGCTACTGGGTTAATGTTCACTCAACTCAAATGTCCTGGCTCCGTTGGAGAACGAGGTTGTCGCCCTCAAAACTACAGCCCCTCGATCTGTCAGTGCCTGCATGCCGCCAGCGGTACTGGGTTGTCCTCGCGCTGTAGGACGTCACTGCTGCTCTGTCCCAATCGTACTACCCGACACACTCCATCCCAGAAAACAGTTGACGCCTTTCCAAAGATAGTACTAGGGTACTAGATATCGATAACCGCTGCTGCTGCTGCTGCCACTCGCAGACAGACAATTCTAGCATATGTAGTGGCGCCAGTAAACACGACGAGAAAACGAGGCGCCACTATCCCTATTACACGAAGCCAACCTACCAACGGCACCAACGCAAGCCGCAACATGACTCACCTCCCCTAACTGCAAACATCTGCTGCATACACTCACAATATGCCTGCTCGCTGCAGCCAACAGCTACATGGGCCAGTGATTACTGACCTCACTGCAGACAACTGTTACAGGTGCTGGTGACGTGCCTGATCACTGCCGCCAAATGCTACATGAGCTAGCAACTCACCCCCTCCCCCCTCACTACCGATATCTGATATATGTGCCCGCAATATGCCTGCTTGCTGCCACTGACTGCTGCATGGGCCAGAGACTCCTCCCCTCGCTGACATGTGCTACTTGTACCTGTGATGCGACTGGTCACTGCCACCAAATACTACATTGGTCAGCGATTCCTCCCCTCACTGCCGATGTCTGCTATGTGCACCAATGACATGACTGCTTGCTGCCGCCAACTGCTAATGGGACAGCAACTACACCCCTCGCTGCCAGCAACTGCTATGGGTGCGTATGATGTGCCTGTTCACTGACACAAAGTGCTACATGGGCCACCCACCTGCTCGCTGCTGCCAGCTGTATTGTGGGCCAACGAGTCCTTCCCTCACAGCCAATGTCCTCTCCTCACTGCTGATATCTGCTACAGGTTCCCCTGATGAACCTGTTCACTGCCGCCAAATGCTACATGAGCCGAAGGCTCCTCCTCCCATTGCCCATTTCTACTGTGTTGGCCCACGAGAAGCCTTCTTGCTGCTGCCAAATGGTATGTTGGCCAGGGACTCCTCCCTTCACTGCTGACATCTGCTACACGGGCACAAGACGCGACTGCTTGTCGCCGCCGTCTGCTAGATAGTCCAGCTACTCTTCGCCTTACTGCTGGTGTCCTCTACGCACACCAACGACATGCCAGCTGAATGCCGCCGACTGTTACGTGGGTCAGCGACGTCTCCTGTCACTGCCGATATCTCCTAAGTGTGCCGGCACTGAGGCTGCTTGATGTCGTCGACTGTTGAGTGGGCCAGTGACTCTGCCCCTCAAGACTGACATCTGCTTGTCGGTACCGCGAAGCACCTGCTCGCTGCTGCCAGCTGCAGCCGACGTCTGCAGTGTGCACACGCAAAGCACCTGTTCACTGTCGCTGATTGCTGCTCCCCTCACCGTCGATGTCTTCTACACTTGTTCGCAACGCGCCTGCTGACAGGCGCTGACTACTACGTGTGTCAGTGACTCCTCCCCTTACTGCCTACAACTGCTACACATACCTGCTGAGTGTCCTGTTATATTTAGAGGTAGCTCGACTCTGTCGTATTGCAGAATCAAAGCAAGAGCACAGTCGTGCATACAGACATTTTTGCGACTCCGTTACTGTGCCACTGATGGATCCGCAAATACAGTGTTGCCCAGCTCCAAGTCTCCGACTAAGCAGTCCGCACCTCTCCACCCGCCTCCTATTCGGCCATGTCTGCGCCATAGACGCTGCAAAATATATGTGTAACGGCACCTCTTTCTGAGATGAGCGAAGGAGCGCCAGAAGTGATGCACATAATTAACTGGAACGACGTGCCATCTCGGACAATTGACTCCTGTCAAAACTCTCTTTCATATTAGTTACTATCCAGAATTGTCTAGGAAGAAAGGGTCACCAGTGTTGCGGTCTGTCTATCGGGAGGTGAATCTTATAGCCAGTTTTATTAAGTAATTTAGCTTTTTCACCTTTCTGAACCCAGACTCGCTAAGATTCTGAAACCCGAGCCAGGTGCAGCGCCAAGCGGCAATTAAAGGTGCCTACAATAAATACCCTAGGAATGCACAATGATTAATAGCTATTATGGTGCCGACAGAGACTCTGTGCTCATCTAACCGAGTGGAATTACAAGTCAGAAATATCGTGTCCGCTCACAGGTGATTGAAGTTCCAACACACTAGGAGCTCGTAGTGTTCCCAAGGTGTACCTAACTAGTACTTTTTCGTAATTGTTTCTTTACTCGCAATTAAATGAACTGTTCAAATCCAGGCGTCATCAAATAATCTCTTCAAAAGGCAAACGCTTCGATAACACGGGACTACAAGTAAGAAGAGCACGAATACAGTTATGAATCTGCATATATTCTGAAGATATTATTTGCATGTACTGCGCCGTAATTACTCCTCAGTTAACTTCAGACAACTTCCGTAGCGTTCAACATGAATTACAATAATGGCTTGGCGCATTCCCTGTCTTGAAAGTGGAAATTTGTTTTAGTGGCCAATAGCTTCTACCTGAAAACGTCTTTAAGTTGTAACTTGATTTGATATCACTTTTTAATTTGATTTCACTTACTGATTATTTTAATAACGCAACACATAGGCCATTAAATACAGTGTTGGCAAGACTTTCTCAATTGAAAGACTTTTAAATTTGAATAGAATATTTGTTCCTACGCAAGTGATCGTGTTGTATCTAGGAACAGTTTTTCACTTCACGAACAGCGCTGTCACTCCACGACCATGTTGTCCAAACAGCCTAATTTTTCCTTAGCAATTTTTGTAATTTCAGAAAAAGACTGCTACACACGTAAAGTAGACGCTATAATTTCAAAATGTAGTAAGAAAATATATTAAACTTTTGTTACAGGCCTGGCAAAACACTCTCTCCTGTGGTAACTGTACAGTCTATGTGTAGATGTAGGTGCTACAGAGTGCAATGGTGTTAAGATGGAAGAATGAAAATGTGCGTTAATTTAGCTACTGTCTAACCTCTCATCCTAATAAGAAAGTCAATAACTAACAGCTAAGGCACTATTGGAAAAGAAAGCAGAAAGTCAGTTGAAAACATTATTATTTACTGAAACCACGTTTTTTTTTTTCGAGAAACGTTCCAAATTACCGCTTCCAACAACACTACCATGATGACACTGTTATATATTGCATTTTACACAACTAGTTTCAGAGGACTATATTGAGGAGCAAATCTCCGTGGTCATGGAACGTGTCAGCACATAAAACTGCAACAAAAAGCAATAATAGATAAAATAAAATGTTTATGAATTCAAAAAAGACGACACGCTGTAATTTCATATAAAAACAATGAACAATTTAACACAGGATTTACTTCAAATTTTCAGGGAGCTCCTAGACAGAGTAGAAGAACTGACGCATGAGGAAAAACTTAGGTTGAGATTAGAAAGCTCATGTATTACTGCTAAAATTTTTTAATTCTTGTAGTAGCTTATTGAAAATGGATGCAGTGGAATACCTCCTGCATGCCTTTCTCCTCAAGAGTCAGTGCGATCCAAATGCAGATTGCATTTCTGCCTAGTATTAACTGTGTGGAAGCTGCTAATTCTTAGGAATAAGCTGATACTGCAAACAAGAAATGACATTAAAGAATATATATATATATATATATATATATATATATATATATATATATATATATATATATATATATATATATATATTGAAAAGGCAAGACGTCTTTCGTTATTAGATAGTTAGAACGTGATAGTTACAATGTTAATACATGAGTAGTCATGGACACTAACCACCTCTCATATAATTTTATCCTATGAACTAAAAACCTAAACTACCCTGAATTCCCAATCTTTCCTCTAATTACTCTTTAGATATTGACATTACCACACGAATAAAATGCGGCACGTAGACATGCACACTTACGATTCACACTTTTGTTTCTCCTTATCAGTCGACCAAGCAGTAATAACATAATAACCCATAAAATACAGTGGCTTAAATATTGTTTTGTCAGCAGGCAGAACAATTACCCGTTTTACATGTAACTGAAGTAGTAATGTCTTTTAAGATAATTATACTGTCGTATAAAATTCTACTATCTGTAATCTACTCCCATAATTATATGGTGTCTAAGGAAAGTAAATGCCTGCAAGCAATGAATTAATTTACTTAATTAAGAAGTGTTTCTTTATAAAGTTTCGTTAAATGTTTAAACTGTGCACTATCTGTATACTGCTGTTGTATGTTATAACGTAGTGAAGCTGAAATAATTTCCTAGGGTTAAAAATAAATATCTTACTACACAATCTATTATAATTTCGTACTTCTACAAAAATACTTCATTTTCTACTTTGATCAAAGTCCCTTTTGTTATCCTAGAAAAAGTCTTCTCCGTTTTATACTTGAGAAAGCTTCGAAAGTTCTTTATTTCCTGCGATAGAATTGCTTTGTTGTCATCATGGAGAGGAGTTGTCATGACGTTACAAACTTGAAGCCGATGTTCGCAATATGAGCTGTCTGAAACATTACCCTCTGGTGGAAATATTTTGATCAAAAAATGCCAGCTTGTGTCATTTACGGGTGTAGTAATCACTCTAATTATAGTCTATAGTTTAAAGGAATGACATTTCATTCGTAACTGGACTCGTCCAAGCGATATTCTTTTACGTACATGAACGTTGGTTGCGCTTATTAATTGTAATATAGTGGTTTATTTCTATCATTCCATTTAAGATTTCCTATCAGTCTACCTCTAAAAGCTCTATGTGTGAACGCTGTGAGAAGGAGAGATCGGAAACTGGCCAAACATAGCAAAATATGTTATCAGTACGTATACCGAAGATTAGTTTTGTCAGTCCGTATTAAGGGAAATACTGGATTGGGAAAGCAGACTTTTCACATAAAATACTTCTCTTCTTGTATTTTAGAAACGTATAAGTAAAACAAAGTTATATTAAGGAGGCTACATGCGTCGTACTGCTGGTTCAAACATGTTTTTAAGACCAGAAAAATCTCTGAAAACTTTTCTGACACAGTATTATTCACGAAAGCGCTTAGCATTTACTGTTTGTAACAACTGTTGTTAGTAGATGACAGACATCAAGAACAAGAAGCAGTCGTAAATTGCGGTCTGCTAATGTTCTGGGGTATCCAACAACGGGGCGCCTGCTTCAAAGCAGCGAACTGCGTAAGTTTGTAGCACTATCTCCCCTAATTATACCTCCATGGTTGTCACTGCTTCCTCCAGAGATGTAGTGGGACTCTAGAGACGCACCGTCACACAGCGTCTGCATTCGGAGCTCTCTGGCTGGAAGTCGGCTCTCTGGTGTTGTAATAATGTCTGCGTCTTCTGCTGGAACATCAAACATGGCGCTCGACCACAAGTGCGAATTTCTTCTTACCGTATTGTGATTAATAACGAATGAAATACATGTTACGACCTTCCACTAGGTAGGGACGTTAGTATTGTCCTTTCTGTCACGCCTCAGATTTCTCTAGTGACACTAAGTATCAAGATGGGATTTTTAAGTCCTAAAAGCAAATGAAACGCTATATACACTACTGGCCATTAAAATTGCTACACCACGAAGATGACGTGCTACAAACGCGAAATTTAACCGACAGGGAGAAGATGCTGTGATATGCAAATTATTAGCTTTTCAGAGCATTCGCACAAGGTTGGCGCCGGTGGCGACACCTACAACGTGCTGAGATGACGAAAGTTTCCAACCGATTTCTCATACACAAACAGAAGTTGACCGTAGTTGCCTGGTGAAACGTTGTTGTGATGCCTCGTGTAAGGAGGAGAAATGCGTACCATCACATTTCCGACTTTGATGTAGGTCGGATTGTAGCCTATCGCGATTGCGGTTTATCGTATCGCTAACATGACTGTTAGCAGAATATGGAATCGGTGGGTTCGGGAGGGTAATACGGAACGCCGTGTTGGATCTCAACGGCCTCGTATCACTAGCAGGCGAGATGACAGGCATCTTATCCGCATGGCTGTAACGGATCGTGCAGCCACGTCTAGATCCCTGAGTCAACAGATGGGGCCGTTTGCAAGACAACATGCACCTGCACGAACAGTTCGACGACGTTTACAGCGGGATTGACTATCAGCTCGGTGACCATGGCTGCGGTTACCCTTGACGCTGCATCACAGACAGGAGCGCCTGCGATGGTGTACTCAACGACGAACCTGGGTGCACGAATGGCAAAACGTCATTTTTTCGGATGAATCCAGGTTCTGTTTACAGCATCATGATGGTCGCATCCGTGTTAGGCGACATCGCGGTGATCGCACATTGGAAGCGTGTATTCGTCATCGCCATACTGGCGCATCACCCGGCGTGATGGTATGGGGTATCATTGGTTACACGTGTTGGTCTCCTCTTGTTAGCATTGACGGCACTTTGAACAGTGGACGTTACATTTCAGATGTGTTACGATCCGTGGCTCTACCTGTCATTCGATGCCTGCGAAACCCTACATTTCAGCAGGGTAATACACGACCGCATGTTGCAGGTCCTGTATGGGCCTTTCTGGGTGCAGAAAATGTTCGACTGCTGCCCTGGCCAGCACATTCTCCAGATCTCTCACCAATTGAAAACGTCTGGTCAATGGTGGCCGAGCAACTGGCTCGTCACAATACGCCAGTCACTACTCTTGATGAACTGTGGTATCGTGTTGAAGCTGCATGGGCAGCTGTACCTGTGCACGGCATCCAAGCTCTGTTTGACTCAATGCTCAGGCGTATGAAGGCCGTTATTACGGCCAGAGGTGGTTGTTCTGGGTACTGATTTCTCAGGATCTATGCACCCAAATTGCGTGAAAATGTAAGCACATGTCAGTTCTAGTATAATATATTTGTCCAATGAATACCCGTTTATCATCTGCATTTCTTGTTGGTGTAGCAATTTTAATGGATAGTAGCGTATCTGTACAAAAGGTGTACATGCACGCTTCTGGTTAATCCCACAGGTTCTCGGCATTCATTTGCTGGGTACGGACTTGGCGACCCTGGGATTGCTGAGCTGGAGACTGGTAAGCGCCGCCAGTCACCTGTCACCGTAAGCTCTGGGCATGCCTGAGCGACCAGCGTGCGACGCGGTGGTGGAAGGTTGTGTGTCTCAGGGAATGGGGATCTCGGCTTGACCGCCCGGATCGCGAGGATGGAATAAACCTCTATAAACAACCCCTCATCTCAAGGTGTGCTGCGCGCTGATGAGGTGAATGGCTATTGAGGTGGAACAGTCGTTAGTGAGCAACCCCTGGCGAAGCTGCCGCACCTCAGTTGTATAAGGCTTACTCAGGCACGCGGGGGCTGTGTTTGCGTGGACCCTTACTTCCCTAGCTGCTCGTGGGACCGAAATGGATCCTTCGAAATCTTTTTTTCCTCCTCCCAGCGGAAAGGGTGGGCCGCTGGTAGGTTCTAACACCCAGTCTATCAAGAGGGCTCGTGTAGTCAGTCCCCCTGGCTCCAGCGCTTCTTTGACAAGTCCAGTCATTAGCAGCATAGTGCATTCTGGTCCTCAGAATGTTTTTCTCATAGTGAAACGGAAGGAGGGTAGTTTCGAGAAGGTTTCGCCCTTCTATATGCAAAAGAGTTTGGAGGGAATCTGTGGCTCCTTAAAATCGGTGAAGCGCTTGAGCAATGGGACCTTGCTGGTGGAAACTTCCAATTCCCAGCAGGCAGCTAACCTCCAAACTGCTACATGCCTTAGGGAATTTTCCATAAACACTGAACTGCACAGCACCTCGAGTTTCCGGGATCTAGTCGACATTCCCAAGGTGGAACTGCAATGTGAATGGTCTCCAGAAGGTATAGTTGACGTGCAACATGTCATGAAGAGGGTTGACGGCAACCTTATCAAATCCGACTCCTTTATTCTGACCTTCAGTAGCACAGAACTTCCTGAGCATGTTAAGGCTGGCTTCCTTCGCCTTAGTGTGAGGCCTTGTTTCCCGACCCTAATGAGCTGTTTTAAATGGCAGCGTTTTGGGCATATCACCTTAGGGTGTAAAGGCGAAGCGACTTGTAGCAACTGTGGTAAGGCCGCTCATGAAGGAGTTGGTTGCTCGTCTCCATCCAGATGTATCAATTGCTCTGCAAACCATCCTGTCCACCCTGTTTGGAGTAGGGACTGCCAAATCTTTTTAGAGGAACGCAAAGTCCAGGAAATAAAAACAACCATGCGTATTCCCTATGGTAAGGCCAAAAAGATCTACAAGTCGATGCTGCCTCTCACATTTACTACATCTTTTGCGTCAATGGTTCAGACGCCTACTCCAAAAGCGGACGCCTCTACACATATGGAGATTGCGAGTTTTGGCACTAACAACTGAAGATGCCAGTGCACTTGCAAGGCAGTAAGTGTTTCAGAGCCTGTAGCCTCTACTCCAACGGCAGGCAAAGGTACAGTGGCCAACTTGGGCCAGGCCCTGGTGCCTCCAACAACTGTGGCTGTTCAAAAGCCCAGTACGGCCATTACCACTCCCGCTTCGGCTCCACCAAAGCCCACCAAACCGCAAAAAGCTCCTATAAAGCAGCATCAGCAGGTCAAATCACTTGGTAAACCGTCTGACCATGTCCATGTCATTTTACATGATGCTTCATCTGACTCTTCCCCAGAGCATTGGAGTATGACATATGTGTGGGGCAATCACCTCGCCCCACGACTGCCCCTCCAACTGCTGCGGTCTCCCCACCCCGTCGGAAAGACAGGATGAAGGTGCTACCCCCGTCATAGATCGCTCCCATACTTCAGTGGAACTTGCAGGGGTTCAGGATGCACATGGAGGAACTTTGTCTACTCTCTCAGCGTCGACAACTGTGTCTGTGTCTCCAGGACACTTATTTCCAGCCATCATACACCTCTGAGGTACGAGGCCATACAATCCAATAAAAGGACGACCTGCGTGGAGAGAGAGCTAGAGGAGGCGTAGGTATTTTCGTTAGGATGGACTACTACTCCTCGCGTCTCTCACTTACGACGACTGCCGTTGCTATGTCTGTGCACGAGCGTCCTCCACTGACTATATGTTCCCTTTACTTCCCCCCACATGATGCACTTGATGAAGAGGCTCTCACCGGCCTTGTTACACAGGTCCCCCAGTCGGTCATCATCTGTCGTGATTTTAATGCCCACAGTAAGCTTTGGGCCTCTGCAATTATCTGTCCCAGAGGTAGAGCAATTGAGAGGCTTCTTCTGTCATCCTGTGCATACTTGCTAAATGCGGGACAGAGCACTCACTTCTGCACAGCGAGTGGATCGTTCTCTACCATTGATCTCTCGCTTTGCTCTCCAGCTGTTGCCCACAGTGCTCAATAGGAAGTGGTCGATGACTTGCACAGAGGTGATCACTTCCCGATCTGGATTCACCTGCCAGATGGAGTGGGCCCCGAAAGGAAACCGCAGCGATGGGTATTCAGTAAAGCCGACTGGACACTTTATAGCCAGTTGGTCCAGTTCGAACACTGTGCGAATGTCGACGCATGGGTGGATCATATTACCAAAATCGTCCTGGTCCGTCACGCCACTTTGGCATCCATTCCACAGGCCACCAGAAGAGCCAACCTGTCCCTTGGTGGAGAGCCAAATGCCACTCTGCAATCAGAACCAGGCGTGCAGCTCTTCGTATGTTCCAGTGGCGGCAAACTGCTGAGAATCTTACAGCCTTTCAGGTGGCGAGGGCAAAATGTCGCCCAATAATTCGAGAGAGCAAGAAGAGGTCAAACAACAGTTCCTGAACACCATTAATCGTTCCACCAAAAATTCCATTGTGTGGGAGACTATCAGGAGAATTTCGGGGAGAGGAGGGAGGTGCCTCATGGCTGCTATAATGAATAACGGCACTCTCCATATGGATTCCCGAGACATTGCCCAGACTATGGCAGCGTTTTTATTTTATTTTTATTTATTTATTTATTTTTTTACTACAACAGCCAGTCAGTATCTGGGTTTCCAGCGCCATAGAGCGGCTGCTGAGAGGTGGAGTTTGGACTTCCAGTCCACATCTAATGAAGTTTACAGCTGCCCATTTTCCATGTGGGGGCTCGATTCTGCATTGTCTGCAGCTCGTGACACATCCCCTGGTCACGATAGGATCCATTACAGTATTCTATGGCACCTCACAAGGCGCAACGAAAATATCCTCCTCGCACTTTTTAATGCCATTTGGGCGTCAGGTCGCTTTCCTGGCACGTGGCATGAGGCAGTTTTAATTCCTCTTTTAAAACCTGGGAGAGACTGCACATGCCCAAGTAGTTACCGTAGTGTTGCCCTCAGAAGCTGCATGGGAAAGACCTTGGAGCGAACGGTCAACCACCGCCTAGACTGTATCTTAGAATTGCGGCAACTTCTTAGTCACTTTCAGTGTGGGTTCAGGAGGTTTCGTTCCACCTTTGATAACATTGCCCTCCTGGAGGCGGCTATACAACAAGCTTTCCTACGCCGTCATCATCTTCTAGGTGTATTTTTTGACATCGAGAAGGCCTACTGTACTACTTGGACGAGTCTCATCCTGGAGCAGCTTCACGAATGTGGTTTTCGTGGTTGTCTTCCCATTTTTATTCAGTCTTTCCTCCCGCCACGATATTTTAGATACCGAGTTGGTGAAGTCCTGTCTGATCGCTTTGAGATGGAGAACAGAGTACCTCAAGGTAGCGTTTTAAGTGTGACTGTGTTTGCCATAGCTATTAATAGTATTACGTCAGCAGTGCAAAATCCTGTCCAGTGTTCTTAGTTTGTGGATGAATTCTCTGTGTTTTTCTCCTCTTCCAGCATTGCCACGACAACATGTCAGTTGCAACTCACTCTTCGACGTTTGCATGAATGGGCACAGAAGAGTGATTTTAAGTTTCCCACCGAGAAGTCCGTGTGTGTTCTTTTTCACCTCTTTCGATTTTAATCTTTCCTGAGTTGAGGATGAGAGACATTGTCCTTATTTTTAAAGACACAGTGAGATTTCTGGGTCTCATTTTCGACTCTAAGCTTACGTGGTTACCACATCTTAGAGACCTGGAACAACGGTCACTTAAGGCTTTAAGTATTTTAAAATGTCTTAGCCACAGTACATGGGGAGCAGACAGGACTTGTCTGCTCCAGTTTTACGGGGCATTTATGCGATCTCGACTCGATTACGGTGCACGGTGTATGGGTCTGCAAGACCTTCTTACTTAAAGATGTTGGGCGTTGTGCACCATGAAAGGATTAGGTTGGCCACTGGGGCATTCAGAACTAGCCCCACACCAAGCCTCTGTACAGAGGCTGGTGAACCGCCCCTTCATATGCGGCGACGGCTACTAAGGTGCGCCAGGAGTACAAAACTATGTCCACACCATACACACATGCATACCATGTCGTTGCTCAGCTTCCTCTGGCAAGGCTTTTCCATAACCGGAAACGAACCCTATGGGATTCGCGCAAAGGATTGCCTTTCTGAGATGGATATGGCTGGTCTTAATGTTTTACGTCGAGGCTGGAACAGATTTCCACCTTGGCTCCTCCAGAGACCCAGACTTGTTCTAGATTTGACTAATTTTAAGAAAGATAATACGCCAGATTTTACATTCCAATCTCAGTTTTTTAACATTTTAAATGTGCAACACGGTTTTACCAGCCCTTACAGTGATGGCTCCAAACAATGGAATTTCCTTGGCTGTTCTGTAGTGTTCCCTCCTGATCATGTCACCAGGATTCGCCTGCCTATTGAATATACGGTTTTCGCAGCGGAGATCCACGTGATCCTGAAGGCACTGGAGCAGATGAATCGTATTCGGGGCAATCGATTTCTCATCTGCTCCGATTCCCTTAATGCCTTACAATCGTTGCAGAATCTGTACCCAGCTGAGGAGTGGGTCCAGCTGATATATGACCAACTGTACCTGCTCCAACGGCGGAGTAAGCAAGTGACATACTGCTGGGTGCCAGGTCATGTCGGAATATGGGGCAATGAAAAGGCCGATTGGGCTGACAAGGAGGCCTGCGGAGAGCAGGATGTGGCAGTGTCCTATTCCCTTACAGTCTGTCATTTCTGCACTCCACACGAAGTGCATGCAGTTGGCGGAGAAGAATGGCTGGCGGTGACGGCCAATAAGCTGCGATTAGTGAAGTCAACAACTCGGCCGTGGCGTTCCTGCTGCCGGTTGCTCAGGCGGGATGAAGTGACCCTCACGCGTCTTCGGATTGGCCGCTGTCCTCTCTTACGGCGGGAGGAAATCACTTCTGTTTTACTCGATGACTTCCCGTCAGTTAGTACGAACTGTGACCTCTCTGACAGGAAATCACAAATCCAGTCACATAACTGAGACGATATTCCATAGGCACGCAATTTCACTATGAGCCGCTTGTGTGGTACCGTGTCAAAAGCCTTCCGGAAATCCAGAAATCCGGAATCGATTTGAAATCCCTTGTCAATAGCACTCAACACTTCAAGTGAATAAGGAGCTAGTTGTGTTTCACAGGAACGATATTTTCTAAATTCGTATTGACTCTGTGTCAGTAGACGGTTCTCTTTGAGGTAATTCATAATGTTCGAACACAATATAAGTTCTAAAATCCTGCTGCATATCGACGTTAACTATATAGGCCTGTAATTTAGTGGATTATTCCCACTACCTTTCTTGAATATTGGTGTGACCTGTGCAACTTTCCAGTGTTTGGGTACGGATATTTCGTAGAGTGAGGGGTTTTATATGATTGTTAAGTATGGAGCTGTTGCATCAGCATTCTCTGAAAGGAACCTAATTGGTATATAGTCTGGACCAGAAGACTTGCTTTTATATTAAGTGATTTAAGTTGCTTCACTACTCCGAGGAAATTTACTTGTAAGTTACTCATGTTGGCAGCTGTTCTTGATTCAAATTCTGGAATATTTACTTCGTCTTCTTTTGTGAAGGCATTTCGGAAGGCTATATTTAGTAACTCTGCTTTGGCAGCACTGTCTTCAATAGTATCTCCATTGCTATCGCTCAGAGAAGGCATTGATTGTTTCTTGCCGCTAACATACTTCACATACTACCAGAATCTCTTTGGATTTTCTGCCAGGTTTCGAGACAAAGTTTCGTTGTGGAAAGTATTATAAGCATCTCGCATTGAAGTCTTCGCTAAATTTCGAGCTTATGTAAAAGATCGCCAATGTTCGGGATTTTGCGTCTGTTTAAATTTGGCATGTTTGTTTCGTTGTTTCTGCAAGTGTTCTAACCCATTTTGTGTCCCAAGGACTATCAGCTCCGTCGTCTGTTAATCTATTTCATATAAATCTCTCAATTGCCGCCGCTACTATTTCTTTGAATTCAAGCCACATCTAATCTACACTTATATTATTAATTTGGAATGAGTGGAGATTGTCTCTCAGGATGGCGTCAAGTGAATTTTTATCTGCTTTTTTTGAATAGGTATATTTTTCGCTTATTTTAGGAGGATTTGGGGATTATAATATTCAATTTCGCTACGACAATCTTGTGTTCACTAATCCCTGTATCGGTTTTGATGCTCGGTATTAACTCAGGATTATTTCTTGCTAAGAGGTCAGGTGTGTTTTCAGAACCCTTTACTTCACATACTACCAGAATCTCTTTGGTTTTTCTGCCAGGTTTCGAGACAAAGTTTCGTTGTGGAAACTAGCTGCCCGAAATAATTTTCAGAGCATGCGTTTAGTACAATTTCGGATGCTATTTTATGCGTACCTCCAGAATTAAACATGTATTTTCGCCAAAATATCGAGGGTAGATTAAAGTCACCACCAACTATTATCGTATGAGTCGGGAACGTCTTTAAAATGAAACTCAAGTTTTCTTTAAACCTTTCAGCAACTGTATCATCTGAACTGGGAGGTCGGTAAAAGTATCCAATTATTATTTTATTCCGGTTGCCAACAATGACCTCTGCCCATACTAACTCATAGGAAATATCTACTTCAATTTCGCGACAAGTTAAACTACTTCTAACAGCAACAAACACGCCACCGCCAACCGTGTTTAGCCTATCTTTTCGGAACACCGTTAGGTTCTTCGCAAAAATTTCGGGTGAGCTTATATCCGGCTTTAGCAGCTTTCAGTGCCTATAACGATTTGAGCATCAGTGCTTTCTATTAGCGCTTGGAGCTCTGTTACTTTCCCAACACAGCTACGACAATTTACAACTGTTATACCAATGGTTCCTGTATCTATGTTCTTCCTGTGTTCAGCCTGCACCCTTTGTGACTGAAGCCCATCTTGTGTTTTCCCGAGACCCTCTAACCTAAAAACCCGCCCAGTCCACGCCACACAGCCCCTGCTACCCGTGTAGCCGCCTAATGCGTATAGTGGACACCTGACCTATTCAGCGGAGCCCGAAACCCCACCACCCTTTGGACGCAAGTCGATGAATCTGCAGCCTACACGGTCGCAGAACCGTCTGAGCCTCTGATTCAGAGCCTCCACTCGGCTCTGTACCAGAGGTCCGCAATCGGTCCTGTTGACTATGCTACAAATGGTCAGCTCTGCTTTCATCTTGCAAGCAAGACTGGCAGCCTTTACCACTTCTGTTGGCCGCTCGAAATCAGAGAGAATGTCTTCTGATCCAAAGTGATAAACATCATCGGTACTGACGTGAACAACCACCTACAGTTGGCTGCATCATGTGCTCCTCATGGCATCCGGGAGGACCCTTTCCACATCTGGAAAGATCCACCCGGTATGCACACGGAGTGCTCATTGGTTTTCTTTCCCTTCTTGTCAGCCAAGTCCCTAAGAGGCTCCATAACGCGCCTAACGTTGGAGCTCCCAACATTGTTATAAAAAAATGAAATCAGTTTATAACCCTGATGTCCGGTATTTATATAAAATAAGCGTTTATATTTTATGACTTTTTCCAGTTAGTGATGCCAGTATGTAAAGCAAGTTAAAGATTGCCAGTTTACGTTAAATGAATCTCCTGAGGAACTGAACTGGTTCAATCAACAAGACGGGTTTTAGAGCTATAATTAACAGTCTACATTTATTTTTAATTGTGCAGGACGCTGTCCGAAGCAGATCTGCGTTTTTAATGCTGTGATAAGTCGTGGAGGAGCAGAATATCAATCCAAAATTCTGAAGCTACTTCCAAAAGACTTCTGGCACACCGACAGAATGGTACATCTCCTAGTGCTAATTGGTCTTCCATTTTAATAAATAAGACCATATTTACATATCTCACCCAGTTTCTTACACTTTGTATTTCGCCACTAAACTGAACAAAAACTGGAGTGCCACATTTGACAAATTTCATCATGTTATAAAATTTCTAGTAACGGTATCTTGAACAGAAAACACAGCGATGGTTTATCTATTATATCCAATTGTCGTGTTTATCTGTGCAAAATGGGCCGAAAAGTATTAGACAAATGTCCATTTTTAATGCGAAAAGCACTTTTTAACAAATTAGTTTCCTCAGCTTTGCAGGACATAAGGGATAATGTTTTCCTTCAGCTGAATAGACGTGTTTCAAATAGTCTTCCACTTGAAAATCACATACATCAATGAAAAAACTGTACTGATTGAGTATTGTAAAATAAGGCTACATGATGAAGTGAGACTGCACAGCAGGAAGCTTCACCATGCTCTGATTAGAAGTGTCGACACAAAAATAGTTTTGTATGATAATCAGTGGTTTTGTAATTGTTTTGAAAATGTAATTACATACACTTGTGGAGGCACATATAGCTGCAGAAATCAAGACACCTACAGCTGACCTGTTTTTGAGGTTGTTTGTGTGAAATAAATTAATAACTTTGAGTCCCATTCTATAAACCTTCTCTATATTTTTTTTAAACTGAGTTGCTCACAAGTGAGAGATTAATCCCTTATATTTGTTTCAGTGTGTAATTCAGAACACCAGTTTCCAAATTCCTATGCCTTAAAACTGTGTTATCATTATTTTTTCTGTTATATCCAATGATCTTGTTTATTTGTGCAAAATGTGCCAGAAAGTATTAGACAAATTTCCATTTTTAATGTGAAAAGCCCTTTTTGAGAAATTAGTTACCTCAACTTTGCAAGACATAAGCGATGATACAGAGTTTCTATGCAACAAAAATTGGATTACATAAAGCTGATCCTAAGAGATCTGTGTTAAGTGATACAGCAATAAATTTTCACAGTACAAGGATATAAGTTACGCTTAAGAGCTGTTTTTTCTGTAATAAATTAAAAACTTGTGTTATTACCATCAGTACTTTCATTTTTATTTTGTGTTAAGGCTGATTTTAGAATTATGTTCAACTTTTTGGCACTAGGTCAGGAAGTCAAAACGTTGTCATCAGAAATGTACTTCCCCTTGACACTTAACCAGAAAACATTGCAACCTCAACACACATAATATAGCCTATTGCAGATCCTGAAGAAGTTATGAAACTGATACTGATTCAGTTTAAGAAAAGGCTGTTTATCTTCTTCTTCCAAGAGAGCAGTACATCTGTAAGAAATATACAATAATATCAAGACGAACACAATGGTATCAAGCTTGATTAATGTCGATATAAAGTGTTTAGGGTGTACATTGCTGTCCATGTAAACGATGTTTTTGGGGGTGGGGGTGGGGGTGGGGGTGGAGGGTGTTGGGCATCGGTGTAGGCATATTTTCTCCCAGCTGTTCAAATGGTTCAAATGGCTCTGAGCACTATGGGACTTAACATCTATGGTCATCAGTCCCCTAGAACTTAGAACTACTTAAACCTAACTAACCTAAGGACAGCACACAACACCCAGTCATCACGAAGCAGAGAAAATCCCTGACCCCGCCGGGAATCGAACCCGGGAACCCGGGCGCGGGAAGCGAGAACGCTACCGCACGACCACGAGCTGCGGATAACCTCTCCCAGCTGTAAATGAATCCTCTGGAGCAACGCACTCTACGTAAATAAAGTGTTTTGGCATGTGTAGTAAGTAGTGTCAATCCACCAGAAGTGTGTAGGAAGATTATTGTGTAAAGCAGATAACCACACACTGTGGAGAATGCTTTTTAAGGGTCTTGCAATTCTTACTCCCCAATAACTGTATTCCTTAACGGTTTTTATTACTGACAAAAAAGTTCCAGCTGAACTGTGATGAACTTAACACAATAGAAGGCAATCAAAAGCATTTTCATGTGTACTTTGCATTCTTGCCCAATGATCCGAGAAGAGTGATGGATTCTGCTGCAAAGGTATGGTATTCAGCAAACTCCCATCTAACATAAAGCAAGAAACTGGGAATTTCTACTAATTCAAAAGTAAAATATACTTAAATTAGCTACTTTTTTAATACCTGAAGATCTAGAGTCAATAATTAGAGTTTTGTTGGCTACTTGATAGGTCTGAATGTGTGTTGTAAAGCTATATGTTCAATCTAAGGCACTGCAAGCAAAACGCAGCTTTTGCAAATATAAACAACTATTTTGTTTGAAAAATTCAAGAGTAATCAAGTTAGTGTTAAGCTACCAGTGGGAGGCAAACATCAAGTATTTAGTACAACTGTGGATGCAGCAGCATTTTTCAAAGCAGCAACTTTCTTTTTACTTTGATCAATTATCTGCTGTAGGTATGAACGTAACTTTGCAGTAGAGAGATAGCTACATTATGTTAATACAAACTGTCTACAATTTGTTTGTTGTTATTGTAGATCTTCACTCATTCCACATCCACCAGGGGTTCTCCATCTACAGTATAATTTTGTTACAGATCAAGTTTTGTGGTATGTATTGGCAGAATAATTAATGACCTTTATATATGCCCTTAGAAGTTTTCTTTTGACCGTACACACTTCACGGGAGGATGAAAATCTCAAACATGAAAGGGAACTATTTCAAAACCCTTGCTGAGGTATTTCCATGAGTTGAAAGTTAGCACGGATATTGGTCCTTGGATGCAAAACTTGATAAATGAGTAAGGTTCTGAGACAACATATTACTAATATCTAGCTCACTACAAAGTATAATCAGTATATTACGCTTCCAATCTTGATATCGTTGCGGTATCTGTGCTGGATTAAGCAAAGGTCAGAAAATATATGCGCTTATTTTGTGTAAATACCTAATATTGTGACACATAAACGAATTCCATTCTTACAAAAGCCTACTGAAGCATTTCATACACGTTCTTGTGGAATCGCTAGAAAACTGAAGCTGCATGCGAAATTATTATTTTATCTTCCACTCCTGTGAAAGCTGTGAACTACAAGAATTCCTCTGGATGAGAACCAACTCAGAGCAGGTGACTCTGATCGAGGTTGCTGGAAGAAATTTTAGTCGTCAGTATTTGTCCTACCATAGAGAACCAATCATGGCAAAACTATTCCATTTGTTGTGCACTATGTATGAGACAGGGGAAATACACTCAGACATTAAGAAGAATGTAATATTTGAAATATTTCCAGTCCCAAAGAAAGCAGGTGCTGATAGGTGTGAATACCACCAAACTATCAGTTTAATGTCTACATCTGTATCTGCATCCATACTCCATAAGCCAACGTACGTTGCGTGGCGGAGGGTACTTTGTACCACTACTAGTTATTTCCCTTCCTGTTCCACCTGCGAGGGAAAATGGTCTATTTATATGCACAAATTTGTTGTATGTTCGTGATCCTTATGTGAAACGTAATTTGGCGGTAGTAGGATCGTCCTGCAGTCATCTCCAGTTGCCGGTTTTTTTAAATTTCCTTATCAGCCTTGTTCCAAAAGAACGTCGCCTTCCCTGCCGAAATTCCGTTTTGAGTTCCCGAAGCATCTCCGCAATATTTTCGTGTTTATCAAACTTACCAATAGCGAATCTAGCGGCCTACCTCTAAATTGAGTCGATGTTTTCCTTTAATCCGCGCTGGTGAGAACACCAAACACTCGATCAGTATTCAAGAATGGATCATATTAATGTTCTATACGCGGTCTCCTTTATAGATGAACCACATCTTCCCAAAGCTCCCCCAATAAATCGAAGAAAACCATTCGCCTTCCACACTACAATCATCACACGCTTGTTCCAAATCTTATCTGCAACACTATGGCCAGGTATTCAACCGGCAAGGCTGTGTCAAGTAGCACACCACTAATGCTGTATTCGAAAATTCGTGGATTGTTTTTCCTACTCACCCGCATTAACGTATATTTTTCTATATTTAGAATAGCCGTCATTTATCACACCAACTAAACATTTTGTCTATCTTGCATACTCCTATAATCATTCAACCACGACATCTTCCCGTAATCCAATGCGTCGGTAACAAACCGCCACAGATTGCTGCAGATCATTCATACACAGAGAGAAAAGGAGCGGTCCTATTATACCTCTCTTCGGGATTCCTGACGATACCCTTGTCTCTGACGAACGCTCGCCGTCGGTGACAACGTGCTGGATCCTATTGCTTAAGGAGTCTTCCAGACATTCACGCATCCGGGAACCTATTTCGCATGCTCGTACCTTCGTTAACACTCTGCAGTGGGGCACCGTGTCAAACGCTTTTCGGAAATCCTGGAAGATGGGGTCTACCAGTCGTTCTTCATCCATAGTTCGCAGGATATCATTTGACGGAAGAGCAAGCTGAGTTTCGTGCGAACGCTTTCTAAAACCCTGTTGACTTGTAGACAAAGCTTCTCCGTCTCAAGGAAATTTATAATATTTGAACTAAGAATATGTTCAAGAATTCTGCAGCAAACTGATGATAAGAGTATTGGTCTGTAATATCGCGGGACTGTTCTTATACCCTACTTACATATAGGCTCACCTGCGCTTTTTTCAAGTCGCTTGGGACGTCGCGTTGGACGAATCATGCTTAAGGAAAGCCAAACCTACGTTTATAGCTTCTGTAGATTTGGAGAAAGTTTATGACGACGTTGACTGGAATACACTCATTAAAATTCTGAGGGTAGCCGGGGTAAAATACTGCGAGCGAAGGGTTGTATTGAAAGGTCTCTGTTGGATTCCTTTCATGTTTGATTTCTTAAATCTGTTGTCATTTACGGCATAAATTCCTCTTCTAAATTTACTGTGGCGTTTCTGACTATCTGGGAGGAGACTGAGTAGTGGAACGTGTTACTTTTACACATAAACGAGCACGATCTGTCACACTACTACACTTTAAAACACAGTTTATATGTAATTCATGTCACACAGTCTCATACGGAACCTACATCCGCCTTCTTTTATATACTGTATATGATAAGATACTGTCATCCCCCTTCCCTTCTGTGTGAGAGGATGAATGAGCAAATGTATTTCTAGTTGCATGCTTGAGGGTAGCAGACAAGCCTGTCTGCTAGAGAACAGTAGGACCAACGTCGGAACAGGTAGCTACGCTTTCTAAAAGCAAAGAGGTTTCTATCCTTAGTATGGTCCTGTCCGTCCGTTGTCATGTTGGTATAGAAAGCTGCCCCTCTGGCCACTTCCGTTTGTATTGGTGAGGCACCCTCAGAAAGGGACCAGGGCAGTCTGTCCGCGGCGAGCGTCTGAAGTGGTAAGATCTCCGGCTAAGCGCGTGTCTGCTAAGTCCGCAGGACAATGGATTTCTTAAGTTCAGCCTAACTGAAAATTTAATCACCTTTATTTCAGGTTTATCTCTAAAATATCTAATGTTATCTTAAATTGCAACGCAGTGTAATTCGCGTGTGAAGTTCAGAATATCTTCCGGTAGTTGCTTTGTCACTACTTTGTGAGTAAAGTGGAACCACGTGTTGATCAGTAACTCTAAGATCATCAATCTTAAATGCGAATGCTTGTGTGATTATAACGTCTCGTCTTGACAATATTTTTCAATATAGCAACTTTTCTTTATGTTCAACCCACGTGGGGTGTACTTTGCGAGATCAGTACCACGTGCTTATATAACTGTTTGACCCATCAGGTTAATAGTAAGACGATAGTAACCAGTTCAAGGTTTTTCTTTAGTAAATTGCGTTTCGATGTAATTTATTTTAATTATCAAAATTATTGTGGAGTTACACTCTTTGTGTAAACCAAGCTGACCACGTGAAGCATGTGGTGAAAGCATCAACGTAGCCCTCAGCTATTCTTTTCGGGAACATTTCACAGAGAGTTAGTATGAAAATAGTATACCAGTGAGTGGTAATTTCATCACGGACAGGGTTGCGCTGCGAACGTAACTTCTTTGGGTTGAAAATTGAATCGGTTGGTTGTGGTTAATTTCCTCTTGCTTATGTTTCAACGTTCTTTGTGTGTTATTTTATGAATGCAGTGTTGTATGTAGTCTCCCAATCTTGGCTCCCTATTTGATGCGTTCCGTAAGATTACAAACTCACATTTTCACAGTCCTAAATAAGGCACCAGCTTAGTTATGACTCACGTTTATTATGCTGAAATTTCAATGATCAATGTTAAAATAAATTTCCAAGTATAAACTGATTTATTTCTTTTCATTTAAATTCTCTTTATATATATATATATATATATATATATATATATATATATATATATATATATATATATATATATATCACCGGTTGTCGTATGACTATTAAAAGATTATAATTAATGTTAGTCTGGTTGGGAATTCGGTAAGCTAGACTGGATGCCTGGTGAAACAGTTGCTCAGTAATGCATGGTTAACTTCCCCAGACAGTTCACAGCTTTAACCCGCTTTTATTGTCTAGCAGCACCGCTTACATAGCAAATTATAGCAACAACGTTACAGTATAAAACTTGTACAGAAACCAGACCGCAGTTATAAGAGTCGAGGGGTATGAAAGGGAAGAACTGATTGAGAAGCGAGTGGGACAAGGTTGGAGCCTTTCCCCGATTTTATTCACTGAGCTAACAGTAATTGCAAACCTAAAAAATTTGGAGAACGAATTAAATTTCAGGGAGAAGAAAAAAAAAATTGAGGTTTGACTGTGACGGCACGCAAAAGACAGGGAAGAATAGCTGAACGGAATGTACTGTGTCTCGAAAAGGACAATAAAAGACAGATACTAAGAAAAGAAAAATAAGCGTGACAGAATGTAATTTAATAAAATCAGGCGATTCTGAGAGCATTATAATAGGACACGAGACACTAAAAGTAGTTGATGAGTTTTGCTATTTGGGCAGTAAAATAACCGATGATGTCCTGGTGCAAATGGGTGTTGAAAATTAGATAGACTAGTAATGTAAGGAATGTGGAGGTTCTCCACAGAAACTACGAAAAAAGGAACATATGTTAAACACTCACAAGAAGAAGGGACGGATGACAGGATATGTGTTAAAACGTCAGGGAATATCTTTGACAAAGCAGTTAACTGACATTTTTTGATGATTTTCGTTCAATAATGACATATGGAATTATGTTCTTGGGTAACTCATCTATAAGAAAGAAATTCTTTGCTCAAAAATGTGCTGTGAGAGGAATACGTGATGCTCACCAGCGATCATCATGTAGGATGCCATGCAAGCAGGAGATCCCGTGTTCGAGTCCTGGTCGGCGCACACATTTTCAACAGTACCCGTTGATGTACATCAACGCCTGTCTACAGCTTAGGGTCTAGATTTAATTATCATTTCATTCTAGAGAGCTGCACGGTCACGGATGGTATCTATTCTTTCGGACACGTCCGAAAGAACAGATACCATCTACATATAGTTAAGTCTAACCGGCCATTAACCTTCTTCTCTGCGGATGCACACGCGTTGCCCGAACTCTTACGGGACTCGGTAAGATTGTCTACCGCGAGTAATGAGTGTAATGGGCAGGGGACTATGAATGTAGTATGTGGACATTAAGCTGCGAATGTAGGTCTCACGGGGAGCGTGCAAGGAATAAATCCCTGTAGTCATACTATCCTCTGTGCCCTTGTTGGCTCAGATGGATGCCGGAATGGTAGCTCAGCGTGGTCGGTCAGAGGGATGGTTGGCCTCTGTAATAAAAAAAACTGAGTGGAAGGATCGACAAACGAACTTTAACGGATGTCATGTGACGTCCGCGACGACCAAACACGACGATCAACAACGAGCAAAATTAAAAAAAAAAAAAAAAGAATGTATAGAGCGTCTGCCATGTAAGCAGGAGATCCCGGGTTCGAGTCCTGGTCGGGGCACACATTTTCAATTGTCCCCGTTAATGGTCTTGATTTAATTATCATTACATCTTGTAGGAAGCTATTTAAGGAAATCAGCATTCTTACTAGTGTTTCACAGTAGATTTATTCCCTCATGAAGTTTGTTGTAAATAATGCACTACAGTTCCCAAGGAGCAATGATGTACGTAATTACAATACCAGAATGAATACTCCGTTAAGATTTTCTTTAGTACACTAAGGTCTTCACAACGCTGCAACAAAAATTTTTGATTGCTTGCCTAGTGACATAAAATGTCTGACAGACAGCAAAGTCAAATTTTGAAACAAACTGAGAAAGTTTCTCCTTGACAACACCTTCTATCCCGTAGAAAAATTTCTATTATTGTAATGTGTAAAAGATGTTGACTGGAAAGTACTAACTCACGTAAATATATTTAAAAAAACATCAATAAATGTTCATCAGTAGCCATGTTTACAAATTAACTCGCGATGTGAATGTAAAATGACTCGTTCCACATCATTCTGATTTCCATGCAACATGAAACTAGCTAACTAAATCTTCCATGGTAGCAGAGGGAGCTGCAGAGGTTAAAAACAGTAGAGGAAGATAGAGATTAGAATTCATTCAATAAATAAATGAGGACATGTGGCTACTCTGAAATGATAAGGTTGGCACATGAGGGAATGTGGCGGTACGTCACATAAATATTGACATTTTTATCGGTTGTAAACCGTAGTTGAGTATTTTATGAATATAATTAGTTTAAAAGATATAGTTAATATTCTTGAAACAACTGATATGCAGCGGTAATTTAAGAGTAGCATCTTTATTTAATGTCTATGAAAATAAAAAAAGGATCGAAAGAGACGCGATTGTACGGCCGAGGAGGAAGGACGTATTTTATGGGACACACACTGTTTTGTTTCGCTATACGGAAGGCAGCCATTGAGCGGCTACACATATTTTATGTAAGTTATTCGTATTTCTGCTAAAATAACATTGTTATTATTATCGCAAAATGAATTTCTTTGTAATAGTTGTCACCTCAAATGCTCGCAGTGGCTAACTAATTTTAATAAGCATTTTTTCAGTAATTTGCGCTGCGAGAAGCTCATCTTCCGATGCAGCCTCTGGTCGGCCATTACGCGCCGAAGTATTAATTTATTTTTCAAAGTGTTAACAGTAAATGTAAATGCGAGAGATTTCATTGTAAGAACCTTTTTAAATTTCAACAGAAAATTAATTTACGTTAAAGTTCATGTTTTTTAAACTATACAGATTCCATGAGTTCAGTAAGTTTTATCATGGCCGCTCCACGGCAACAATCGAAATTCTCTCAAGCCTTGCTTTGCAATCAATAAATAGAAATTAACAAAATTACATTCAGTTCAGTTAACGGCAACTATATTTTAGTCATCACGTTCAAAATCTAAAGTTGGTACATGAATAACTGAGGCCCTTCAAGAACCCGTTTCATATTTACTTATGCACGTAAGTAAAAGTGATAAGAAAAAATAATATCCCTGAGAGAAAGAATCATGCTGATAAATTAAAAATAAAAATATATAAAATATATATGTAATTTCTTTTGTATTGACGTAACGAATGCCACCGACGTTACAGGGAGTCCGTGGTGGGGGTCCATCGAACCAGGCAGAAGACTGATGAAAGATACCCCTCCCCCCCTCCGCCCCCCCCCCCCCCAAATCTTCACCCTCCTCCTAAAAAAATATTCTAAAAGAATTGTAATGTTGACTCATTAAGGATATAAGGACGTATAGTTATGCATGAGTAGATGTAAGAGAGGCCTTATAGGCTCTAATCTTGCCAAATGAAATAAATACTCTTACCTATAGAAATAAATGCCACTCCACCGACTTATTGGAACCCTGTGATAGTCATTACAGCTACTCCAGCTTCGCCCTTAAGCCTGTAATGATAAATAATTTTTCCCAACCCCTCTGTGTACTTGTACCATATGTGATATGCGCCCAGACGAGAAGTCCGATACGATATGCTCGTTACATGCTCGGTGCACGAATGGTCGGAAAGAACGCCTTCCTTTCCTAACCTGTGGAAGCCGAAACGGCAGTGTTTCTTGCGGGACAGCCTTCACATCGAGCTAACTCTCCGAACGTCTTATATTCGCGTGCTCGACGAAGCTTAATAAATTTCCCAACGACGCCGAAAAAAAAAAAAAAGAGAAAAGACCGTCGGAGGTTTCATAGCCCGGGGAAACAGTAAAAGAAAGCTTACGGTACCGGTGAGGGTTGGGGGCCGTGGCTCGTTGCCTGCGGCTGCCTCGTATAATCATATTGGAGAGCGGGAATATTGAACAGGGTCGGTATACGGCCGCTTTTTATTCTCATATTGCGCTCTCGCGGCGCGGCGGGCAGAATATCTCGAATACGGTAGGAGCCGACCGAGACACGGTGTGCCGTAATAGGGCGACATTGCCGTTTTTATCCTTCCCCGGCAGCCACAAAGTGTATTTTGATGACGCGCCACAGGCTGCCCTGGTGTATACACACCGGTTATTGCCGCCACTCGCAACTTTAATAAGGGACTTTGTAATTTTATATCCCTGTTATTAAAGGGTTTTACGCACCTAATTGGCGAGATCCAGATTTATATAAATCGAGGTTATTATTGCGCAAAGCCGGCGCTCTTCAGGGCAACCACAACAAGACTTTAATTGGATGTGGTTAATGACATTAAGTCCTCTCTAATGTAACCAAAGGGTTTTAAAATGCGTGTCTGCGCCTTTGACAACGTCAACTCAAAACTTTGGCGTCGGCCCACGTACCTCCAGTGTAGGCGAAACTGCCCACTGTAACTTGCAAATAATGGTGATCGATAACGATTATCTCCCATCGAATGGTAAATTATTTTGTGTTAATTACTTCTGGCGCTATTTTAATGGGTAGGCGCTGAATGGCACGTCAAAAAAACACAGTCAGCAGCTTAACTGGTTACGAAACATGGCTGTATAATCTGTCGAGTAAACGAAGTGGCAGGCATTCGTCTTAATCCTTAACAGTGAAGCTAATCTATCAAGAAGTGAAGACGGCAAATGGCGTTTCCTTTGACTGGGAGATTCATACGGGTAGGTTCAGCTGAGTAGTTGTAGAGATTTTCTTCCTTCACGCACAATGGCACTTTTCCTTCCCGGATTGTGTGAGTCGAGTTCAAATTCACATGTGCGTACCCAGAAAGGGTTGGATAGAGAAGAGCGAAAGCGGACTGCTGCTCCATTCACGAAAAAAAAAATCGCCTGCACAGACCGAATTCGCATGCTACTCCATAACTACAGACATTTACATTCAGTGTCAGCTTGAAGAAAGACGGAACATATGATGGGTACTAACTAGTTGCAAGACTACACAAAACCATTTGTCATGAAATCTCAAACCTATTTCACCATTCACGGCGAAACTAATATGTCCCCCCACCCCCACCCCCCTTTCCTCCTCCTGCTGCCCATTTGTTCAGATCCTGAGTATGCTTCTGGAGATACATCTTTGAATGTGAGTCACTGTAATGAATGAGTAAGGACAGAGCTTTTTTATGTTCGGATGTTGTTTTATGAGACTGAGAAAGGAAGGAGAAGGTTAAATCCGGTGTGAGCACATAGGCTGCTCTGACACATGCAGCGAGAGGGATGAGGCGTGCCAAGCGTAGAGTCCCCAATAGCCGGACAAAGTAAATTCGAATGGCATGATTACCTGGGAGCCTTCCAAATGGAATGTTCAGCCGCCTGTTTGCAAGTTGTTTCAAGTGGACGGCACTTAGGCGACTCGCGCATCTTTAACCTACACCAGTAGCACTAACAGGCAAAGGGAACCTACACCTATGCGTAGAGTCTGAACCATGAATTGCGCCTGGCATACTTTTACATCACTGAGCGATGAAGATAAGCGTAAAGGCCGACTGAAAGAGTCCAATCTCCAACCGCGATTCGAATCCGCAGCCTTACGATTCTAGGAGCTACAGTCTGGAACCGCGCGACCGCTACGATCGCAGGTTAGAATCCTGCCTCTGGCATGGATGTGTGTGATGTCCTTAGGTTAGTTAGGTTTAAGTAGTTCTAAGTTCTAGAGGACTGATGACCTCAGAAGTTAAGTCCCATAGTGCTCAGAGCCATTTGAACCTTACGATTTCCAGGCTTGCTCTTTACGGCTAGCCCGCCAAGTCCGATTAATAGACGGACAGATCGCCATCAAGTCACAGGTTTGAAATTTGTTCCAGGATATTGGCGCAAGGTCTGGAATAGTACGCCAACCCTTTTCTTTCCCCTGTCGGCCAAATACGAGGGTTGGAACTTAAATAGTGGCAACTATTTATTCACAACCGATAAAAAAGAGTGACATGTTTGCACCTGTTACTGTCCTTCAAAGTAGTCACCAGCGTTGTGTAGAAACCGTCGCCAGCGATGTGGAAGGCGTAGTATACCGTTAGCAGAGCCTTTTCTGTTGATGGTGCGAATGGAGCGGTCTACTGCCTGTCGAATATCTGGAACAGTTCTGAAGTGAATGCCACGAAGTGGTTCCTTCGTCTTCGGAATCAAATCAAAGTCACAAGGACTTAAGTCCGAGGAGTATGGTGGATGGTACAGTACTTCCCAGTCCCACCGACTGAACAGAGCAGCCACATCTTGCGCTGCATGCGCCCGGGCATCGTCGTGCAAAATGATGGGTGGGTTGCGCAGAAAGTGTCGCTGCTTCTTTCGCAAAGCTGGTCGCAGGTGACGCTCCAAAAACGAACAGTAATACTGTGCATTGACAGTCTGCCGTTGAGGAACGCAATGCGTTAGGATAACACCATCACAGTCGTACACGAGAATCACCATAACTTTAGACCGCCCCATTCGCAACATCAACAGAACAGGCTCTGCTAACGGTATACTACGCCTTCCACATCCCTGGCAACGGGTCCTACACAACGCTGGTGACTACTCTGAAGGACAGTAACAGGTGCAAACACTTAACTTTTTTGTATCGGTTGTTAATAAATAGTTGCCACTATTTAAGTTCCAACCCTCCTATTTCTATAAAACACACAAAAACAATAGAAAGTGATTGAAGTTGTGCTTGCTGCTTGACACGAGAAAAATTACGATCTGTTAAGTAAGATCCTCGTCGGATTAATCAGTGGAAAAATGTATTCGAAAACAAAGTAAAACGTACATAGACATCATATAAGATGAAAAGAAAATGCAATTGCAATTAATAATATGTCCAGTAACCCTCAGCGTCGATAATTGCTTGGCATCTCCGAGTCATGCTTGAAACCGGGTGTTCCACTTATTCATTTGCAAAATACCTTCAAATGCGTCGAATTTGTGTTGACAGCTGTTTCAAAGCGAAGATTTTTTTCCATTGTAACTTATTTTTGATATAAGTCCATACATTTTCAATATGATTAGCGTCAGACGACAATGAGGGCCAATCCAGTATTTGCACACCTTTCTCCTTTTTCCTGTCGCTCTAAACCCTGCTGCGGGACTTCGGATAATTGTCCTCCTGCAGTAGCCTGTCTTCATTTTTGTCGATGAACCAACGTTTGGCAGTCGCCATCTAACATCTTCCATAAACGCGTCTCTTCTTGTATATCGCAGTTAAGAATTCAAGGTAAACTGATGTTTTATGGACATTGCATGAAGGACAAAGATTACCTCTGTTGGGATGTGAAAGAACGAAAACGATATCTTGTATTAACGGTGCGTAATACCGACCACGCTCTTACTTATCAGACTGTATCTTCCGCTGAACGTTCGTTTAATCTGGTAGGATTGGATTCAATTCTTATTTTAGCACTACAGTAGTTAATCAGTGTCTGATAGGTACACATACATCTCTTAACTGCTTAAAGAGACGCAAGTGGATTAGTTTTTTTAAAAAATTAGCTCCTGTACTCGTTAAAGATCTCGTTTCTCAGATGTGTTCCCTACGACTATTGATTCTTGAGAACAAAGTTCTCGATTCCTTGAAGAAATAGGTTTTGTTCTTTTATACTGTTCACTAATTCGCGCCCGACTGTCAGCTGTACGAAGAGTAGAGACAGTGACTTTCTCAAACCGATAATACTACACTCCTGGAAATGGAAAAAAGTACACATTGACACCGGTGTGTCAGACCCACCATACTTGCTCCGGACACTGCGAGAGGGCTGTACAAGCAATGATCACACGCACGGCACAGCGGACACACCAGGAACCGCGGTGTTGGCCGTCGAATGGCGCTAGCTGCGCAGCATTTGTGCACCGCCGCCGTCAGTGTCAGCCAGTTTGCCGTGGCATACGGAGCTCCATCGCAGTCTTTAACACTGGTAGCATGCCGCGACAGCGTGGACGTGAACCGTATGTGCAGTTGACGGACTTTGAGCGAGGGCGTATAGTGGGCATGCGGGAGGCCGGGTGGACGTACCGCCGAATTGCTCAACACGTGGGGCGTGAGGTCTCCACAGTACATCGATGTTGTCGCCAGTGGCCGGCGGAAGGTGCACGTGCCCGTCGACCTGGGACCGGATCGCAGCGACGCACGGATGCGCGCCAAGACCGTAGGATCCTACGCAGTGCCGTAGGGGACCGCACCGCCACTTCCCAGCAAATTAGGGACACTGTTGCTCCTGGGGTATCGGCGAGGACCATTCGCAACCGTCTCCATGAAGCTGGGCTACGGTCCCGTACACCGTTAGGCCGTCTTCCGCTCACGCCCCAACATCGTGCAGCCCGCCTCCAGTGGTGTCGCGACAGGCGTGAATGGAGGGACGAATGGAGACGTGTCGTCTTCAGCGATGAGAGTCGCTTCTGCCTTGGTGCCAATGATGGTCGTATGCGTGTTTGGCGCCGTGCAGGTGAGCGCCACAATCAGGACTGCATACGACCGAGGCACACAGGGCCAACACCCGGCATCATGGTGTGGGGAGCGATCTCCTACACTGGCCGTACACCACTGGTGATCGTCGAGGGGACACTGAATAGTGCACGGTACATCCAAACCGTCATCGAACCCATCGTTCTACCATTCCTAGACCGGCAAGGGAACTTGCTGTTCCAACAGGACAATGCACGTCCGCATGTATCCCGTGCCACCCAACGTGCTCTAGAAGGTGTAAGTCAACTACCCTGGCCAGCAAGATCTCCGGATCTGTCCCCCATTGAGCATGTTTGGGACTGGATGAAGCGTCGTCTCACGCGGTCTGCACGTCCAGCACGAACGCTGGTCCAACTGAGGCGCCAGGTGGAAATGGCATGGCAAGCCGTTCCACAGGACTACATCCAGCATCTCTACGATCGTCTCCATGGGAGAATAGCAGCCTGCATTGCTGCGAAAGGTGGATATACACTGTACTAGTGCCGACATTGTGCATGCTCTGTTGCCTGTGTCTATGTGCCTGTGGTTCTGTCAGTGTGATCATGTGATGTATCTGACCCCAGGAATGTGTCAATAAAGTTTCCCCTTCCTGGGACAATGAATTCACGGTGTTCTTATTTCAATTTCCAGGAGTGTACATGACCACTTCCATGTATGTTATACATTCATATCACTTCTAGTCTTATTACAGTTTAGCTTACTAAGATTTATAGCCACAATACCCGCCCCATGAACCACAGACATTGCCGAGGTGCAGTGGTTTGCGTGCTCCAAGCGTACAGATACAGTAGGTGCAACCACAACGGAGATGTATCTTTGGAAATATCAGGCAAGCATGTGGTTTCTAAAGAAGATTGGCACCTTTTCAATAGCTGCAGGGGTAACAATCTGGTTAAGTGACTGATGTGGCCTTTTAACATCAACCAAAACGGCCTTGCTGTGCTGGTACTGCGAACGGTTGAAATCAAGGGAAACTGCAGCCGTTAATATTCCCGAGGACATCGAGCTCTACTGGATGGTTAAGTGATGACGCCATTCTCTTGGGTAAAATATTGCGGAGGTAAAGTAGTCCCCGAATCGAATCTCCGGTCGGGGACTACTCAGGAAGACGTCGTCATCAGGAAAAACAAAACTGGGATTCTACGGATCGGAGCATGGAATGTTGCATCCCTTAATAGCGTAGGTAAGTTAGAAAATTTGATAAGGGAAATGGACAGGTTAGATATGGTACGGGTAGTGTAGTTAGGTTTCAGGATGAACAGGACTTCTGATCAGGTGAGTACAGAGTTATAAATACAAAATGCAGAATGCAGAAGTAAGTCCAATAATGAGTAAGAAAATAGGAATACGGGTAAGCTACTATGAGCAGCACAGCGAACGCATTATCGTACAGAGGAAAGACACAAAACGAATATCCACCACAGTAGTACTAGGTCTTACGGCAGCTAGCTCCCGAGATGATGACGAGATTGAAGGAATGTATGATCAGAGAAGAGAAATTGTTCAGACAATTGTGGTTGTTGTTGTTATGGTCTTTAGTCCAGAGACTGGTTTGGTGCAGTTCTCCATGCTACTCTATCCTGTGCAAGCCACTTCACCTCCGAATAACTACTGTAATATACATCCTTTTGAATCTGCTTACTGTATTCATCTGTTGGTCTCCCTCTGCAATTTTTACCCCCCCCCCCCCACATTTCCCTCCAATACTAAATTGGTAAACCCTTGATGCTTAAGAATGTGTCAAGGCGTGCCACAAATTTCTTGCTTCTTCTGCTCATATAATCTTCAGCATTCATCTGTAGCATCACATTTCAATAGCTTCTACTCTCTTCTTGTCTTAACTATTCACCGCCCATGTTTCACTTCCGTATATCTCTACATTCCAGACAAATACCCCCAAAAAAGACTTCCTAAAACTTAATTCTATATTCGAAGTTAACAAATTTCTCTTCTTCAGAAACGCTATTCACACCATTGTCAGTCTAGATTTTATATCCTCTCTACGGCTGCAATCATCAGTTATTTTGCTGCCCTAATTGCAAAACCTATCCACTACTTTAAGTGTCTTGTTTCTTGATCTAATTCCCTCAGCATCACCCAATTCAATCCTTGTCCTGCTTTTGTTGACATTCATCTTACATCCTCCTCTGAAAACATTGTCCATTCCGATCAGCTGCTCTTCCAAGTTTCTTGCTGTCTCTGACAGATCGACGATGTCGTCGGTAGATCTCAAGGTTTTTATTTCTTCCCCCTGTCTCACTCCTTTCTCAACCACTGCTTCCCTTTCATGCCCATCGACTCTTTATAACTGCCATTTGGTTTCTATACGTAGTTGTAGATGATTAAGGGAGAAGATAGTTTAACTTTGATGGGTAACTGGATTTCGGTAGTAGAAAAGAGCTAAAGAAGAAAAAATAGTAGGAAATATGGACCAGCCGAAAGGAATGAAAGAGAAAACCGCCCGTAGAATTTTGTTTAGAGAATTAATTAATCATCATGATTTAAATAATGAAAACTGCATCATTTACTTATTTTTTGATACTGAGCACAATGCGTTTATTCTCATTTTCTCAAGTGCATTTGTGCATTTGTTTACATGAATATGTTTGTTGATGTCTGCAGGAGAGATTTTCTGCCTCTCTTGCGTCTTTTTTGAAACTAGATTGCAATTGAAATATCGGATAAAATGAATCTTTGAGTGTTTTTAAACGCTAATGTTATAAATGGTACCGGTCGGTGTGGCTGAGCGTTTCTAGGCGCTTGAATCTGGAACCGCGCGACCGCTACGGTCGCAGGTTCGAATTCTGCCTTGGGCGTGGATGTGTGTGATGTCCTTAGCTTGGTTAGGTTTAAGTAGTTCCAAGTTCTATGGGACTGATGACCTCAGATGTTAAGTCCCATAGTGCTCAGAGACTTTATAAATGGTATTTTGCTTGATTGCTTACAGGTATTGTGCCTCCTTCATAACACAGAATGCCACACATGCAAATCATCACTTACACTGTTTGTTTAGAAAAACATGCTGCAAAGATATCACGACACTATGGTCTTACAAAGAGTTTGTACGGTGTCAGAGTTCTTACTACAGTGTTATTGGATGAGTTTGTAAATTATAAATCGTATTTTTACCACTAGTGACTGCTAAATTATCGATAACTTTTTTTTAAAATGACGAAATGCACATATTTATGAAAATTGTTACAGCTGTCATATCCAGGTGAAGCATTTGAAGAAATTAACTGATTCACAATCCAGTCTGTCAGAATTTTTTCTCCTTGCTTTTTGTGGCGTACAAAAATTTCAAGATCCTTCATTAAATCCATTATATGAGATTTTTGGAACTGATGGAGCATCTTAAGGTTTTCTTCTATGTTTTCCAATGGGTGTCCAGTGTTTTTTATGTGTGTTGCTATTGCTGATTTTGTAAACTGTTTATGTGTGTAACAGCTGATATGCTCAATGTATCTAATTTGAAAATTCCTGCCAGTCTGCCCCATGTAGTATCTCGAGCGAGTTTTACATGTTACTTTGTATATTCTTGGGTCTGAGAATTTATCTTTTGTATTGTATACGGTGTGAGTTTACGTTGTAGTTTGTTGTTTTTGGAGAAAGCTACTTTCACTTTATGTGACCTAAGTAGATTTACTATTTTTGAGAAATGTTACCAACGCAAGCTACGCTAACCACACATTTGATTGTTTCATTGGTTCCTTCCAAAGAGCCAGAAATTTCTTTATTTTTAGTTATTCGTCTGTGCATACTGTCTATCATTAAGCTAGAGTAGTCACAGGCCACTGCAGTTTGCTTAATGATGTCTAATTATTTCTCCCTGACCTCTTTGTTCATTGGGATTTTGTATGCGGAGTTGTTCGTGCTGTCAACTAAAGGCATTATAGAACATCCTTTATTATGGACCTTAGGTTGGGATCTTAATACGGAAGCTTTAGTGTTTATACAGGTGATGTATTTCTTTTTATATTCCCCCAGTTAGAAATGTTTTCCTTAACTGTCCTTTGAATTTATTATGGAATTGTTTTGTTGGGTCTTTGGTAAGTTTGTTAAAAAACACAAGACAGGCAGAAAATCACACATGCAGACATCAGCAAACATATTCATATAGACAAGTCCACTTGAAAATAAAAATAAACTCTCGAAATGCGTTGTGCAAAACATCAAAAAATAAGTGACTGGTGCAGTTTTCATTACTTAAATCATGAATGACACAGTTGCAGGGTTTCCTAAATCATCTAAAATGATTAACGAAATTAAGCTGAATCAACGCTAAAACCACCGGAATGATTCAGATTGATTGCGTAATGGTAAGACAAAGGTTTCGGAACCAGCTTTTAAACTGTAAAACATTTCCAGGGTAGTTGTGATCTCGGAACTGTGGATTAAAACATCTTGAAAATTGGTAGGAAATTAAAGAGCTGGGTGCCAGGTAAGTTGAAAGAGCCAGGGGTCGTTGAGAATTTCCAAGGGAGCATTAGGAAACGGTTGACTGAAACAGGGAAAAGAAATTCAGTAGAAGATAAATGGGTAGCTTTGAGAGATGGTTCAAATGGCTCTGAGCACTATTGGACTCAACTGCTGTGGTCATCAGTCCCCTAGAACTTAGAACTACTTAAACCTAACTAACCTAAGGACATCACACACATCCATGCCCGAGGCAGGATTCGAACCTGCGACCGTAGCAGTCTCACGGTTCCGGACTGCGCGCCTAGTTTGAGAGATGATACAGTGAAGTCACCACAGGATCATACAGGTAAAAACACAAGGTCTTGTAGAAATCCTTGGATATCACAGGAAAAATTATATTTAATTGATGGAAGGAGGAAGTATAAAAATTCAGCAAATGAAGCAGGTGAAAAGCAAAAGAAAGGTCTCAATATGAAGCTGACAGAAAGTGCTAAATTGCTAATCATGACTGGCAGGAGGACAAAGGTAAGGTTATAGAAATATGTATAACTAGGGAACCGATAGCTACTGCCTACAGAGAAATTAAATAGACCTTTGGAAACAACAGAAGCAACTCTATGAATATCAGTACCTCAGATGGAAAACAATTACTAACCAAAAAAGAGAACATTGAAAGGTGGAAGGAATGTAGAAGAGTTATACAAGGGAAATGAATTTGAAGGCAGCATTATAAAAAGGGAAGGCGCAGTAGATGCAGATGAGACGCAAGATATGATATGGTGCGTAGAATCAACAGAGTACTGAAAAACCTAAGCTTAAAACAGGCCCCTGGAGTGGACGCTATTCCCTCAGAACTGTTGATTTCCATGGGAGAGTCAACTATGACAAATTTATTCCACCTAATGTGCGAGCTATAGCTAACACTTGGTTCAAGAATCAAGAAAGATGGTTGTATACATGGAAGAATCCTGGAGATACTAGAAGGTATCAGATATATAATGGTAAGACAGAGATTTAGGAACCAGGTTTTAAATTGTAAGACATTTCCAGGGGCAGATGTGGACTCTGACCACAATCTATTGGTTATGAACTGTAGATTAAAACTGAAGAAACTGCAAAAAGGTGGGAAATTAAGGAGATGAAACCTGGATAAACTGACTAAACCAGAGGTTGTAGAGAGTTTCAGGGAGAGCGGAAGGGAACAATTGACAGGAATCGGGGAAAGAAATACAGTAGAAGAAGAATGGGTAACTCTGAGGGATGAAGTAGTGAAGGCAGCAGAGGATCAAGTAGGTAAAAAGAAGAGGGCTAGAAGAAATCCTTGGGTAACAGAAGAAATATTGAATTTAACTGATGAAAGAAGAAAATATAAAAATGCAGTAAATGAAGCAGGCAAAAAGGAATACAAACGTCTCAGAAATGAGATCGACAGGAAGTGCAAAATGGCTAAGCAGGGATGGCTAGAGGACAAATGTAAGGATGTAGAGGCTTATCTCACTAGGCGTAAGATAGATACTGCCTACAGGAAAATTAAAGAGACCTTCGGAGAAAAGAGAGCCAGTTGTGTGAATATCAAGAGCTCAGATGGAAACCCAGTTCTAAGCAAAGAAGGGAAAGCAGAAAGGTGGAAGGAGTATATAGAGGGTCTATACAAGGGCGATGTACTCGAGGACAATATTATGAAAATGGAAGAGGATGTAGATGAAGATGAAGATGAAATGGGAGATACGATACTGCGTGAAGAGTGTAACAGAGAACTGAAAGACCTGAGTCGAAACAAGGCCCCGGGAGTAGACAACATTCCATTAGAACTACTGACGGCCTTGGGAGAGCCAGTCTTTTCAAAACTCTACCATCTGGTGAGTAAGATGTATGAGACAGGCGAAATACCCTCAGACTTCAGGAAGAATATAATAATTCCAATCCCAAAGAAAGCAAGTGTTGACAGATGTGAAAATTACCGAACTATCAGTTTAATAAGTCACAGCTGCAAAATACTAACTCGAATTCTTTACAGACGAATGAATAAACTGGTAGAAGCCAACCTCGGGGAAGATGAGTTTGGATTCCGTAGAAATGTTGGAACACGTGAGGCAATACTGACCTTACGACTTATCTTAGAAGAAAGATTAAGGAAAGGCAAACCTACGTTTCTAGCATTTGTAGACTTAGAGAAAGCTTTTGACAATGTTGACTGGAATACTCTCTTTCAAATTCTAAAGGTGGCAGGGGTAAAATACAGGGAGCGAAAGGCTATTTACAATTTGTACAGAAACCAGATGGCAGTTATAAGAGTCAAGGGGCATGAAAGGGAAGCAGTGGTTGGGAAGGGAGTGAGACATGGTTGTAGCCTCTCCCAGATGTTATTCAATCTGTATATTGAACAAGCAGTAAAGGAAACAAAAGAAAAGTTCGGAGTAGGTATTAAAATCCATGGAGAAGAAATAAAAACTTTGAGGTTCGCCGATGACATTGTAATTCTGTCAGAGACAGCGAAGGACTTGGAAGAGCAGTTGAACTTCCGTTTGACAGTGTCTTGAAAGGAGGATATAAGATGAACATCAACAAAAGCAAAACGAGGATAATGGAAAGTAGTCGAATTAAGTCGGGTGATGCTGAGGGAATTAGATTAGGAAATGAGAAGCTTAAAGTAGTAAAGGAGTTTTGCTATTTGGGGAGCAAAATAACTGATGATGGCCGAAGTAGAGAGGATATAAAATGTAGACTGGCAATGGCAAGGAAAGAGTTTCTGAAGAAGAGAAATTTGTTAACATCGAGTGTAGATTTAAGTGTCAGAAAGTCGTTTCTGAAAGTATTTGTATGGAGTGTAGCCATGTATGGAGGTGAAACATGGACGATAAATAGTCTGGACAAAAAGAGAATAGATGCTTTCGAAATGTGGTGCTACAGAAGAATGCTGAAGATTAGATGGGTAGATCACATAACTAATAAGGAGGTATTGAACAGAATTGAGGAGAAGAGGAGTTTGTTGCACAACTTGACAAGAAGAAGGGACCTGTTGGTAGGACATGTTCTGAGGCATCAAGGAATCAAAAAATTTAGCATTGGAGGGCAGCGTGGAGGGTAAAAATCGTAGAGGGAGACCAAGAGATGAATACACTAAGCAGATTCAGAAGGATGTAGGTTGCAGTAGGTTCTGGGAGATGAAGAAGCATGCAGAGGATAGAGTAGCATGGAGAGCTGCATCAAACCAGTCTCAGGACTGAAGACCACAACAACACCAATGTGCCCAATGTGCAATGTATATGAGACAGAGAAAATGTCCACAGACCTAAAGAAGAATGTGATAATTTCAGTTCCACAGAAAACAGGTGCTGACAAATGTGAATATTAACGAACTTTCGGTTTAATATGTCAAGGTTTCAAAACACTGGCACGAGCTATTGACTGAATGGAAAAACTGGCAGAAGCCGACCTCGGGGAGGATCAGTCTGGGTTCCAGGGAAATGTAGCAACGCGCGAGGCAATACTGCCCCTATGACTTATCTTAGAGGATAAGTTAAAGAAAAGCAAACATACTTTTATAGATTTTGTAGACAGTGTTGTCTGGAATACACATTTGAAATTCTGAAGGTAGCATAGGTAAACTAAAGGGAACAAAAGGTTATATACAACTTGTACTGAAAGCAGACGACAGTTATAGGAATATAATCACTTGAAAGGGAAGGAGTCGTTGAGAAGAGAGTGTAGCACATCCCCAATGTATTAATTTGTGCATTTAACAAGCAGTAAAGGAAGCCAAAGAGAAATTTGAAGGGAAAAACAATAAAACTTTGAGGTTACCCTTGGCCTCGGGAGAAAAAAAGGGGTAACGTGTTTGATGAGTAATCAAAACGTGATCGGTCCCAGCTTCGAACCCCGCCACTGCTTAAATTTTGAATGAAAAAGCATCAGCAATGGCGGTAGAAGACTCCTGGCGTAAGTAGTCACCCTCATTCTGCCAACGTCCTTGTCAAAGAAGGCGGAAGAGTTTCAGAGCAGTCTCTTGCCCTTGGGGTGGCAAACAGCACATAAAGTCGGATGAAACAGCAATGATCAACGGCATGAGGATGCAGAAGGCAATCGAAACCACCGCATTAAAGACATGTAATCTGTATCCAGAAGACGTGTGTCCTGTAACTGAAAAAGTGCAATAACGACGTCTCCATTGGCAAAAAATTCCGGCCGGTTCTCCATTCGGAGCTCCAGGAGGGGGCTACCAAGAGGCAGGTGATCATGAGAAAGAGATTGAATACCCAACAAAAGGATAACGTTCTACGCATCTGGGCGTGGAATGCCACAACTTTGAACATGGTAGGAAATCTAGAAAATCTGAAAAGGGAAATGCTAGGATTCAGCACCGCAAGCTGATGATGAAGAGATAGAGAAAATATATGAGGATACTGAACAGTACGTAAAGGCAGAGGAAAATGTAGTAATCATGGGGGACTGTATTGGGGTTGTAGGGGAAGAAGAAAGGTTTACGCGAGAATATGGGCGTGGTACAAGGAGTGAGAGAGGAGAAAGACTAGTTCTGCAGTAAATTTCAGCTGGTAATAGCGAATACTCTGTTCAAGAATCACGAGAGGATGAGGTATACTTGGAAAAAGCCTGCAGACACGGGAAGATTTCAGTTAGATTACATCATGGTCAGGCAGAGATTCTGAAATCAGATACTAGATTGTAAGGCATACCAAGTAGCAGATACAGACTGAGGTCACAATTTAGTAATGATGAACAATAGGCTGAAGTTTAAGAGACTAGTTAGGAAGAAGCAATGCGCAAAGAAGTGGGGTACGGAAGTATTAAGGAATGAAGAGATACGCTTGAAGTTCTCTAAAGCTATAGATACAGCAACAACTAATAGCACAGTAGGCCGTTCAATTGAAGAGGAATGGACATCTCTAGAAAGGGCAGTCACAGAAGTTGGCAAGAAAGACAAAGGTACAAAGAAGGTAACTGCGAAGAAACCAAGGGTAACAGAACAAATACTCCAGCTGATCGATGAAAGAAGGAAATACAAAGATGTCCATGGAATTTCAGGAAGACAGAAATAAAAGTCACTTAGAAATGAAAAACTCGGAAGTGCAGGAAAGCTAAGGCGAAGTGGCTGGATGAAAAATGCGAAGAAATCGAAAAATAAATTATCGTCGCAAGGACGGACTCAGCACATAAAAAAGTCAAAATAACTTTCACTCAAATTAAAAGCAAGGGTGGTAACACTAAGAGTGCAATGAGAAATGTCCAGAGGAGACAGCAGAAAGATGGAAAGAATACACTGAAGGCCTCTATGAGGGGTTAGACTTGTCTGATCTAGTGGTAGAAGAAGAAACAGAGTCGATGTAGAAGAGATAGTGTTCCCAGTACTAGATTCAGAATTTAAAAGCGCTTTGGAAGGCTTAAGATCAAATGTGGGAGAAGGGATACATAACATTCCACCAGAATTTCTATGATCTTTGAGAGTCGTGGCAACGAAACGACTATTCACGTTGCTGTGTAGAATGTATGAGTCTGGCGATATACAATCTGATTTTCCGAAAAAACGTCATCCACACAATTCCGAAGATTGCAAGGACTGGCATGTGCGAGAACTATCGCACAATCAGCTTAACAGTTCACGAATTCAAGTTGCTGACAAGAATAATGTACAGAAGGATGGAAACGAAAATTGAGACTGTGTTAGATGACGATTAGTTTGGCTTTAGGAAAGGTAAAGGCACCAGATAATGGAAGCAAGACCAAAGAAAAATCAAGTCACGTTCATAGGATTTGTCGACCTGTAAAAAGCGTTCGACATTGTAAAATGGCCAAAGATCTTCGAAATTCTGAGAAAAAAGGGGTAAGCTATACGAAAAGACAGGTCATATACAATATGTACAAGAACAGAGAGGGAAGAATAAGAGTGGAAGACCAAACGAAATGCTGGAATTAAGAAGGGGTAAGACAGGCACGTAGTGTGTAGCCCTTACTGTTCAGTCTGTACATTGAAGAAGCGATGATGGAAATAAAAGAAAGGTTCAAGAGTGGAATTAAAGGCCGGCCGGGGTGGCTGAGCGGTTCCAGGCGCTACAGTCTCGAACCGCGCGAACACTACGGTCGCATGTTCGAATCCTACCTCGGGCATGGATGTGTGTGCTGTCCTTAGGTTTAAGTAGTTCTAAGTTCTAGGGGACTGATGACCTCAGATGTTAAGTCCTATAGTGCTCAGAGCCATTTGAACCAGTTTGGAATTAAAATTCAAAGAGAAAGAATATCTGACATTGCTATCCTCAGTGAAAGTGAAGAAGAATTACATGATCTACTGAATGGAATGAACGTTATAAACGGTACATAATATGGATTGAGAGTAAATCGAAGAAAGACGACAGTAATGAGAAGTAGCAGAATTGAGAAGAACGAGAAAATTAACAACAGGATTGGTGATCACGAAGTAGATGAAGTTAAGATATTCTGCTACCCAGGCAGGAAGTAAAATATCCCATGACGGTCGGAGAAAGGAGGACATAAAAAGCACACTAGCAATAGCAAAAAGGACATTCCTGGCCAAGAGAAGTCTACTCATATCAAACATAGGCCTTAAATTGAGGAAGAAGTTTCTGAGAATGTAAGTTTGGAGCACAGCTTTGTATGATTATGAGACGAGGAGTGTGGGAAAATCGGATCTGAAGAGAATCGAAGCATTTGAGATGTATTGCTGCAGAAGAATGTTAAAAATTAAGTGGACTGATAAAGTAAGGGCCGGCCGCGGTGGCCGTGCGGTTCTAGGCGCTCCAGTCCGGAGCCGCGCTGCTGCTACGGTCGCAGGTTCGAATCCT